>NC_073347.2:23945000-24277500 GCF_027580225.2 Misgurnus anguillicaudatus | reverse complement strand
AGTATAAACGTGTTGCTATCTAGTGTTTTGCCATAGGGTTGAGCTTGGTTCTTCACAACATTCTTACAAATCTGTCATTTTATCCTGATACATTATGGTTAGGGTTGGGACACTTGAATCTTACCTAGTTATATTGAGGTGTTAAGATGTGGTATGGTCAAAAATTGTAATTTACCCAGAAACCTCTGTGCTCATGAAACTGGTGATGGTGGGAGGTATTTCAGACTTTAAGATGAACATGTACGTGGACATGGCTAAAGAGAAAGAGAGAGAGAGCATGATACATGCACATTACACAACACCCAATGTACACATTAAATACATACATCGGCCAACTCTGATAAAATCAACACAACTTCAACCATTGGCAGACACACAGCCAGTTTAAATCAGAAAACAGTGCTGATGTCACTATATATATTAACATGCTTAACAGCAACAAGAGACATGGCATGGTCACATGCACATACACGCACCAAATGTGGGGGGTTAAAACCAAACTTTTACAATATTTGAAGAGTTTGGTTCCAAAACGCAATAAATCAATTTTGTCTAATTTCGGTAAAGTGACAAGATGAAAACCACTATTTTCTATTACAAACTTTCACATAACATCTTTAGATTATAATAACAACATTAAAAATTTAAATCCATAATTTGATTTTCAAAATGTATTATAAAAACGGATTATGTTTTTTCAAAATGCTATAAATCTAATGAATCAATATATAAATGTGCATTCATCTTTGCCATGCTATATTCATTTAGTTGACTAAGTTAGTAGTATACACTGATAAAAAAAACATTAATGGCATTAATCAAAACACTTACTTTGTCATATTAACACTGTCATTGCGGTTATCATCCTTGGAACATCGTCGCTGAACTTTTTTGACAGCAATCAGCTGTAAAATGTTTTGGTCATGCTCGATTTTCGTTGACTTCGAGTAAAATAATGGAGTTTTTCATAAAATCCCCCCCCCACAAAAAAACACCACAGGTTAATCAATGCAATCAGAAGTATTATTTTGTTACTGTTTGTTTGTTGTTCACGAAGTACAAAGTAAATGAGGAAAACTAGGATTCTGTGTGTATTCCGTGCCGCCATTATTGTTTACAGTGTGTGGAATGGTGCGCTGTAATTTGTGGAGCGGATTTATTGCATTCTGCAGAGAAGGAGGAGTGGTGTTTATCGCGTTTTGGGAAAAAAACAGAGAAAAGATGACAGAATAAGACGGCGGATATCGGACTTTGCATAAAATTAAGAATTTACTTTTTAACACAATGATACAATACTGATTTTGGTAGTAACTCTTTTTTTTAAATGGCGTTTATCGCGTTTTGGAACCAAACTCTTCATTTGCAATTCTGCTTGGTGCCACTAGTGGTTCAAAAATTGCACACTTAAAGGAATAGTCTACTCATTTTCAATATTAAAATATGTTATTACTCTAACTAAGAACTGTTGATACATCCCTCTATCATCTGTGTGCGTGCACGTAAGCGCTGGAGCGCGCTGGGACGCTTCGATAGCATTTAGCTTAGCCCCATTCATTCAATGGTACCATTTAGAGATAAAGTTAGAAGTGAACAAACACATCAACGTTTTTCCTATTTAAGACGAGTAGTTATACGAGCAAGTTTGGTGGTACAAAATAAAACGTAGCGCTTTTCTAAGCGGATTTAAAAGAGGAACTATATTTTATGGCGTAATAGCACTTTTGGGAGTACTTCGACTCGGCGCAGTAACACCCTCCCTCTCCCATTATGAGAGTGAAAAGGGGAGCGGACTTTTCAGGCGAGTCAAAGTACTTATAACTACTAGTCTTAAATAGGAAAAACGTTGATGTGTTTGGTCACTTCTAACTTTATCTCTAAATGGTACAATTGAATGAATGGGGCTAAGCTAAATGCTATCGAAGCGTCACAGCGCGCTCCAGCGCTTACGTGCACGCACACAGATGATGGAGGGATGTATCAACAGTTCTTGGTTAAGATGATAACATATTTTAATATTGAAAATGAGTAGACTATTCCTTTAACTATTAAAAGCATATTTGTATATTCATGTAACAAGTCCTGTCTGCTTTCAACCAGATAAAACACAACACATATAATACTCACTAGTACTACCATTTATACAGCCAGCAATGTGGTGAGAAAGACAAACAAAAAGTAAAGATATTAGAAATTTTTTCAATTTTACTCATTTAACACCATACAGTAGTTATTGCTGGCAGCTAACCTGCTATGCTAACTGCATTGGCAATTAAAATTACATTTATGTGTCCTGCTAATGTTTTGGGATGAAACAGACAATAACACCAGTGGCCTCACCTCCAATGTTTTGAATCAGAATAGTAAAGGCCACCAAGATCTGGAAAAATTTAATCAAAATTTAAAAAAAATTAACCGGAGTGACAGGAGTTCTTAAAGTTAAGACAAAACAGTTTTCATTACATACCTACTCTAAAACAGGTAATCATCACATACAGTACAAACATAATTAAATAAACTCTTCATATGCATCTTAAACATACTGGGCATTAGATCTATAATATTAATAACTGACCTTGCCGGGTCTGCCGAAGGCTTTCTCACCAAGAGCTTCATATGAGCTGATGCCTAACACACACACACACACACACACACACACACACACACACACACACACACACACACACACACACACACAGGTTAGACTAACAAAATAATAAATAGTTATATTAAACAAATCTTATTTTTATTTTTATTTTCTCAGTGTTTGAAATGACCCACAATTCCACTGTCTGTCAACAAGGATTCTTTATCCATGTGTTTGTGACAGTATTCTTATTTCATACTTATGGTAAGAGGTATTCAGTGTAAACAGAGTAAGGTAGGGTAATGAAGGGTAAAAGGGAAGAGCTGAAGTTACCTGTTTTGTCACAAAGGAGCAGTAGGAGATGGATCGAGTAAGCAGCCAAACTGGAGACCACCAGTAAAAGAATACTGTGAAAAACATTCACGCAGGGTTGAGAAAACAAGAACTGTGTGATATCGACGCCTACAGGAATGTTCTGAATTCAAGTTAAGCATTCGACAGAATTTGAGGCATTACGTTAAAAAAATACTGTTAGCACTAGCATTTTTTCTAAATGTAAAATGAATAATACATTTATTGAGTTGTCCTTTTAATTTCATTCCAAGTGCCTTACTGTAACCTTGACTTTTGC
Organism: Misgurnus anguillicaudatus; assembly: GCF_027580225.2. NCBI lineage: Eukaryota > Metazoa > Chordata > Actinopteri > Cypriniformes > Cobitidae > Misgurnus > Misgurnus anguillicaudatus. Next base: position 24,274,285 of record NC_073347.2, on the reverse strand, counting down.
TTGAATATTTCACATTTATTTTAAATGCTAACAGACAATATGCCAATAGTGCTGTCTGTCGACAGAGCTTAATTTTCTATTAGAACCTTGAACATTGTGTGTCGGTGTGTACCTAAACCCGATGATGCCCGTATTGGCCATGGCATATGCGAGCCCCAGGATGCCACTCCCCATGATGGCATTCATTAGATTAAAGGCAGATGAGGCAAAGGATGCGCCTTTAACCTGAACATCCTGTGAGCGAATAAACATTCCGAATTAGATATTTTAAGGGACGGTGCCGTACTTCACACTTTAAGAACACAGAGTCTATACTAGCAGTATAACATGTTATGTAATTTTAAAATAAAATGTGACACATTTTTTGTAATGCTGGATTTTATTATTAAAGAAAATCTGGTTCAGAATGCAAAGTTTAAAAAAAATAAAATAAAAAGGGTTTAGTTTAAAAAAAATAGTTTCTAAGAAACTATAGGGAAGCAAAACCTCTCCATAAAGCCCTTTACATTGCATAAGATCAGCATGTGATGATGTTAACGTGACCATAAATGGCTGAGGCAGCATATGTCTAGTAAAATACAGAAGATCCACTCATGTTCAGTAAAAGGTTTAGGGTGAAGCTTTATTTTTAGAATGCTGCCCAAATCTCACGTGTAACTTACTATAGTAAACTTTAGTAACGTAAACTGCAGTATATTGTAGTATATTATAGTAAATATTACACTTTGTTAATGTATTGTGTAGTATTAACTAGGCCAACTGAAAAAGGATAGTAAAAACTGTAGTTTACTAATTTAATATTTACAATGGTACGGTTCAAAAACACTAATTTATAGTGTTCAGGAATTTTAATAAAGCTATAATACTAAAGAATACTACAGTAATTGTATGTGTTTATAGCTTTTCAAATATAGTGTATTTATTTTTTCACACACAAACACGAATAAATTTACCATATAGCAATACTTGCTATTTCAATTATTTAAATGAACAAAAAAAATTAAATATTTGTTTTTATGTGGATTACAAGATATGGTTAGTACCTGCTGCGGCGCTAATAGGGGTCTGCTCTCTTCTCCAATAGGCTCATACTCGCTCTCCACCTGGACGCTGCGATTTGCTCCGTTTTTCCCCATTGTAGTGTATTTTTACTTTTCCCCTCGCCCCTTCTCTTATATACTAACGGGGCCGTCAGGATATGTGCCCGGGATCATCCACTCTCATACCACCGGCGACTTCATTAAAACTTTCACCAACATAAACATCTTCGTTCACGTGACCAAATACAGTCATGTGTCTCTTTATTGTACCGTCACAAGTCGCGCCAACCAATGGGCGTTTCTACTTAATACGGAGCTGCGCAGACACAAAAATACCGCGAGAGCAATTGGAAAGCTATGCAGTCGCGTCGATCTCGCGATACTTTGATATCATTCTGCGGTCAGGCTGCGCAACATTGCGTGAAGTCATCTCGCAGAGTTCGTCTCCTAAAAATGACGTAAACGCTTGAACGCATGTGGAGCAGGTAAAGTGATATTTTGTATATCATATGAAATAAATAAACATATACTTATGTGTCCGTTTAGTTGTCATGGATAATACGTCTTCAAGCTTTATTGCTTAAGCACTCGTAGATTAGCAAGTCGTATGTTATATATCAGTCTGTTGCGGATGTCATTAAAATGTGCACGAGATTGTGTATTGATATACACTATTGCTGTTGCGTGGTACTATAATAAAGTTACTCTTAAACTATTTCTCATTTACTAACAGAACTTGCCGACTCCTGATACTGCTGCAAAAACATCACAGTTGTATCACTTCCCATCTTATTTCCAGTACTCATTTGAACCAGACTGTGAGAAATCACATTAAATTCTCCACTGTGGTCCACTGTCAGAAGATTATGGCTGACCAACCCCAAACATTAACTAATCTGGGGCTCTACAAACCCCCTTCCACGGTCCGGGGCATGACAGACCTTGACCGAGATGCTTTTACCCAGACTGTCAATGTTCCTGCGATACGCATACCAACCAATGTTCTCAACAAAGTGGTGAAAAGTTTGAAGAAAGTGGCGCTACACAGGCCTGGAATCAAACGTGTTGTGGAGGAAGATAATACAGATGGGAAAGATAACAATCATGGAGATTATCGGCTTCTCCTACTAGATCCAAGCAGCATAACGTCAACAGATTCATTTGGAAATGATGAGGCAACAGATTTAAAAGCATTTGGGGTCCCTCTGGAGATCCAGAGATATGAACTCAAACTCACCTATGAGAATCTCAAGAGTGAAGAGATACTGCGAGCTGTACTTCCTGAGGGACAGGATGTGACATCAGGATTTAGCAGAGTGGGACACATCGCTCACATGAACTTGAGAGACCACCAACTTCCCTACAGAAAACTTATTGGTAAACTATGAATAAATCACCATAAATATTTTGTCGTTTATGTACTCATGGGCAATATTTACTTCTAGGTCAGGTTATTATAGATAAGAACCCTGGTATTACCTGTGTGGTCAATAAGACCAACACCATCGATTCCACCTACAGGAACTTCCAGATGGAGGTTTTGGCTGGAGAGGATAACATGGTGGCAAAGGTAAGCCTGACACAAGGAATGTTCAATTCAGTAATTAATCTTAAATAACATTTGTATTTAATTTCTCTCTGTCAGGTACGTGAGAATGGCGTGTTTTACGAGTTCGATTTCTCTCGAGTGTACTGGAACCCTCGACTCAGCACAGAGCACGAGCGCATAGTTTCTCTCCTTCGACGTGGTGATACCGTAGTTGATGTATTTGCCGGGGTCGGCCCATTCGCAGTCCCCGCAGCTCGTCGAGGCTGCGAGATCCTTGCTAATGACTTGAACCCAGAGTCGTTCCGATGGCTCCAGCACAATGCTAAACTCAACAAGGTTGATAAAAAGATAACTTCCTTTAACATGGATGGGCGGGACTTCATCCGGGGACCCGTGAAGGAGCGCCTGCCCGCTCTAATGAAGGGCTCGCAAAAAATTCACGTGGTGATGAATCTCCCTGCGCTGGCTTTGGAATTTCTCGATGCTTTCCGAGGTCTGCTAGGTCCAGAGCCAGAGCAGGGCCTTACCTGTGAGGACAACCTGCCTCAGGTGCATTGCTATGGGTTCTCCAAAGAAGATGACCCACAGAGGGATGTAATTGAGCGGGTGGAGGCGAGTTTAAAGACTACACTGCAAGGACAGTGTTCTGTGCACATGGTCAGGAATGTGTCACCTAATAAAGAGATGATGTGCGTGAGTTTCACTCTACCAAGAAAAGTCCTGTACAGCCAACATACGCAAGACAGTGGTAAGAGACATACACTTTGTAAAACCAGACTGATCTCATGGAAAGTTGTGTTATAGTCCCAAAAAATTTTAGTTGTTTCCATGGCACGAAGTTCAGCTTTTTTCGTGCCTTGAGCACGAGTGTCTTTTTGTGTCGCTCAGCACAAATTTCTATAAACGGTTTTTTTGTGTCCATGGCACAAATTATTTATCGTGTCATTTTACATATTGTTTTTTCCTATTTTCTTACCATTGTCGCTTGGGGTTGAGGTTAGAATCACTTTTTTGTTAAATTTTTAGACATCCAAACCACAACTCCAGGTGAAATAGTAGGGCTGGGTATCAATTCAGATGTTCCAGATCAATTCAATTTCGATTTACAAGCTATTAGATCGATTTGATTCTCGATTTGATTCCGATTCTCTGATCTATTTTTAGACTCAATTTTCGATTCAGCTCGATGAATATAGATTTAATACAAATACTATATTTATAAAAAAGAACAGTGAACATAAATGTACAGGGGTAATTAATAAAAAGAAATTAAGAGCCACAAACCTGTATATTAAACTCTTTTATTCTAGATACACTTGTATACATTTAAAACAGAACCCATCTCTAATTTTCAAATGCACAAAATTATGTTAAATACAATAAAATTTTGATGCAAGATGAAAAATGTATGCTGAAAAGAGTCAGAACAGTCTAGTGGAGAAGACTAGTAATTAGATTAACGTTAATCTTACGTTCAATGTTTGCGGAAATAAATATTAAAAAAAAAGATTTGTGGCCTTTTAGAATCGATTTTGAATCGACCACTTAAAAAAAAAAAAACGATTCATCGAAAAATAGATTTTTTTGCCCAGCCCTAGAGAATATTTTTAAAAGCGGAAGAAAAACATGTAGAAATCAATACATAAAAGTACATCCTAACCCAAATCTAACCCCAAGCGAAAATGATTTAAAAATAAGGGGGGAAAAAATAGAAAACAATACATAAAATTACACGAAAAAGAAAGTCGTGCCACGGACTTTCATGCGTAACATGAAAAAGACATTCATGCTCAAAGCACGAAAAAAGCTGAATTTCGTGCCATGGACACAAATAAATTATTTACATTTTTTGTGACCATAACACGACTTGCCGTGAGATCATGTTGCAGACAATTTCATACAAATGATGTCATTATTTACTTGTACACATGTAGCTTTTAGGATTATGATTTTTAAATAGATATTTATATTGCACTATATTCCAAGTCTTCAGAAAACAAGTATAAGCTTTGTATGAGGAACACGTCAAAATGTAAGCACTCAAAGTCTTCAAGTAGGGCTGCATGATGATTAATCGCGACTAATTGTTTGCAGAATAAAAGATTTTGTTTACATCATATATGTGTTTGTGAACCGTGTATAATAATTGTGTACATGTAAATACACACACATTGATGTATAGACCGTTTCAGCAGTAACAACATAAACAAGCGGCTGTCGCGGTCCGCACGTAACTTCCGGTAAACTCCGTTAAGAATAAATAACAACTAAGTACTTTAAACGTAGTTTATTTATATAACAATAAAAAAACAACACATAGATTACCTAGGAAATCAAAACATTTGTTATTTTCGCCGAGGCATTTGTTCAAGAGATTTGTTTAGTTTTGCAACTAGTCAGACCATTATAAAAACGAAACCGGAAGTAAAGTTCGGATCCAGACGTGTATCACGTGGGTCCGATGAAACCGTATATAGTTTTAAGAAAAAAATATTTATATGTATAGTTTAAATATGAAATGTTACATATTTCTTAAATATTTACATGCATATGTGTGTATATTTATATATACATAATTATTATACACAGTTCACCCACACATATAATGTAAACAAAACCTGTTATTCTGCAATCAATTCATTGTGATTATTTTCACGTTCTCCAGGGAAAATAACAGGCATTTTAATGAATACATTGTGACAGAATATTCATTTTTGGATGACCCTTTAGGTAACACACTGAGCCATAAACACACAAATCTTCTCATACATCAAGTTTCGTGCCTCATTTGAGTCAGAGACCTGGTAGTTGTCGTATCACAGCTGGGAAAAACTTTTTATGTGATGAAATGTTTTGTCTCTCTTCTTCTGTAGACAGCTCAGAGGAACCGTGCCCAAAGAAACAGAAGTGTGAGGAACCAACAGACTGATTTAACTACTTGCTTCTGTAACCTTAAATGTTTAGTTTCTTTTAAATTTAAATTTTTAAATAAACAGTCATGACTTTGGCAAAACCAACACTGACACAAATATTGTTTTCTTTCTTTATTTAAATGAAACGGCATTACAAAAATAATCAACAAAAATATCTGTACACCTATTAAAGCTTGTTCATATAATACTCTTCATCACAAACCCCAGGGATCAGAGTATTCTGAATTCAGTCATATTCAGCGAGTCCTCCAGAACAATCCAAACCTTGATCTCTGTCCATCTCTGCCTGCATTTCTCTTCTTAAATGTCTTTATGTAAAGAGAAACAGGTGAGCAGAAGAGATCATGAAGGAAACAGGCCACTGAAGGCATCCTGGATAGCACGATGGCAGGCTAGTCCTGGTAAATAACCACCAGCCTGATCCTGTAGAGATGCTGTGCGCACATGATTCAAATACCTGCACAAAGAGAGGACAGTCAGGGAACAACGTTGGTAATGATTTCAGTAAACTTGTGCAAGTGTGGTGTGTGTTTAATCCTCTAGAGGGAGCAGCTATGCTGTCCTGATTTTTTCATGTCTATATCACCAAAAAGTTCTTTAATGATTCAACAACAAATTGATTTCACATTCATTTCGATCCTTGATGTGACCAAAGTCAATACTAAAGATATCAAGGTTATTTTTTATTACGTAGGGTGATTTTATGTAGAAATCACAAAAAAATGACTCGAGCTGGGTTTTAACAGGCAGGGTCAAACTGAAATGTCAATAAAATGTGCATAGAAATTTACCTATACATAAATCACCATGACAAGTCTCATGTAAAGTCACCATGGAAACCTAATGCTTGTGAGATACCACACTAGCAAAGCACCCAGAGCCCACAGCAGATATTCATCGAGAGAATACTGAGAATTACATGTAAACCGATACTACACTGAGAAAATGGGGAAAAGAGAGAGAGGCAAAGAAAGAGGGGATTGGGTATCATTTCAAACAATTAAACTGCTCTCAGCTTCACACACTTTCTAAACAAACAGAGATTACTGAAGTGCCTGACCATGAGCTAATGCACCGAGAATGCTGCTTCACTTCTGAATCATTAATCTACAAACCACACTATTACATATACACATCATTTCACAAATGAATCACTGTCAAAAACCTATTCTTTTACGAACCAAATAAAAATTATATACGCTACACTGTATGCATATGTTGTGAATATATATCATATATTGGGTCGAGGGTCAGTTTTGTTTACATTTAAAGTTTTTTTTATTTTAAATCCAAGTAATATTGCCAAAGGTAGCTGTTTTTGTTTATACTATATAAAACATACATGTGTGTTCAAGAGAGTTTGAGAAACACTTTCCAAAAAGCACGATTTCGCTTGCAAAATGTTTCCCTTAGGAAGAAAGCAAAAGAAGCTCGCAAGTGATACACGGACAGCTGTTGAACAATCTGTCATTTTAACAGGGTCAGTGTCTAGCTGTCAGTCTCTCTCTCTCACACACACACATTCCAAAAGCAGATCTGGTTGCCCCCACTGCTGTCACACACATATATCAAACTACAACTCATCCATGACACAAATATTCTCATCGGAGGTCAAAGAGCAAACTCATCTACGCAGGAGCCAACCTGGGTTCTGCTAGAACAAAATGCATCATTAAAACCAACTGGTACAAAGACATACTGATGTTTTTATAGGTAGCGTGTCTCTGCAGCGTATGTAAAGACTGAGGTTTATCACAGTGCTTGCGTGGTTTACGCTGTCAGGAGAGACACGTGCAGTCTAAACGAAACAAACTGAAACATAAAAACACGCATGCATAGCTGGGAGCTGTGAACAATCCGTTCTTAAATGGAAAAACCACACCAGTGTGAAAGGCAACATTCAAATTTGTGTATTTAGAGAGACAGGGTGAACAAGTTTAGTCTGTTTTTTCTATTATGCACCCTGAAGGTACATTTTAAAACACTTTCTTCCATGTATAGAAACAGTGACTATTTGCAAGCCAAATTCACTCTTGATGCCCAGACCAGAATCTTTGTTTTAAGCTAGTTTGCATATGCAAATTTCCAATCTAACCCTAACCCTTATAATCAAAAGTCTGTTTAAAAAAACTTTCACCTCAAATACAGAGAGAAGAAAAGAGACAGGACTCACAATACATTACTGGTTTATTGACTACTTGACCTGATTCACATGCATTATGCGTGTGTGTATTCCTGTATCCATCTATCTCAGAATCAGCACCTCACATATTTTATAAAATATCTATTTTCTGACTGAATATTTATACCTGTATACTATTTATACTGCTGAAAACTAACCTTTACAAATCATATAATTCACTCAGAAAAGTTGGCTTGATAAAACAGGTTTTAATAATCTATAATTGTAACGCTTTTGTGCTTAAACAAAAACCACCAGGTTTATGTTAAAAAGCGCAATAAAGCTACTGACCCTTCCACACTCGCACTCCCTCTTACTGATTTGCTGATGGATGACTTCCTGCCTGGCACAGAATGACTTCCTGTATGGCAAAGTATGGTTTTTTTAGACATTGTAGCCTAAACATTGCCAAAGTGATGAAAGATGAGCCCTCAGAAACAAACCCACCACAACCAAGACGACTGCAAAACTCAACGGAGAAAGTTTAGAATAAAGATGATGCAATAAAAGATCTCAGGAATGTGTTCATGCACCAGGAGAGCACATAAATAAATAAAAACAAAAAAATAGTGTGCATTAAAATGAAGAATTCATATTTAGTAAGTCTAATGTAAGCAAATTTGTGATATGACCATGTTAACTTTCTTTTGAAAAAAGTAAGATTGAAGCATGCAGAGTGCTCTTTGGAACATAATGGTAAAATAAGAGATGCATCAACACGATTTTGCATTTAAAGCAAAAAGGAGACAAACCAAACAATAAACCTGGGTCGGCCCGATTTGCATGCGATGAGATTGGGAGGTGTAATATAGAGTGCCGCAGGGATGATGTATTTCTGTAGGCTAACCCGTAAGTAGTGGGACAGTTTATTCGCAAAAAAAAAAAAAACATTAATTTTATCCATAGACTTTTGGATTATTGCAAAAAATAAACTCTGTGTTAAACAAAATTTAAAGACACTTGCACGTTTAGTCCAACAAGGTAATCTGCACAGATAAATACAAATTTTAGGAAATTTGAAGTGTAAATATGTTTACTAGAAATGTAAAAAGCTGAATTTTACTTAAAAGATAACTATAAAAGTTGGACAAATGTGTTCGACAAAACGTGTAAGTTTTAGAAAAAGTAAGGTCGATAATCCTGATGTGTGAGCACTGTCTCAATTTTTCGATTCAGATTATGGAGATAATAACTCTTTATTAAAAGGGACATGACTTCACAAGACGTTTTTATCATGTCAAATAAAATTATTCGATGTCCCCAGAGTACATGTGTGAAGTTTTAGCTCAAAATATCATAATTTATTATAGCATGTTAAAATTGTCACTTTGTAGGTGTGTGCAAAAATGTGACATTTTGGGTGTGTCATTTAACATGCAAATGAGCTGATCTCTGCACTAAATGGCAGTGACGTGGTTGGATAGTGCAGATTAATGGGTGGTATTATCCCCTTCTGACATCACAAGGGGAGCCAAATTTCAATGACAATTTTTTTCACATGCTTGTGGAAAATGGTTTACCAAAACTATAATGGGTTGAGCTTATTCACATTTTCTATGTTGATTAAAGCACTGGGGACCCAATAATAGCACTTAAACATTGGAAAAGTCAAATTTTCATGATATGTCCCCTTTAACATTTGAAAACAATTCAAAATAAAAATCACTTTTAGTAGTAGACTTTGACTAAAGAAAAATCTCTGATTCGCTGTTAACACGTTCTTAACAAAACTTTAACATTAGAATATAAACAGACAGACACAAGCTGTGTCCTGTCCAAAGCTAATGCTTCTTTAACTAATTTTCCAACACTTCAAAAAACATGTCTCCAAACTCACCAGAACACATCACTCAACATCGACTTAAAGGAGCATTTCACCCGTAGAAACATTAATCTTTATTGAAAGTGTATCATATTTGTAGTCGAAATGTAACATACATTTAGAATTTAGTGCCTATTTGACAGAGAAAAGGGGTGTTTGTAGTCTCACTCTCTCAACAAAGACATTGGACTTCCTTCTTTCAATGATGCAAAATGATGATTTTTACATCATTGAAAGAAGGAAGTGCAACACTAAAATCTGTATTTCTCCTGTCTCAGCGACAACTGAGGAAATGATGCATGACCATTCAAAAACATGACTGGGGTTCTAACAATACAAAGCTTAGAGCAAATGGGTGAAGTGTCCCTTTAATGTGTGTGTGTGTATTGAGAATGTTTGATGGTAAAATAATTAATCCAACAAAGGGCTAGACTTATGCAGAGAGAAACACCCATCATGAACGAAGGGGACACATTAAGGTACTGATTTCCCAAAGAGTGGGAGAACTAAGAGAGAAAACATGGGTGTGGAGGGGCATCTTGGCTATACCTCTATTCATACAACTGTCATACACACACATAGACGGCTGACTGCACATGAAAAAGTCTGTGTTGAAGAGAGGAAATTTCAAGCCAATCACCTCCATTCAACACACACACACACACACACACACACACACAGCTGTCTTTAATAAAATGCCCCACCCGATCTGTATTTATACAGGTACAGGAGAGAGAGAGAGAAAGAGAGAAAATGGGGTTGGCCCCAAGGGCTAGAAGGAAGTCTATACATACACAACCCTACAAAAACACAAACTGCTCCAACATAAATCTCTACCAACTCATTGTCAAAACACACTAAGACAAATAGCAAAAAACAATCCATCTCTCTGTCAAGCTCTCTCTCACACACAAACACACACAAACACTTAGAGACTCTTCTACACTCTGCTCTCCAGTTCAAAAGACTGAAGCTGGTCGAACTCTTTGATGAAAAAACAGAAAAGAAAAAAGATTACAGAATGAAGGAGAAAAAGAAACAAAGAGAGTGATCCACCCTGTCCTTTCTTTTCATAACCTCTTTCTTTTTCTCCTACTCCCTGCTTTCAGCCCAAACCACATCACAAGATTGCTAAAGACTTCAGCATGCATCTATGAAATGACTTTACTAATATACCTTCAAAGATCTGTTTGTAAAAATGTGCTCGAGTATCTTGTAAAGAGAAAGTCAAGCTGAAGAGTGAAGCGTGAAACTGCAAGCGTAGCACATATAGGAGACTTTCAGTTTGCCCTGGGAGCAGTGCACCATGGGAGATGTGGTTTATTTGTCTTAATAAAAGGTCATTTATCTCTGTCAAACACACACATTCTCAACGACAGGAGAGGAAGGGCATAGAAGCAACAAAAATAACACCATGCTTAAAAAATGTGTAACACTCACACAAACACCCATAAATATAGCGCTGAATACATTTTATGATTTGCTAGCAGAAAGCAGTCCAAGTTGTCCAAAAGTGCTTCTTACCCCAGTCGGCCGAGCTGATCCAGATCTGGAACAGGGGGTCCGTATGTGTCTACGTACATAGGCTGATAGACGTACAACACCTCCTCTATACGAGACACGGGGGCCAAAGACACAGTCTGACCCTAATAAAGAGAAAATGAGAGATAACTTTGTATTATTGTAAATTTTTACTTCATCCATTTTAATTGCATCTGCTGGCTGGACCACTTCCATTCAGGAAGACACATCAGCAAACCTGAATATGCACAATGAATTACTGGCAGAGAATGTTTCTAATTGGCTAAAAAACATGGATCGCAATCCAGAATATTTAGCCATTTACAAAGTTTGGCGCTGACTGTTAGATTGTAATAAACGTTTGTTTTAACTTGTTAACAGTACGAATACTTTTTGCACTATTTTACTCATTCTGTACTGTTCTGGCAATATAAATGTCAGTAAAGCAAACAAAATTGACACTTACTGAATGGTGATATGTGACCCTGTCTGTAAAAACCAGGCTAAAGTCTTATGAGATTATAAGCATTAAAGTTGATTTCAATCATTGATGTCATATTTATTGGCATGGCCTTACACAGTCAACACTTTTTTTTAGTTAAACATTTTATTTTTACCATTTTGAAATCCATTCAGCCGATCTCCGGGTCTGGCGGTACCATTTTTAGCATAGCTAAGCATAAGCCATTGAATCCGATTAGACCATTAGCATCGCGCAAAAAAAATAAAATAACCAAAGAGTTATGATATTTTTCCTATTCCAAACCTGACTCCTCTGTAGTTACATCGTGTACTAAGACCGACGGAAAATTAAAAGTTGCAATTTTCTTGGCATGTATGGCTAGGAACTATACTTTCATTCTGGCGTAATAATCAAGGACTTTGCTGATGTAACATGGCTGCAGCAGCAGCAGTGTGTAATATCACTACGCCTGCTACAGCCATGTTACAGCAGCAAAGTCCTTGATTATTACACCAGAATGAGAGTATAGTTCTTATCCATATCTTCTAGAAATTGCAACTTTTAATTTTCCATCGGTTTTAGTACACGATATAACTACATAAGAGTCAAGTTTTAAATAGGAAAATTATCGAAACTCTTCTGTTATTTTTTAGCGCAATGCTAATGGTCTAATCAGATTCAATGAATTATGCTAAACTATGCTAAAATGTTAACGCCAGACCCGGAGATCAGCTGAACGGATTCCAAAACGGTAAAAATCAAATGTTTAACTCTAGGGGAGCTTGAAAATGAGCATATTTTCAAAAAAAATGGAGTGCCCCATTTAAGGTATTTTTTCACAGAATGTCATTTACATTACGTAAGATGTTTTTATGTTAATCACAAAAAATTACTCTAGCTGTGTATTCACAGGCAGGGCCACACATTAAAAAAACTGAATATCAGAAGTAAGAACAGTCGGTGCAAAAGTCAGCATTCTGCATGGCACTAGACAGAATTGTTATTTGTCAATAGTCTGGGCCGATGAATACATCTGTTTGTCTGGTTTGCGGCCCATTTATCTGTGCTTCCCTATAGATGAAAAGACTGGTGCGATTTTCATAATAATTTTGCTGATACGTTTGTAAATATTAAGACAACTGTAGTTTTCTTTGTGACACCGAGCATGAATGAGTTGTGCATATGTAACATACACTCACTGAGTTTAAATGGAACGGTTCATGTGGATGACCTCATTTAAACAACACACAGACACTGAGATCAAGTCATACACACAGATGCATGAGCGCCAACACACACACACCTTCAGATCCAAACAGGGGATCTAAAGATGTATGACAACACCACTCAATGCCAACACACACACACACACACACAGAGAGAGAGAGGCAACACAAGGGAGACTGAATGTACTGGAGACAGACAGAAACCACAGCATAGAAGGAGTGTGCCTGTGTGTGAAGTGGGAATTTCCATTGGAAAGCTTCTCTTTACTTTGGCCTACAAGTACTGTACGCATTTGAATGGCAACAAGCAGCCAAGTAAAAAAAGTCAAAACTGCAATAAGGTGAAAACAATTGACATACAAAACAAACAGAAAATTAACTAAGAGGCATTACTGAGAAATGTATTATAATCGGCAATTCACTGGAAAAGAACAATCCTAAATCAGTGCAATGTTAGCACAAAACCAGGGTACAAAAATGACCTATTTCTGTCTCAAAACTGGACAATAGGGAGTGTATTTGAAAAAAGCACTTTTCCTTTTTAAAAACATTTTATCAATATTTGGCTAAAAAGCATATTCCTTATGTAAGCCTTATACCTTATTGCTTTTATAAAACGGTAACCACACAATATTAAATAACAAAAAATGTATTAGTGCAACTTTCATGAAGTTAAATCAATAAACGCATTCCTTTCTCTAGAAAAAAAGTAGTCCCTGACTGTTAACAGCAAAGTTCCAATGTGTATAGACGGTTTCAGCAGTAACAACATAAACAAGCGGCTGTTGCGGTCCGCAGTAACTTCCGGTAAACTCCGCTAAGAATATATAACAACAAAGTTCTTTAAACGTAGTTTATTTATATAACAAGGAAAACAACAAGACATAGATTACCTAGGAAACCAAAACATTTGTTATTTTTGACGAGGCATTTGTTAAAGAGATCAGTTTAGCAACTAGTCAAAGCATTAAAAAAAACGAAACCGGAAGTAAGGTTCGGATCCAGCCGTGTATCACGTGCGTCCAATGAAACCGTCTATATGCATCAAAGCTCAAATAAAAACAACAAACCATTCTCAAACTGATACATGTGGTTGCTAAGAGTGTTGCTAAAGGAGAAGTGATAAATAAAACCGTCGGGTGAAGCGGTCTTAGCCGTGTTTTATTGTGAATAAAGCACAGCTATTGACCAATCAGAATCAAGGATTGGAACTAACCATTTTATAAAATATTTTAACAAACAGCACTGATGATTGTGTCTCCAACAGCATTGTTCAGCTAAAAAACTTTATCTAACATAAACTTATGACTGGCTACAACGGATGTTTTCTTTAGAAGACAATTTGAATGCATTTCATTTGAATTGCTAATGTGATGTGTGAGGGTAAGATTGTTGTTTTTACAATTAGATTTAAAGATAATATTATTGCTGCAGTTCCTAATAAACAAAATTGACTTCCTGTGACATATTCTTCCTTTTTGGGTTAATTAAATAGATTTTTATTAACTTAAACCATTTGTGAATTAAGCACAACTTAATGTATAATTTCACCACATGATTTAAAATTATACTGCATGATATTTGTCCTAAATCATCATTAATGTCCAATATGAATTCACACTAGTCTGCATGCATGATGCATTGACCTGTGTGCGATGAACAGGAAAAACGGTGCATGATATAGCACCGATTTCATTGCTAAAAAAAACAAAGTAACTTTGTGTATATGGCATTGTGTTTGAGAGGTTTATGGTTAAAAAACACATAATTTCACACACCGTACATTTTTGTAGCTCCAGATTTCACTCTCTTCCTGAAACGCACGTATTTGAAAAGCTATGTGTCCCTGATTGGCCAGCAAATCTGTACGTTGTGATTAACCTGAAAACCTCTGACGTCAGCAGGAAATGTGACGCTCCTTACCATGTTTGAAAGATTCGTTGCTAACAGGAGATAACTTACAGGCTGAATCCGAAGCGGGAGGAATTATGATAATGTCTGTCTTTACTACATCACCAATCTCAGGAAGTAAACTGTTGCTTACAAATCGTGTTTTTTCTAGTCCAAGAAAAGAGATTTACATTGGAGACGATAACTTGCGGCATCGTTTACTTTAGGATATGTACCTTTTGCATATCGTTAACATGCACTAATACACACACACCAATGAAATGTAAAAACGTGAATCGCAACTCTCTTTAATTCAGGAAAAGATAGACTAATCGTTTCTGCCACATAAGATACAAGAAAACAATTACAAATTTCCTAATGTCATGTTTAGTGTATTTATTAATTAACTTTCAAAAATCACCTATTAATCGCCCAATCTTGCATCAGGTGTAGACGTTGAACTTGAGCTCACGTCTGTAGAAAGTGCCCCTCCAGTGGGCGATACCTTTTAGCTGTCCTAGATGAGACATGGCACTTCTTGGACCCTGTGTGACGCAATTGTTCTACAATATGATAGAACTACACCTCTTAAGGGGGTCACACACCGGACGCGCAGCTCATGGCCGCGTCGAGTCGCGTCTAGGACAACTCGGATGTATCGTAGAACCGGAAGTGCACACTAAATAGCGCAAGCTTAGTCAGATAGCGTCTACTTCAAAATGCAAAATATGTTAGCAGCCAATGTTAATCGTTAATGATTTGGGACAAATATGATGTTATTTAATGTTAAACTATGTGAGTGGTGCTGTGTGGCGGGACAGCGATTTGAGCAACTTCCTGAGTCAAAGCTGGGTGGCGTGGACAGGCGCCACTTGGCAGCGGCGGTGTGCGTATACTCATAGAAAACAATGTGTTAGATTTTTTTAGAACAGCGCGGCGCTGCGCGTCCGGTATGCGACCCCCTTTAGATGGTGTGTGACGCGACTGTTGGCCTAGACAATGCGTTGCTGGGTAGCCTTACGTTTTGAGTCACCAAAAAATTTGTTTTGCTTATGTGGGTTTGATAAATTACAACTTTAATTGAACTGTAAACATACGGTTTGTGTAGTACACAATCTAAATATTTAAGCTCTAAACAATTAATTCTTAGGTTGCCTTTACTTTTTTACTTCTAAAAGCTTTGGATTTGAGTTTACAGTGTATGCATTCACACAGCACTTTGGTCCCAGAAAATTTCCGTTGCGGGGAGGCTTCTGTGTGAACACAAACACGTCCCGTAAATGTTCTGGGATCGGTCCCGTAAAGAGGACCTAGTAACTTTGCCTTAACATACCCGAAAAAGCATTCTGTACGATCAAGACACAGAAACAATGTCGTAAGGGGCTTGCTATAGACCATTTCAAAAGATGTAAACAACACGGGTCCAGAAGCACTTCCTGTTTCAGTTTTTTAACACTAGATAAACAATGGGATAAAATAAACCAACAGAACATATACACCTGAATTAACTGAAGTTAAACAAACATCTTAAAGATAATAATATATGTAAAAATAAAAAAAACTGTCACATCATTTGAAATGGTCTATAGTGAGGGACCAGTGTGTCATCGCAACTAGAAGTAATGGTTCAGCTCTTTGACACAGGGATTTAAACGCAGATAAACATTCACTGGACTGAAGCAGAGATCAGGGAGCTCATCACTATCCGCGCTGAAGCTGAAATCATTTACCGGGATGACAGAACAGCACATCACACACTCCTTATGATCTTGTCATAAACTAAAATCCATGCGCGTCGTTTCTCGAGAGAGAAATCACGGATAATTAGCAAACTTCAGATGCTGTGGAAATAATACGTCACGTGTCTTTACGGGATCTTTACGGTGTGCGTGTGAATGCACGCTCAGATTCCAGGAAATCATTGGCAGTGTGAATGAACCAAAGACGCATTTTCCGTAATCTCTGTGTAAAAATGGCTTATGTGACTCTGTGAAAACCAGGCTAAAGTCTCAAAATCTAATTATGAGATTAGGAGCATCAAAGTTGATTTCAATCTTTGACGTGGCTTTACGCAGTTAATTTTAAGATATCAAGGTTGTATTTTCACTGATTTTCTTTACATTATGCAAGATGACAGTAAATCACAAAAAATTGCTGCATTTTCACAAAATCTCAAAATCTGATAAATTTTTGATTAACTTCAAACAAAAAATCTTTTAGAGATTCCAATGTAGACACACATGTAATTTCTTCTCAGATTATCCTGTTGATACCAGTGGAAAACTCAAAGCATTTGTGCAAATATACACACTAAACGATAAACCACAGCTCCATCTTTACACATGTACACTTTCTCAAATATAAACATCTGCAGCTGTCATTAATTTGAGGTGTTGTACATTTGATGTGTGCGTGTACACAGAAATGCTGCTGATTCTGTGCATGCTGACTGACCATAGATACATATTTACTCCCCGGCGCCCCAAAACAGATCTGCCAGCTCGATCCATCTTCATTATAGTGAGGGGGTGGAGAGGGAAGGAAATCCCTGAGCTGAACCCCCTGCCCTCCCCTATGGTTCTCTGTGCATTCAGAGTTTTACTCCAAGCAGTTACACACTGTTTAACGGGCCTTGTGTTCAAATCAATCATATATATGCTGCAGTTCGACAGTCAGTGCTGTCCACTGGTTTAATCCCACCCGTGCCTGGCCAGCAAATCGGTCCATGTGTTTAACATTAACACATAGTAAACATCGTTTTACAATGTGGACTTAAATTTTACATTTTTAAAATAAACCTTCTCCCCGGTTCTGTATTTAAAACCCTGTGTCTTGGGAGCCACAGTACATTTCACCTAGCAAAAAAAGTCATGGTTCCACAAAGCAATTGGCTCATTTAGTTCTTCATTTTGCTAGTGTGATCATTTTTTCTTACCAAATAGACAAACAACGGATGTAGTTTCTGAGGTGCGTTTATCTCACTTGTCAACATTCACCTACAAGTATCGACCAGAATGCACAGACTGGCTTTGAAACATTGTGTTATAAACAAGTTCCAGTTCACGGAACGAAAACCAGAAACTTTTGATGTTTTGCAAGGAACAGAAACGAAACCAGAAACGTAAAAGAATATATGTTCCGGAACAGAATCGTTTATTTAAAATAATGGTAACCGGTTAATACCGTTATTTTTTTTTTTTTGTTCTTTGACAAGATTTCTGTGCAATATGACCCGATGAAGTTCACTTCTGGTCGTCGTTGACTCATCGGAGAAATGAGAGTCTTGCCACCAGCAAGTAGCCTACTCAAGCCCAAGTCTCTAATGCTCAATCATAAGAGGTAAATATCTACTAAGTATTTCAAGATGTTTGTTTTTTAATACTAATTAGTGGTGTAACAGATCGCAGTTGATCCGAGATCCGTACAGATCACGACCCACGGCTCAGCTCGCATGCGATTTGCGGATTAATACGCAAATTTAAATAGGGTGAAAGTTGATCATTTGCACGTGTTTCAAAGGCTTGCAAATGTTAACACCTAAATGATTTTAAACAATTTAAACAGCGCTAAAGTGAGCAATTTTCTGTATGCACAGACCACCGGTTAAATGTGTCCGGTCCAACTCCAATCAAACGTGATTATCCCTATGCCCTTCAAAGATCAGAACTCTTGATGTGTAAACTTGAGAGAGAGTTGCGCTACTGTGTCTCATACTGTAGTCCATTAAAATACATTTGGCGAATAAAGCACTGAAAAACATCGTAATATTCACTTTATGTGGAGCGACTGTTTATGCTGCATCTTCTTCCCGAAGCACCATTTGGAATTAGTCCCACTTCTTTGTGTGTGCGTGTGTTTAAGTGCACTCAAAAGTGCATACACGGAGAGACGCGTTTCAAAAAGCAAGCGAACAATCTTTCTTGACAGGACACATACAAACAAATGATCTCGAAATACCACAGAATTATTTTCTAATAAAAACATTTGTTTAAGTTGTTTGCCAATAAACGACATGGAAGAAATTGTCCTTGTCTTAATTCATGTATAATGCTGAAACAAATGTAGGCATGTAAGAATTACAGTTATGCCGCTTACATAATGTAGCCATTTTTAATGTTTGATGACAAGATAGAGACTTAAGGAAAATATGTAAACTAATAATTTAAGTTTAAAGTCCTAATGATCAGCTTACTTATTTGTATGTCCCACAGCTGACATGGTACGTTATTAACCAGTTCGGGAACTATATTTTTATGCTCTAACCGGTTCAGGAACATCATTTTAGGGTTGCACCGAAAACGTTAAAATACTGTTTCTTTTCAGAACGAACCAATTGGGAAAAAAATCTGGTTCAAAGCCTTGGTTATAAATGATGCCATCAAGTCGGTTATGGGAAAAAGACCAAAAACTTGAATCTGGAAGGGAAGTCCATTTATGATTTACTTTACTAAAAAAAGTACTTAACTCTTTCTCTGACTGCAGGCTTACAGAATTATACAGGCTGTGGTTTTACTACAGTACTACACGTTTAGGACTTCTCTATGTAAATAACCCCTGTCATGGCTATTTTCTTCTTGTACTGTTGTGAAAATTAGGTAAAGAACACCGTAAAACTAAACATAAGAAAATATCCAGTATCACAGCATGGTTTTCGTTAAACTGTCAGAAAAACCAACCAAGAAACAGTTAAATCATGAGAGAAAATGAGAAAAGTGTTTTTCACTTGGGGATCAAGCCAGAGGGTGTTGGGACTCTCTCTGACTATGCAGGTCTTTAGGACACTCCAAGGTCAACAAATATAAACTGTCTATCAGCACCTCTCTGACCTTAACACACATCTCAGATCAGCACATTTTAAACTGATCACATACTCACACCGTTCTCCTTTATTTGGGCAAAAGAGAAAAACTTCACACAGGCATAGTTCCAGCCGAACAAACTATGCTCACACAAGTCGAATCGAAATGTAAGAGACACTGATTCAGGGCCTGAATTAACTGTGTAACACTAGTAAATACACACATACAGTTTCAGTCAGGATTAATGTGAGCTTTGTGGTCTCTTTAGTTCGCATTAACTGATCTCAAGTAACACAAGTGAGAGCCAATGTCCTTTCAATGCCCTGTAACAGACACACAGTCCACTTGCATACTATTTCTACCTTAAAGCTTTTACTGGCTCTCTAAGTGTCTCACATTGCTTCACTGTGTGTGTATGCGTTATATATAACACTACAATATAAAATGCAATATAACATAACATTAGTGGCTCCTACAGAGTAAAAGAATCTAAACACACATAAACAATGCTTTTTCTTATGTTCACTGTGCCACACACAATTCCTCAAACAAAACTCTTATCCTGTTTTTTACTCTCAAATGGCACACACACACTTTCCTCACACTTTTGCAGCACATTCACAACATGTTGATTCAGATCTGTGTCCTTTAAAGTGACCGCTGAAGTGTTTTTTATTAAGGACAAACCAGTTTCACCTGTTTTACAACACACTCGCAAAATTATATAAACACAGACACACACTCCCACAACATATTCAAACACTGGCTAATACAAACACGTCGAAGCGTCTGTGTGTACTCAGCACAATATTATCACAGAAAACGGTTCAAACGTTCATAAACAGATAATAGAGGTTTGTGAAATACTACAAATTAATCAGAAAGTATACTAGTGACGGCTCAGCTTTGGTTTTGGTAAGTGAGTGTACCGGTACATGTGTTGTTCACTTACCATCAGTATTCCAGTAGAGAAGATGTTTGTTGGTTTGACGTTCTGCTTCTGTTTTTCTATCCGAGTCTCCAGTTGAGCGGCTCGATCTTTATGTTTGGCCAGAAGCAAAGCCGCAGGTAACTGAGAACTCTCCTGTAAACGTACGCAACATTCAGATCAGGACATGCTTTTCAGATTTCCTTCTGGCATTTTTGCCAATTAAGTGATTAGAAAGAAGAACGGGTGGGATTATGACTCAAACTGTTATCTACATGAGCACCAAAGTGCAAACTGTCAAATTGCTAGGCCATAGCACCAACCAGATCACATATTTTTTACAAAGTGTACGTATCTGTAAATTCTACAGTTTTATGTAGAGCAGTGGATCTCAGTTTTTTACGCACCACCATGTGATCCAAAATGTTGATGTCTTTCTTTGTTTAGTTGAGAAGAAATTATGTTTTTTGAGGAAAACACTCCAGAATTTTTCTCATTTTAATGGACCTTAATGGACCCCAACACTCAACAGCTTCAATGCAGTTCAAAATTGCAGTTTCAAAGGACTCTAAATGATCTCAATCGAGGCATAAGGGTCTTATCTAGCGAAATGATTGTCATTTTTGTCAAGAAAAAAAAAACATATGCACTTTTAAATCACAACTTCTCGTCTTCCTCCGGGCCTGTGACGCACCAAGCGTGACCTCACGTAATTGCGTATGACGTTGAAAGGTCACGTGTTACATATATAAAACGCACATTTGTTGACCATTTTAAACAATAAACTGGCACAAAGACATTAATTAGTATCATTCCACATACAACAACGTCGGAACGGTCCTCTTTCTCCATACTTGTAAACACTGGGGCGTAGTTTCGCATACGTTATCCGTGACCTCTTGACGTATTACGTGAGGTCCCGCTGGCCCTTAAGACCCTTATGCCTTGTTTTGGATCGTTTAGAGTCCTTTGAAATTGCAATTTTAAACTGCATTAAAACTGTTAAGTATTGGGGTCCATTAAAATGAGAAAAATCCTGGAATGTTTTTCTCAAAAAACATAATTATTTTCTCGACTGAACCAACGAAGACGTCAACATTTTGGATAACATGGTGGTGAGTAAATTATCTGGACTTTTTTAAGAAAATGGACTTATCCTTTAATTAATTTTATGAAATACTTAAAACCCACTTTATGCACAGGCTGATTCACCAATCAGATTTACATTTTAGGGAAGTCTTTTTCTAGAAGACCAAAACCCCAACACAGGGCCAAGTATGTTTGTGTGTACAGTACCAGTTCATCTAGCAGGGCCTGTTTGTTTTTCCTCTTGGCTTGTAGTTGTCTCTGTTCCTCTTGCAGGGTCTCCAGTCTCCTCTGCTCTGAATCCTGCTGCTCCTGTAACAACAACTCCTCCAACTCCTCCTGCTCACGTGTCTAATAAAAAAAGATGGATTGGTGATTATTCAGATGTTCTTCTTGAAGCCAGCCTAATATGCTATACAGAATACAACAAAATAGAATAGTATAAGAGTAATTATTTATTTATTCTTAGTGCCATTTCAGCATCTATGGATATATTCAGGGAGAAAAGCAGTTAATCTACACTCACCTAAAGGATTATTAGAAGCACCATACTAATACTGTGTTTGACCCCCTTTCGTCTTCAGAACTGCTTTAATTCTACGTGGCATTGATTCAACAAGGTGCTGAAAGCATTCTTTAGAAATTTTGGCCCATATTGTTAGGATAGCATCTTGCAGTTGATGGAGATTTGTGGGATGCACATCCAGGGCATGAAGCTCCCGTTCCACCACATCCCAAAGATGCTCTATTGGGTTGAGATCTGGTGACTGTGGGGGCCATTTTAGTACAGTGAACTCTTTGTCATGTTCAAGAAACCAATTTGAAATGATTCGAGCTTTGTGACATGGTGCATTATCCTGCTGGAAGAAGCCATCAGAGGATGGGTACATGGTGCTCATAAAAGGATAGACATGGTCAGAAACAATGCTCAGGTAGGCTGTGGTATTTAAACAATGCCCAATTGGCACTAAGGGGCCTAAAGTGTGCCAAGAAAACATCCCCCACACCATTGCATTAATGAGAAATTGAACATGTATTCCTAATAATCCTTTAGGTGAGTGTATACACAAGTTGATCTATACACACCAATTTGACATGTCCAATTCACCTAACCTGCATGCTTTTGGCCTGTAGTGGCCTAATAGTTGGGCTGTCAAAATATTAAAAGTTTGATTTTGAATAATATGTGTGTGTACATTTAAAATGTGCATATTGGTGCCTCAAATGGTGCATATTTAGACCTTTATTAAAAAGTACCGTCCCAGTGACTACTATTCCAATTTTTTTGGAATATTATTCCATTTCCACCTAAATGAGGTTCTTATGAAATCGTTCATATCCCAAATCAGAACTACACAGGCAAACACACACACTTACCAGTTTGACTTTGTTTTTCTGTATAATGTCCCGGTTCTCTCGCTGGTACTGCTCCATCATCTGCTTGGTCCTTTCTACATCTACGTTATTAGTCAAGTTAAACACTGGACACGTACAAAAAATTAAGTCAGCAACTGAAAGAACATTTTAAGGATCATTTAAAAAAAAATGATTATGAATAAATAAACAATGCATGTATCTCACCAATGTCCTCCACCTGCTCTAGGTAGTCATTATAATCTTTCAGAGAGGAAAAATCAAATTCCCTCTTATTATAACTGATAAAAAAAGAAACGCATTAGAAACATTTTAATAAAACATCTGGATTAACATACTTATACACTTTATTTTTCACGTACATTTTAAGGACTTTCTTGCGGATCTCCACTTCTTTATCGATGGCTGGATCTTCGAAGAGCTGCACGCGGAAATTACTCTTTCTTAGAGGAGTGTTACACTGCACACAGTTACCTGAGCCGCGGACAAAGAGCATCTCCACGCAGCTCTCACACCTGAAACACACACACATTATGCTTTACTGCTGGATTACTCATACTGGCAGAATTTCTGCTGAAAGAGAAAGAGTCAAAATAAATACTAATGAAATGTGAAATCTGCTGGAAAAACATTTAGAAGAACACACATTTCAATCATCTCTCTGCTTCAGTGGGTGAATTTTAGACCCAGAAACTTTCCAAACCGAGCCATAAGTTAGACTAATGGATAAAACAGAGGCCTGATGTGTGTGTGGGTGTACGATGGTCTTATTCAATCATAGTGGGGTGATGATGGGAGCTCAGGTTTGAAGCAAACCAGACATGCACATTAGGACTGACAAAACACTGTGTGCATGTGTGTCTCCGAAAGCAGCATTAAATCTGGGCTGGAATTTATGGATGTGCTGAGTTTCTAACTATAATACAGTTAACAGCATTTTTGTACAGTTTGTTTTCTATTCTTTCTTTTAAAATCATTTGCTATTAAACATTATTGTTGTGAAATGTGTTTTTGGAAACATGTGAAAATACACTGCTAACAATACAATACAATACATATCCTTTTTTTAAAGGGGCAATGTGACATAAATCTAAAATATATGCAAACCGGACATGCAGAATAAAACATACATTTGATCTGCTTTGTGTGGCCATTATAAATATAAACAACAAAACAATCTTTCCTGCATATGGATATGTAATCTCCAGCTTCAATAATTCACCCTGTCTTCATTTCTCTCTTTTTCCATGAAAGGGGCTCTTTTTAGAGTGATATCACACTTTTACAGTAAGATTTCAAGGTGGAAACCATGCTGTGCTGTGTCAGATTGTTCCTGTTTCTAATTTTAGAGGTTAAAGACCAGTTTTCCCTGACCCATGACCTGAACAAACAAAAGGTGTGTTACATTAAATGACGCATGCAAACCATGCATGCCCACAGATTCAGGTGGATAGATGCTAGCCATATTCCGCTTGCTCTTCCACCCCTGATCTGTGTTTGTCAGCATGCTGAGAGGTTACTACACTTCACTAACTCAGCACAACTTACTCCATCACGCACACAAAATCTGCAAACTCCTGCATTTCAGGCATGCTTACAAATAGCTACCTGCGTTCCTCTTACACACACATCTTCTTGTGTCCTTCTCTTAAGTCCTGCAGGTTAAGCTTTCACAGTCACGCAACATGTTATCAACTGCATTTACTCACAGGTCACTATCATTTATCAGATGTTCTGCATATAAAGGTAAGTACTCATAGTGTGAGCATGTTGGACTTTCTGAGAATCTCCACTGTGTGTCATCAGTGTGTAATATATTCATATGGTCTCCAAGTCCTAGGTCAGCAGTCCTCTGTGAGTCCTTGCATTCTCTGCAAGTCAAGGGCAACCGGAGCACAAGGTGTCAAATGATTTCAGATGCAAAACGTGAACTGCACATGCACATCTTCCAGACACATATTGGTTTATATTACACTTAAAGACACACTAATGTGCTTTAAAATGCGCAGCTTTGGTCAATGCGATGACATCATTTCAAATGACATAAGGAGGTGGCAGTTCCTGACGCTTTTAAAATAGCCAAGCATTACGTTTACCTCAAAACCTGGAATCTAATGAGGAGCTCGAAGTGCAAAATGATCGTTGATCCGTATTGGTAGAAGTAAAAGACTGTAAGTTTTGAATTTCTTATATCTACAGTGAATTCAGAAAGAATTCAGCGATAATCATATGAAATGGGAGCCACTTGAGCAAAATGTCAAGTGTTGTTGTAAAGGTCAGAAGATTACTACTCTATATCTCTATGATCTCCTGTGGATTTGTGAAAAAGTTTTGATGTGTTGCATGGAAGTAAATTTCTTCATTTTATGCTTTTTTGGATTTCTGAGTTGGGTGTGTAAGTCACCAAATCCAAACTTATATTATTCTAATCACTGTCTTGTTAACTTGCACACAACAGCGTCTTGAAAGATGTCAGCAACTCCTAGTAAGTGATGGCTGGGGTTGAAAACATTTTTACACAGCGGGGTTAGTTGTAACACAGTGTTAAGCCTCAGGTATACGATGATAATGAAATAAAAACAAAATACTATGAATTAAAATGATAACAGTTAATACAATATCAGGGGAAATAACTCACAATTATGATTATTTGCCCTAATTGTGCAGCCCTTACAATTTTTTTTTTAAAACAATATCCACCTTTAGTACATAGACGGAATTTTATTGAATTATTTGTGTTTAAACAAATAACATAGCAGGTGTTAAAACAAACACTACACATCTAGTCCTATGGGGTTAGATGTAATGTTACACTCCTGTCACTTTTCCGGTGTAATTTTACTGTAACGGTAAGTACAAACAAACTTTAAGTGTTCATAAATAGATAGATAGATAGATAGATAGATAGATAGATAGATAGATAGATAGATAGATAGATAGATAGATAGATAGATAGATAGATAGATAGATAGATAGATAGATAGATAGATAGATAGATAGATAGATAGACAAAAATCTTCAGATCATACTGCTCTCATGCACTATCAATAGCTACAGTATGAGCTCATATGGTTCCCTGTGTTACAAAATTACTGAAAATATCCACTAAAGTTGTTAAAAGCTCTTATTAGCCTACTAAAATACAGTATAAAGCTGTGGTAAAAGATAAATGACGGAACCCATTCAAAGGAGAACACATATTACTTTGGTGGTTTTACATTAGCGACAATATTCGCCGTAACACTGTTATATAGTTAAAAGTTACTATGGTAACGTCATTCATACCATAACAGTCATTTCCAACACTGTAAACCTCTTTAGTATCAAAAGCATAAAACCAGATAGTAGTTAGTGAGAGATACACGTGTCGTGAAAACATTTTTTTGCTAAATGCAGGTTAAGTCCGATGTGTAAGTTACAAAGATTGACAGCATTTACTCACAGCGTGTGTCCACACACATTGACCATCAGCTTTAGAGATGGGTTCCTGTATTTTGTTGTCTTGCACCTCGGGCATCCCTGATCATCCATTATTATTACTATTTGTTAGAAGTCGGTCTGTACGAAAATAAACAGAAATCAACCAAAGATTTGACACTGCCGTACACCGCAGTGCTACTTTCAAAACGGTCCGGAGAGAAACAAATATGTGTAATACTAGCGTTCCTATCCAAAAAAGAAAGAAAGAAAGAAAGAAAGAAAGAAAGAAAGAAAGAAAGAAAGAAAGAAAGAAAGAAAGAAAGAAAGAAAGAAAGAAAGAAAGAAAGAAAGAAAGAAAGAAAGAAAGAAAAAAAGAAAGAAAGAAAGAAAGAAAGGTTTCTAAAAAATTTAAGTGTGTATTAAAAATATAGCAAATGTGTATTTAAATACTACCAGTGAGTATTAGTTATTTACTGACACATTTAAGTTTTGTGGTATATTTTATGAAAATTCTCCATGAGGCTAGTAAAAAAAAATATTTTTTTGGCATTGTTTAGGCTACAATTACCATTTTTACTAATAACATGGCCAAGCTATTGCAACAAAAGCTGTTTGTGGTAAACCATAATAATGTTTTGTTTTCTTTTATCTATAAAAACTAAGTTTTAAATATCAACAATATTAAACATAATTTAAACATAATCCTCTACCTTATTCTCAGTATTTTGTTTTGAAAAAATAAAAGTAAATATTTGTAGTCATATGGAATTTTTGATCGTCTGATTATCTAGATACATCTGTATCAGCGTCGGTTACAAAGTAAAAAGTGCCCCTTTTCGTCCTTCCGCCCCTGTCCTGAGGTCTGTGTGTCACTGCTTGTTAGTGTTTAAGACATTGTTTACTACGATACATTTTATAAGGGACATTATAACAACTGCTTGGAAGAGGAATAGCTAAAGGGCAGGGCTTGTCGTTTTGAATGTTTGTGTCGTTTGAATGTCGTTTGTATCTCCATGAGCAGTCTAAAATCTGTTGAGCTCAGAGTAAACATACTGCAGCACACAAAAGACTCGACCCAGCTCTCACCTAGCGCAGGTGAGCCGCGGGAAAACGTCACACTTGAGTGACAGCACAATTTTAATAGCCTGCGGTCGCCCCGCCCCGTTTGGATCTTTGTTTAGCCAATCATGTGTGTCCCCCAAACTATCGGACTGAGAAGAAGTCACACTGGAGCGAAAGGCAAAAGCTATCCACTTACAGAGACACCCGATATCACGCGCATGGCGCACGGGTAACCTGATCGGCTTTGGTAAAAACGAGGCGTGGTGATAGACTAAAGGAATCCGAGGATTAAAAACAATGTCTGTTTCCTCTAGTGAAGTGACAGTGACGGGCGACATCAAAAAGGAAAATGTGAAGTGCGCGGAGCCTCTCGAGATCTCCGCGGAGGGTCGGGAGCAATCCCGGGACACTCCGACTTCCACTGTGATGCTTTTAGGGCAACAGCAGTCTTCTGCATCGGAGCGCAAGATGCCCAGTATGGACTCTTTGACTGCGCACAGTTCACCCACAGCAGCCACCTCTTTGGCTTTCTCACCGGAGCAGGTTGCTTGTGTTTGCGAAGCGCTTCAGCAGGGGGGCAACGTGGATCGGCTCTCCCGTTTTCTGTGGTCTCTCCCGCAGAGTGACTTGCTGCGCGGAAACGAGAGTATACTACGCGCGCAGGCGCTGGTGGCTTTCCATCAGGCGCGCTACCAGGAGCTGTACAGCATTTTGGAGAGCCACAGCTTCAGCCCTTCGTGCCACTCAGCCCTGCAGGATTTGTGGTACAAAGCCCGGTACACAGAGGCGGAGAAAGCCCGCGGTAGACCGCTGGGCGCAGTGGATAAATACCGCCTGCGACGGAAGTATCCCCTGCCCCGGACCATTTGGGATGGAGAGGAGACGGTGTACTGCTTCAAAGAGCGCTCCAGGAACGCGCTGAAGGACCTCTATAAGCACAACCGGTACCCATCACCAGCCGAGAAGAGGAATTTGGCCAAGATCACAGGACTCTCTTTGACACAGGTCAGCAACTGGTTTAAAAACAGGAGGCAGAGAGACAGAAACCCCTCAGAGGCGCAGTGCAAAAGGTAAGCAAAAGTTAGGCTATATTTTGAAGTTATATTAAATAATTAACTGGTATGAAAGGAAGATATTATTTGAATTATTATTTGATTCAAATGTTCAGTGCTTTTCGTGTAAACAGCTATTTTTCCATATTTGACAGATTTGAGTAAAACCATAAGAGTGTCCTGGGTGCGTAAATATTTATTAACTTGAAGCTGCTCGCACATTATTTTAAAGATGACTAATAAGTATTTTATAGGCACTTTTGTTTTATGCTTTAATAACAGACTTCAATCTAAAATAGGACTAAACGTGTGCGTACAATGTATCGCGTGAGTCACTCACTACCTCCTGTATGTGTGTGTGTTTATTTTGAGTGAGTAGGCCTACTTGGGATCCATTGACGCGAAAGGTTTGCCCCACCATATAAATCACTCTGAACTATTTACTTTTCTTTTAGCTAGAGGGAATATGAAAACCTCCTCTTCAGCACTCCATTTTAATATAACCCCTTACACACACACATACACACACACACACTGTATACAGGATTTGCTGTAATGCATTTGTCTTTTATGAACAAAGCTCAGGCACACCTGGCGGAGGTGACCTCCCTTAAACACACATAATACAACTTTTTCCATTCACAGAAAGCTGATGTCGTTGCTTTATATTTCTCCAGGAAAATTGTGTTCTGTCAGCTCCCAAACAGTATTTTTTCTAAAATCTAAATGCATGAATTTTTTTTCTGAGTGTCTGAGGAAGTTGTAAAGTCCTGTCAGAGTCGCGCAGCTGCTGCAGTCATTCATGATACGC
Organism: Misgurnus anguillicaudatus; assembly: GCF_027580225.2. Taxonomy (NCBI): domain Eukaryota; kingdom Metazoa; phylum Chordata; class Actinopteri; order Cypriniformes; family Cobitidae; genus Misgurnus; species Misgurnus anguillicaudatus. Next base: position 24,245,127 of record NC_073347.2, on the reverse strand, counting down.
AGCAGCTCTTCTCACTCAACTACACCAATTTATGTTTGAACAGCTGAAGTTACTGTGAAATATCATCATAAGTGATTGCGTTGTATTGGATTGTGTGTTGACTCCAAAATATCAGCTAAATTTAACCTTACTTGCGACCGATCCCCGTTTGGCTTTGTAAATAAAGCTTACCATTTGTTAAATCACGCTGTGATCTCGAGCCTGTGTCGCCATAGGACTTGCGCCAAATGGTGTGTAAAAAGTACTAAAAAAGAGTCAGTATTAAAGGCAGGAATACAGCTGACACACATTAGGTGTGATCTAGAGAGGGTCCTGTGGTGTTTAGTGAACACCCACCTCCCCATTTGTCTCTGCGCGCCCTGTCTCTTGTCTACATATACAGCTGCGTCACTCGTTTATTTGGAAGGGTTTAAATGAAGGGTTAAAATCAGACAGCTGTTAACAAAAGTTTATTTAGACACTTTAATCGTTTAACAAAGATTATATATTTTTAAGTTACAATTAGGCTTAAAATATTGCAATGTATTATTAAAACAGTATGACATTTAAAATAAAAATATAAGTGATGCAAAATAAGGAAAAATATAAAAAGATATTTACTATTAAAAATGTAACAATCAAAGAATGTAACAAGTCATTTAACTTAGTTATCCCCCCAAAAAATAAGTTTTTATAACTTACTCATTCGCATTCCACCCCAGATGTTTATGACTTCATATTAAACACAAAGAAAGTTTTTTTTTTCAAATTTTTAAGGCCTATACAAGTCCCAAAATGTTAAAGCTCCACAAAAACCCCATACATTCATCATAAACATCATCATTAAAGTAATCCAAATGACTCCATATGACCCAAATGTGAGTTAATAAATGTGTTCTGAAGAAAAAAAAGATGTGGGTTAGAGAACTATTAATATTTTGGCAAAATTTAAACAAAAACAAGCATATTAGAGTGATAAATTTAAATATGGCAGCACGTTGACGGATGGATGTGTGCTTTTTGGAGTTTCAACATTTTGGGACCTATGTATTAAGCCTATATAGAATGATGGATATGGAGTTGATTAAGAAAAAATTTAGTTTGGACAAACTTTTCATTTAATTTAATTATAAAGAACTTAAGAAAAGGCAAACCCAAGGGAGAACACTGCCTGTGCCTTACCCCCCCCCCCCCCTCTCTCTCTCTCTCTCTCTCAGTGAGTCAGATGGAAATCATAGTACAGAAGATGAGAGCAGTAAAGGTCAAGAATCCTTGTCCCCATGTCCAATGTCGACCTGTGCCGATGGGACTGTGCCGCTCTGCTCTGGAGTTCTGGAGGCCGGGGTCATCATCCAGCAGGTTGAAGATAGCAGGAGCTCCATTTCCCCACCCTCGGTCATCTTTAACGGAGTTTCGATAAACACACCCACCTCCATTTACCACAATGGCACCCCCTTCCTTTCTTCGACAGGACACATGCTCTTCAGTGGTATGAATGTGGGACTCCAGCCTTTGTCTTGCAGGTCTGCAGAGCAGGATAAAGGGGCATACACCTCATTTCACTGCAGCATAAATGGGACAGAGGCAGATGTGAAAGCTGAAAATGTGAGCCAAGAAGTGTCTGTCCGAGACAGGGCCGAAACGATTAGCTTGGCGTTCGGTACTACGCCGACTAATGGAGCCCTGCACTACAACTTGGTGACTGTACAAGGAGCAGTACCTGATGGCAATGGGACTTCGCTGCTTAGCAACAAAGTGGTACTTCCTCCTTTGCAACTCCCATCATCTTCATCAACCTCATCTGTTACACAAGGTAATCATGATATTTTATTTATTTATTTTAATGTACGTCACAATTATGTAAACCCACAAAACAAACATATGAATCAGCCTATCATGTGTCATATTGATCCTCAGTTTAAAAGGTGATGTTTTTCTATTTCCTTGTGTGTGAAAGCTTAAGAGCTTTATCTTTATCTCCTCTCTCATCATCAGGTGCTATTTCATTAAGTAATACTTCCGCTCGAACATCTCTGTGCCACCTGGATGAGGTGGACGAGCACGACAGACTGCGACTGACCTCACTCGAGCCCAGCACAGCACTTTACAGCCTGGCCGCTTCACAGGCACTGTCCAATGTAAAGAAGGAACCCCTGGAAAGTGCAGATGGATACCTTTACCACCCTGCACTTCACCTGGAGCAGACTGCTCACCTGGGCTACTCGAACACCTCTGACCCCATTCACAACTCCACAACCTCACTTAACACCACCTTGACAACAACCCAACATGAGTACACAACTCTCACAGTGAGCTCTCCCTTACTCGCCCAAACAGACATTACCGGTGAGTTCACAGGTCATGATGTCCATGTGACCTCAAACCTAAATGGTGACTTCCTGTGTGCAGTATCCGAGGGGGGGAAGGTCCCGGACGAGATGGTGAGAGAAATGGAGGAAGAGGGGAAAAAACTGACTAAACTAAAAACAGTTCATATAGAGGAAGAGATGACTGACTTATGAACTTATGTTGCTTAAACAAATAAGGAGGTAAAATGTTATTTTACACTATTGTTGATTGAGTTTTATGGTTTCAATGTTTTGTTTTTAAGTATTAATTTATTATGGTGAATTTGTCACCTGATTTAACAGTGGTTTGGATTATCTATGCAAAGTCATATTTGAAGGGGCATATTTTTCAAAAGTGTTTGTTTTATCTTTTTTTCTCTTTCTTGTTCCACACACAGTTTAAGATCAGTAGTTGTGTAAAATGCAATAATACTTTATATGCATGTCATCATATCTGTCCACAGTCTATACTTCTTTAAAAAAAAGTGTTTACATTATTTTTGGTACCACAGAAGCCAAATTTACCATCGAAGAGTCGTCAGAGAGATGTAATTTTCTCTATCACTCTTTCTCTCACTATGGGGAGTGTGGACACATGTATATTTTATGGGAGTCACCTGTTATTTTCTGCCAAGAATAGTTGAGTTTAACAGACAGGTGGGTGTGTGGTCATGTGACATCCATGTTCTAGAGCCCTGCAGTGTCATTTCAACATTAAAGGTCACAATCGCACATGCACACATACAGATTAAAAACACTTAAGATTTAAATACAGTATACACAATAGGAAGCCATAACACATACACAATTTAACACATATAGTAAGTACTAAAGTAAAAAACATTATTTTAAATAAATATAATATGCAGCTGAACTAAATGCCAGTTAAAACCAATAGCAGCAATAATAAAAACACAAGCTATTAATTTACATTATAAACCAAAAATGTCTCGGTACATTAAGTGGTACAGTTGTAAATGTGAAAATATATTTATATAAGTGTGTTTGTGTGCGTGCATCTGGGAGTTTTTTTTTGTTTTTAGATTGTTATGTGCAATCTTAAATGCGTGATTGGACTTCAGGTTGCTTGATTTTTTTGTGCTGGTGTGGTATATGCAGTATTTAACTTGATGACAACAGCTATGCAACCGTTCTGGGACAAAGGAATGACTTTTAGAAAAACAGAGATGATAGCAATGCTGTCTAGCTTCATAAACTGGAAACGCGTCTTACAGCTATCAGAAATTCTAATGATGCGGGTGTAAAATTAAGTCATGTAGAGTTGTAAATGTATGATCAAACAGCCTTGTGTGAATATTATTTTAGCATGAAAAATGTTAAAAGTTTAAGAAACGTGTATTTTTCTAAAAAAGGCACATAAACGTGCAATTAAATATTTATATTCAATACATATAGCCTCACCTTGTTTCATTTATGACTTTAAGAAACTCTGGAAATTATTGTTGGATTTACTTTGTTTGCGTTTAGCTGTTATGTCTACAATGGCAATAAATATACCAGCGGACAGGAAACAAGCAAATTTAAAGATTTTAGTGCCAGGGAGAAAAAGAAAGGGGAGACCTGATACAGAAAGCCCAGACCGGGTGCTGGAAAATCAGTGGTGATGATTTGCACATGCCTGGTGGTCTGGAGCTTGTTAGCAAGCTGCTCTTGTCTCAGACTCTTAAATTCAAATAAACAGGAGGGCGATTTCTGGAGGCCCTGTCGTCTCCTGTTGCGGGGGGGTCCAGAAAGCGGTGGAGAAACAGACAGGCAGGCACAGAAATTCTTTTTGATTTGTAAATGTGTACAGACAGGCAATGCATGTCTTTCAAACAGATCACAACAATTTCAATGCCGCAAAACCACTGCAGCCAGCCAAACAATTGTTGATCTCAGAGTTTCTAGCTTGGTTTTAACCATAATGAGCATTTGACAGACACCATGAGGCTGATTTGTGCACCAAAATAACTTCTTAAAAATTTAATCTTTAGTAAATAATAATGCTGGGACATATCCAGTATTGCAGTTCATGAGGGTCAAAAGAGAACAAGACGAGTGAGAAAGAGGGAGATAATTGGAACAGATCGTATGATTGAAACAGGAGCATTGTCACCTGTTCCCAAACAGCCCAGGTGACCCTGTTGCCATGAGAGATGAGTATCAGGTAACCGGCTGGAACAATGAATGCAGTGAGAGAGAAAGATAAAGAGGGAGAAATACTTTTACCTCATGGTTTTTAATGTTTAAAATCTATTGAAATGAATTGATTCTGACTCTGCAATATCCTGTGATGGATTTACATCCCATAAAAAACACATGCCAATAAGAAGACTGTGATTGAAACCACACATAAACTTCACACGTACCTTACACTGAGCAACAATGAGAACCCAAAGTGGACCGATAATAAAAAAATATGAAGCCCTCAAACTGAGCCTTATTAAAAACTATGACCTCTCACCTCTGGGGTTTTCAAAGGAAGAGGGGTTTAACCCTGAATAGCAAACAGAGCTGGATTTGTAACCTGAACCCCTCCCTACACCCCCACTAATGAGAGGTGAAAGGGCACACGCAGCTCCGTGACTCAGTTACTCAGCTGTGCTTCATACCTGTGAGAGAACATTTTACTGATGATGAATAAGAACCAGACTTGCTGTGTTACTATGCATGAAAGTGTGAATGTGTAAATGTGAACACAGAGTGCCACATATCCTTGCTGACAAGGAAATGTGAATAGCTGCGTATCTGGATTTTTAAACATTTTCCCTCTACTGGTCTATTCCTTCTGCTGGTCTTCATTCAATGAAGAAATCATTTTCATCTTCATTATCATACCATACTTATTCTCAGGTCTAAATATGAAACTGCATCATCACACTAATTTTAATAACAGTCTTTGCCTTTGGGATATGAGGCTGTCATTCTGTCATTTATCTTTACTGAACTTTGACCTCTGCAGCCTTACACAATTTCTGTGGTATGCTGCTGAGAGAGAGAGAGAGAGAGAGAGAGAGAGAGAGAGAGAGAGAGAGAGAGAGAGAGAGAGAGAGAGAGAGTTAGTCATCACCAAAACCTTCTCTTCTGGTATAACAAATCTATATATATATATTTTTATTTTAAACAAATTTCCCTCATCTAAGAAACATATTTCCAGTCAATTGTCTCTTTAAGTCATGCAGAAACACAACGTAAATGCCAATTTTTGTGTGATCATCATACTCTTTTCGGGCAGGTATGCTCAAAAAAGTCACAGTGACTAGAAAATCAATACTAAAAGCAGTAGGCATTGGTCTGTAAGTAAAAATGATGGGTATGTTATGTCCTCATTTAAATAGTTAGGTGTGTGCATGACAATAATTAATTTTCACTGAAGTGTACACACACAGACACACACACACACACACACACACACACACACACACACACACACACACACACACACACACACACACACACGGGTTAATCTATGCCTCCTAGTGAAATTGGACCACCGAGAGAGAATGACCCACACCAACTGTTCTTTAGCTGCTTCCAAGAGGCCACACACATCACTTTTTGAGATTAAACAATGTAAGACTATTTTTTTCTTTTAATTCAATTAATTAATTTAATGGATTTTAGGTTGTTGTTGTATCTGGCCAGCATCTGAGCTGAAAACCTATCTGCAATTTGAACAAGGCAAGCCCACATTTACATTGCGTGTGTAATTTCTAATGAATACTTTACAAATAAAAGTGCACGTTTCATAACTAATAAATATTTAATATGCATGTGAAATGTAATATCGTTAGCCTTATAGCATAATTGCCTAAGTCAATGTTTTTGGAAAACACGAAAAAACACAATATTTAAATCACATTGTTATGCTAAGGCAGATAGTGTTTTTGGAAAACATTTGTTGCAAATCCAGATAGATATCGCTGACTGGCGCCCCCTTCCTGTAGTCAAAAAATATGACATTTTAAATCATATGACACTTTTAAAAAATTGAAATTAAAAACCATAAAACAATGCCTGCTATGCATTTAATGAATCAAGATCTAATTATTTTTGAAAGTACATCAAATTCTTTTTTTGAAATAATTATTTTAACAATTAATTAACAGAAGATTTTTAATTTTGAAATCATTTGGTGTCAGCACTTTAACTCTTTACAAAATGGTTGTATTTGTTAAAATTAGATAATCTATTAGCTAACATGAACTATCAATAAAAAATACTTTAACAGTATTTAATCTTAGTTCATGTCAATTTCAGCATGTAGGCATCTTTACTACACTTGTAGGCTATTGTAAATTCGTAAAATCAAAAGTGCACAATTAATATGCACAATTAACTAATATGAACAATTGTATTGTCATTAATAAAATGTTACTTCACTTGTTAACTAATAATAATAGGCTAATAGATGTTGGCTCTCAGCATACATGTCGATTTGTTTTTGTTTTAGCTTTTTGTTTGTTTGTTTTTTTTTCTTTTATTGAGCTAAAATTATTGTATACTGAAGCGTGCATTCTTGAGCCAGTTCAGAATATTTAGCATGTAGCCTATAATAAAAATAATTTTCGAAGAATTCTCCAAAAGGTCAACCGTGCTATTTAATCCTCATCTAATAGACATGCTACGAGATCAAATTATCTGTTACTTTTTTGAATTATAATAATATATTTAAACTATATTAAACTTAGTTCAAATGTGCGGTATATTTTTCTTTTAGATTTTTTTAGCTGTAGCCTTCACGTGGAGTTTTATATTTTAATTTCACGAGCAGCTGCAACTACAGGTAATGAGCGGTGTCTCATCTGCGCAGTTTTTAATTTACACCACGCAGAAAACTCATAAACACATTCAAAAGCGGAAAAAACAGTTTACACCTTCACAGTGGTGGCTCACACACACAGGCTACTGAACGTGCGTGTTGACGTTTGCGTCTATTAGGATGAGTGTGTGCACAGCCCTGTATCATCACTGCAGAAGGGCCCACTGGTGACACTCTTACGATCAGTGCGTGTGTGCGCGCACCACTGTTGGTCCATAAGAACATCTTGAACTGATTATGATCTGAAAGCGGGCACGTCGCTGTGACTGGGGGCTGGTAGAGGATCTCATGTAAGATTGAGGGGGTGCGCAGTGCTGGACATAGCCTACTACCGTAACCTGAGCAGCCCCTGTTTACTGCTCAGGATACAGAAGACAGCAGAGCAGAGCGGAAAAAGAACGGATTTTAACAATAAACGTGTGCACAAACGTATTAGAATTCGAGAAATAACCCTGTAACACATTACTTTGAAAGATAATTAATAACGAACAAAATGTTGGATTATTTGTGTAAATTCACATTATAACAGTTCAAAAGTTTTATGCTTGTTTGAAAATGGTGAATATATAATATATTTTTGGAATAGAATTGTCACATGAACACAGCACAATGACTGACATTGTTTTGCCAGATTAGTAAAAAGTCTGCATCTCGATATAAAACAATTACGCACATGTGTGTGATGCTAAGTAAACCGCGTCTGTTCAATGACATTAATAAACCATTAAGTGAATGAGACGCCCCCAAACGCCCCTATTAAACAGAACACGACTGATTGTTTTCACAGGTGTTCAGGAACCAATTAAAGATTACATTGTATTACGATATTTTCAGTCGTAAATCCTCACACTGTCTAAATATAAAAAATAAGGGGTTAAAAATTAGGGGAATATTTTTCCAAAAAGTAAAACAACCTCAGGCTGGCCCAGCTGGATGTCCCGGTGTAGTGTTACAGATGTCTTGAGAGATAAAGAGCTGCAACCGGGAGACAGAGAGCTCACAAGTTATTTGCTAATGGATCGGATTAGTGTTTCAGACCTACCTTACAAACTACAAGGTTTTTACACAGACCAAACTCTAAAACGACGGGTTTTATAGTTTTTAGAAGTTATTAATATAAGTTATTATAACTCTAATATAGCTGATAAGATATTCTAAATATTAGATTACATCATGCAATCATTTGCAAGAATGTCTACAATAATTTATTATGCATTGTCGAGCGTTTTAAATGTGATTACGTTAGCTAGTAAGCACAAAAACTTTTTTGTTTGTTTGGTTTATATTTGTTGAGGAAGTTAAATCTTTCATCCAGTTGCCTTAACCCACTTCTGAATCCATCATCACATCGTCTAACGCACTCCATCATAATCAACGTGTGAAAATGCCACCAAATTAGGCACCCATCAGTGGCCTATAATTCTAAATATAAAAAATATATACATTTATAAAATAATATTTGTTAAAACTATTTTGTGTAAAAAAAACATGTTAAAACTGAGTTCATGAAAAATGTGAAGTAATTCATATATTGAATGCAGGTGCTCGTGTAGGATTCTGTGACAATTTAATAATTTATTAGTAGCCTATCAACAGCAGTGTGAGTGAGTAGGCCTATGTGTGTGTGTGTGTGTGTGTGTGTGTGTGTGTGTGTGTGTGTGTGTGTGTGTGTGTGTGTGTGTGTGTGTGTGTGTGTGTGTGTTTTCAGGGTCTCCTGTTTCAGGCCTTGACGTCCGCCCTCCGGGGAGGAAACGGAACGGATCTGTAGATGCAGTTTTGCTCTGCTGGCCGGTTCCAGAACAAACCGGGGCGAGTTAATCACGGAATGACGCAGTGCTGCTTTACTCTGTCATATATCTTCATAGACAATTCACAAACGAATCTCACGTGGGAGAGTGACAGTAGCGCCAACTACCAGAGAACATACGGTTATCACTATTTGAAAGTCATCAACAGATCCTGGATATTGATCCCGGTGCAGGATAGCCGTGAACGTGACACCAGACTTTTCGTCTTGGGGCACACACCCAGAAGCTTGGATTAGGGTAAATTACGCGGTGGATTGTACCTGTGCGCCATGTCAATCTTGCCCTCTTTTGGCTTTACCCAAGAGCAAGTCGCATGCGTCTGCGAGGTGCTGCAGCAGGGTGGAAACCTGGAGAGGCTCGGACGTTTCCTCTGGTCTCTGCCAGCCTGCGACCACCTCCACAAGAACGAATCCGTACTTAAAGCAAAGGCTGTGGTGGCCTTCCACCGGGGAAATTTCCGTGATCTCTATAAGATCCTCGAGAGCCATCAGTTTTCCGCACACAACCATCCTAAGCTTCAGCAGCTGTGGCTTAAGGCGCACTACGTGGAGGCGGAAAAGTTGCGAGGCCGCCCGCTTGGGGCTGTGGGCAAATACCGCGTGCGCAGGAAATTCCCTTTGCCCCGTACGATCTGGGATGGCGAGGAGACCAGTTACTGCTTTAAGGAGAAGTCTCGGGGCGTGCTGCGTGAATGGTATACACATAATCCCTATCCATCTCCACGAGAGAAAAGGGAGCTGGCGGATGCAACGGGACTGACCACCACACAAGTCAGCAATTGGTTTAAAAACAGAAGGCAGAGAGACCGGGCAGCCGAGGCAAAAGAGAGGTGAGATCCTGATAAAAATCACACCAATATTAGTTACAGTAGGTGTACAAACTAGCATACATAAAGCCTTTAAATACAAAATATTTTTCCGCAATATATTAATACTTTACTAAAAATATCAAATGCATTCCTTCATTTTGCTCAAATGCACAAATCAAACAAACATTAATTTTCACATTTATATATTTTGTATAAAATATAATTTGTATATGGTCTCTTATTATAAATTTGACTAGAATTTCTATTTTTGTAAGGAAACCACAAGAAAAAATATTTTGGACATATTGTTACAGTAAGACAAAAGAGCGATTTGTGGCCTACATTGGTGTCATTTAGTTAAATATTTTGAGTGACAGATTTCATGTTAATATTCATTCATGTTTATTCAGTATCGTTTAGACATTGTAAAGATTCTGAAGATTGTCTTTTTACAATCTGAAATATAGCCATAAATCAACATATAAACAAAATTATATATATATATTTGTCTATATAGTGACAGTGAAAAATTCAATCCACACAAACATCACAGCATTATCAAGCCACGCATACAGTTTCTAAAGTAAAAAAAAGAAGAAGGGTAAAACAGAGAATACGGATTTTTTTACAGTTTTTATCGCATGTTTTACTGTCAGTTGATGCAATAATTTTCAGATTAAACTTTTTAAATATTTAATCATAACCATATAAAAATGTATCACATTGTAAGCCTAGTTTTATGGATATAAGATTGTAAAATATGTAATATTTACCCAACAGAGAAAACAGTGAAAACAACGGCGTTGGAGGTATTAATAAGCAAAACCAGCGGTCCCCGCTCGACGGAGTAAAGTCGCTGATGTCCAGCTCGGAGGATGAGTTCTCCCCGCCCCAGAGTCCTGAACACAACCCCGTGCTTTTACTGCAGGGGAACATGAACAATTCCGGGGCTTCTCCTTACCCAATGCCCGGCCTCGGAGCACAGCATTCAATACACAATATGCAAGGACATCCGCACCAGATCCAGGATTCACTCTTGGGATCTCTAACATCCAGCCTTGTGGATTTAGGATCCTAGGATGTTTCGTTCAAATTTTGAAGGACAATATACTGGAACAAAAACATGAATAACCCATATTTACGGCATTACTGCATAGCCTATTCTTATGACGCACAGAACATTTGATGCATCGATTTATTCTGTTGAAAAAATGTTTAGAGATGGGAGAATCTAATGGGCTTCTCTAAGCTTCAAGAATTTTGAGTTTGCTGGACAAGTAAAATTATAAAACTAGCAAGGCCAGCATTTAAATGCATCAACTGCATTGCTTAACTGGATAAAAAAGTTTTAATAATTTATGATTAATTTATATTTTTTGCTGCATTTGACATCACCAAGGAGTTTTAATTAAAAAAATCATTGGCTTCAAATATATTCAGCTAACAACTTGTGAGTGTGGACAATTATTGTTCATTCAGCGTTTGAACTTTGACTTTTTTTAAACAATAGAATTAGAATAAATATTAAAAGATCGAACATAACAAAAAATATGTAAATCAATCAACGTGACACGTCTGAGCCTGAAGAGGGCACGAGCGCTTGAAAAATGAGAACGTTTAAAACGTCAACAAGAAAAATTGGTTCTGCAGAGGGCCAAAGAGGCGACCAACGAGACGACCAACAGGCGCCAGACTACGAGTTAAGCCAAATTTAAATTTTTGACCTTTGTGTATAAAGTCAACAAACACACACTTTCTGGTAACATTACGTTTTGTTTTTATTATATTAGTTAGAGTACTATCTCCAATTGGCTAAGAAGTAAATGAGAGGATAAAGGGCAGAAGCCTATGCTCGTTTTCTCTAATTATTTCACTTAATTCTGTCAGTTCTGGGCCACCGACAAATTTAAGGAATCAGCAAGTGCCCCTCTAACGGCCCTCCAAATCACTATAAAATATTGTCTTTCAAAAAAAAATAGTCAGCTGAACGCAATTTAGAGCAATTGTGAACTTTAAACAAAGTTTTATGCTTTTAATAAAGACTATAAACAGGCTGTGCCCAAAGAAAGTAAAACCTGATGAATAAACCTTTCATTTCTCATAGGCCTAATTTGATTTTTAAGCAAGAGTCACTAAAAACGACAATACGGGAAAACTAAAAACTCGTATCTAGAGTTTCACTATAGCTACGAGTCTTTCTCTTGTACCTCGATAGTCTCGTGTCACGGTAAATGGATGTGAAGAGAGAGCGCAGAGGGTTTCCGGGCTCTAATGAGAACCATTCTCCGGGTGTAGAAGGGCTTGATTGCAGGAATGAGAGGGACACCCTACCATCATCCATCCTCAGGGTGGTGCACAACAGGAATGTCTTTCAGTGTTCAATGAAGTCTGTCGGTTCAAATAAAAATTATGCTTTTAATCTCATATCTTTAGAGTTATATATGAATAAATACTATAGGTGTCAGTTGTAGTTAAAGGTACAGTTCAATTATTATTAAGTTACGTTAAAACAATAGGTATATTTATATATGCACTCTTTATATTACAACCCGAGAAACGGAGAAATCTAAATACAGTTCATCTTTAAACAAGTTTTTTTTTTGTCTTTGAGACGTGGCCAATTAGGTCCAAGTGTTTTGAACACGAGTTTAATGCGAAACTTAACAGATATGTGAGACTTATAAGCTCTAAACATTATAAAAACTTTATCACCTCGAAAAAAGCAAATTAACGAAAAGGTCTTCAAAGCGTAACTTCTACCTCTGAAATATCTCTTTTGCCAACACGGTGAACTTTATTATACTAAATAACCAATAACCAGGTGTGAATGGTGACGTGTCTCACCTGTAGAACAAAACGCATCTTGCTACAAGGTGTATGGGACCAGTTGGCTAAGCGCAGTAGCCTATTTAAACATGCTTGCATCCCGACAAACAAAAATCGTTCAACTAGAACATTGCAAAACAACCAGACGAATTAAAATACTATCACTGGCCCCAAGTCAGTCCCACACTGAATCAGGTAGCTTTATCTGCACATGTTGCCACACATCCAAAACTAATTTCAGCAAACCTATTGTAGCCTATGATTTTTTTTTTTTTGGAGAGGGGGCAACACTAAAAGAGCTTTCAAAGGCACTCTCATGAGAACCATGGAGGGGGGATTCTGTTACCAATGATGCATAGACCTGACAACACTTCAACTGTCCAGACCCCCGACGAAGACTAACATGTGTTTATGGTAAAATGGATAAGGCTGATACAACTGTCTTGAAGGTTGCAAAAAAGTAGATATAGCAGATGTTTCTCACTGTACAAGTACACACACCTCTCAGAAATATTCAAAATCCTATGGAATATGAATTTCTAAAAATGTCTGCAAAGATAACAATTGTGTATCACTTTATGTTTAAAACAGATTCTGGCATAACCACTGTAATATTTTAGCTTCTGGCAGACAATAATACAGTCACTAATGTAAATTTAAAAATGTACTTTCTTTGAAATTTTGATTTGTCTGCCAAAAAGACAAAATATAATTAATCTTGACTCCTCTTTCAGGCATGGAAGCATTAAGCCAAAGTTTCACTCTCTAGAGAAGAGAGAGAATTGGTTAAAACTCTAGATGGCTCCATTAAAGAAAAACTCAGGAAATGAAAACAGAAATAGGATAGGTTCCTGTTTTTCATGGGGACCCTGAGCATTCTCCTTTAGAGGTATAATTATTACAATGAGGTCACTGTTATATTGGACACGCACCACAATCTTGTAGTCTTATCCAGGTTGCTCTGGAATTGCATAAACAATTTTGTCTAAGTCACAATAATCTAGGTTCACGTTGATGAATTCTGTTAAAGTCCTGACATCACCAGAGGAACTGGACAGACTACAATATTTCCCACCATGTATCGCAGCTCTTTAATTTTTTCGTCAACCCACAACAATTCCTCTTCTAACCTCTTCTTTAAAATATTTAAGATAATGATGCACCCATGTAGCCTAGTGCCGCCGATATGTATCAGCCGGGTTTTTTGCAATAGCACAAGAAATGCCGATAGTCTATACCGATTGTTTATTAATTAAGTGCGTGCATGAAGGCAATAAGTTGCAATAAGTTATCTGTTGCATAATCCAGTATTTTTAAATAAATGATTAAATCTGTGCAAATTATAGTTTTTATGTGATGGGGGAAAATAGTAAATCACAACCCAAATCACGTGTTAATCAAGTAACAGATTGGCTACTCATTAAAGTGAGCCATGCAGTTAGAGTATTTCGGGAAAATGTGTGAAGTCTGCTTTATTCAAAATCTCAGAAAAAGAACAAAAATCGCAAAAATTATCTTACTTTGTGCCTCTCTTATTATGTTGGTCAGTTGAATGTTAAATAGATCGAATCCATGTTCAGTAAAAATAGCTGATGCTGAAATAAACTAATAGGCCGCTGGGCTGTATTGGATAATATCGGACAATAGTTGTCTGTTTAAATCGGTATAGTATGGGCCCCAAAAAAATCATATCGGTGCATCTCTAATTTAAGATCATGTTCCACTTATAAAAAGAAACCTATCCATGCTTTTCTTTTAGTTTGTATTGATTAGCCTACCTATTATGTTTACAACAGTAACCGTGGTTTATCCACGGTTTTGTAGAGGAACCTATTTTGTGGTAACCTTTAGTAATCATGTTTGTTGTTTTAACTGTAGTAAAACCATGGTCAATTTTCGTGAAGCTTTCTAGTTGCATCTTAATTATTTAGCATTCATTTACTAGCCTCTATTTTGTCCAAAGAAGGGTTTTTTTAAAGTGGAGATTTTTGCCAAATACTGCATGCATTTAAAGGGTTTTGCAGCGAAAGACAAAAAAGACAACAAAAATCAGATTTGTATAGCAATAAAAATGACTAAAGTGACATTTGTGAAAATTTCAGTTACTGACTAATAACCTTTTTATTGACATTAGTGAAATGACTGAATCTATGCAAGCTAATATACAGGAAATATGTAAAATGTACTTAGAGGGTTTTGCATTTGAACTCCTCATATGTAACCATGTGAGCAATAATTAATTTAATATAATTGTAACACACCAGATCAAAAAAGACAGTTTTATAGCATTACGGCATAACCAGATTTAACTATGATTACAAATACAATATACTCAACAAAAAATTTAAATTAATAATAATATCAGGAATAAATGGATTATATCTTGTGCATTTTGAAAGCAGGATGACTACATTTGTAACTTGTAAACAATTAACCTCAAAACCAACTAATTTGTTTTTAGAATACGTAATCAATGTAATCAATGATGGCTTTTTATTAATTTTCTACAGGTAAACTTTGCACCCTGAAAGATGCATATGGTAAGTGATATGATCAATATCCATTTCCATTTCATGATTATCAAGAATATTTTGGCGAAATAAATGAAAAGTCATCAGATGTAAAACTAAAACATTTTTTTATTGCATGAGCTCATTTGCAAGCAACAAAAGTTATTCAATCACGAGCAGTAATTCTGTCTTTGTCTTGTTTTTTGATGAATATTAACGGCATAGACCTTATAGATTATAGGCTGCTGTCACTTTAAGAAATGCATGGATCTAATATTGTATCCACATCCCAACTGTTTATGTTTACTTAAGACACAAACAACTAATTTTAAAAAGCCAAAACGGGCATTTTGACATAACTTTGCATGTGCTCGTCTATTTAAGTGCAATAGTCCTAAACCACGGAAAAGTCTGCGGGCTTTGAGCGTGTGGATACAGAAACAACTGTCTGTCAGACCGCAATTGTCCTTAAAATGCTTTGACAACCAGCAGTTTGCTCGTTTGCGCGCGCGTGTGCTTGAAGCGGGAGTGTGGCCCGAAGTCTGACTTGATGTAAGTAGTTCGATCAAACACAGCTAGATGTATGAAGACAGCTTAGATGTTATAAGAAATGTAAAAACATTTTCGGACATTTTTTATATTTTAACTAGCATCAACATTTAAAAGCAGTAAAATCAAACAATTATATGAATGGTCTCACAATACTACAGGAGAGAATAAGCATTTAAAAAGGATTTAACAAGAATTTACACACACCTATAGACTACATTTCTCTTCTACACAAAAATGACTGTAGTCTGGTCAAAACATTCATAATCTTTTTTTATCATATAAGTAGAAGTCAGAATAATCATAATTAGGTTGGTAGCAGTTTACAGCCATACACATTCTTCCCTCTGGTGGATAATGCCAGACATCACATCAAGTTGTAGCCACTGGCTGAAATTTTGAAATCTGTGTGTGTCATTCTAGTTAGGGGAATACAATATAATATATTGAATATAAAGATAGCCAGATAGACACAATAATTATAAGTTGGTATATATATGTGCTTAATTAAGTGAGTTGTGTTTAAGCTGAGCTAGGAGACTTAAGCCTTCCACAGTAAACTAATAATAATATAGTCTTATGCCTATTTTACGACAAGAAAGGCACTGACAAATCTACTAAAACTAAATATCCAAAGAAGAACAATTGCTGGTATTATTAATTGATGTAAAACATTAAACAATGCACGCACATTCACAACACTAAAGACAAACCATCCACATGAAACTTCATATCCGAGGGTAAATTTGTTCAAGTGGCTTGTCTCCCTCTAGCGACTGATGGAAGGAATTGCATCATAATAACACTGTCCACAACTCTCCTCCAGCGTTTAATACCACTGACTCTAAAAGGGACCTCAAAGCTAGAATATTACTGTTATGAGTTGTTTAATTTGGATGTTAAAAGCACGAGTCATTGAATCTATCGTGGCTCGTGCAGCAAAGTGTGGGGCAACATGCTCAAAGGTTTACCTTAATCAAATCATAAGAAAGTTGAAAGTGTACATCCAACCACAGTAGGTTTATACCCAAGAATGGTCTATACAGGGCGAGGGCCTTACCTAAAGAGGTAATGTTCCTTCAAAAGGTCTGTCCCTGACTTGCTAAATGATGTGTTATTGATATATGTTTAAGAAGCTGTCATTTCCGAGACGCTCAAGCTTCAAATCGAGCACAATTACTTTCTGCCTATCGCTTTTCAACCCTCTTTCAGTTCTCGCTCTCTGTTGATTGATCCTCATTTGTCTACTGCAATTTTTCTGACTGCAAGTGACGACAAAACAATCCGCTCGTATAAGCGCCTGAGTGTTTGCAATTGCTCCTGGATTTAAAAATCACAGTACCTGCGTTATTTTATTTGTGGCCTGCGCTTTAAAGCCTGTATTGTGTTTTATCAAACTCTAGGGTTTATACCCTGACAGACATACAACAGACTGTACTGAATTTATTGACCAAAAACAAACACCACTGTTTAAAAAAATGAGCATGTTCACTTTAAAAAGTTTTTAGACTTAACAAATGACTTTTGTTGGTGTACCTTATGTCAGTGGTTCTCAAACTGGGGGCCGGGGCCCCCAGGGGGGCCGCGAGATGGTGCCAGGGGGGCCCCAGCTTTATAACATTTTATAAAATAAATTAATTTATCATAAATTCTGTGGAATTAAACCTAAAAAATAAGGCTACTAACCAACAGCAGTACTTTGTATCATTCAATATGTTTTGTTTAATTAAAAGTTGAGTTTTAGAACAGTTCTTTGTCATAAATTTTCTTTGGGGGGGGGGCCGCAAAGGAATGCGCCGTACACAAAGGGGGCCGCACGCTGAAAAAGTTTTAGAACCACTGCCTTATGTTATCAGATTGATTAATCAAGTGACTGTAAGGAAAAATGTGAATATTTGACTCATTCTGTGAAAATCAAGCTAAAATCACTTTGCTGTTATCAAATCTACACTCTAAAAAATTTGCTGTAATTTTCAGCTGGTTGCCAGTAACTTACTGTGGAAGATAAAGTCAAAAAATGTTTCATGTTCATTTAACTTTGAACAAAATGTTGCCAGTAAATAACAAATGTAAAATCTACAGTAAGTTACTGGCAGCTAGTTGCCAGTAATATCCATTAATACTGTAATTTCTTCAGACATTTTTTACAGTGTAGGCACAATGGCTCCTAATCTCATAATTAGATTATGAGAGTCTGGATTTCTAAATTAATAGACAGGGTCACATAATTCAGAATGAGATGATGTACTTTCTTTTGTAGCTGTCCAGGGTGCTGAATGTTAGTTAGAATGCTAGTTTTATAGTCCTCTAAACTATTTTTAAAACTATTAGTGGTCTCTTGACTATCATATACAACTAAATTAGGCTGTTTACACACAATCTGATCTGTCTGAATACCTCTAAGGCATAAGGACCCTAAACTTAAACAGACATTATAATAGGCTACTTCAGTCCTCTTTGAAGAAATGCTTTAACTTAAAGACTCTTTCTAATTTACAAATTGCTTGATTTGTATTAATTAAAATATACTATTAAGCTTTATTGTAATGTTTATTATTGTGTTGATTCAACGTATACCAATTTTAATACTTTTCGTGTTGTTGTCTTTGATTGATGAATTCTGAAATTTGAAAAGTTGAGATGAAAAATGTTTGTTAAAGTTTGGTTAAGTGTTCAGAAACAAATACGGAACATTTAAAAAAATTTATAAGTTTTGTAATACCTAGTCATATTTATCGTTATATGGTATTTGTTTCACAATGACCAATTGGGATTCGTGACATACCACATTTGCCCACCAGAGGTCGCAAACAAAAACAAATTTCTGATCTATGTAAAAATTTGGAAACAATTATTCTTTATATTTTAAGGTTTCTTCCACATTAAATAATAATAGTAAACTTATCAATACTTTAGAATAACACAAATGTAAATATATAGGAATTATGTTGTGACTTAAAGCACCAAATATAAAACAGGTCACCCATTGTTTAAAATTTGCAAAACCGTACTTGTGGCATTTTATCAAAAAGCTTTTTGAGGCTGCGCCATGAGATGTTTGCTAAACATTATTGACGTAGTTTACATCTGGGTTATTATTGGCTGCTTTTTTAAAATATTCAGTCTAACATTTAATAAATGTAACACAATTTTTATTTTACAATGAAAGAAATTAATATGTTTGGCACAACTATTTATTGTCTACAAAATAATTTCAAACTTTTAAACACCTTTAGATTAAAAGATTTTTAAGATCATGGTTAACATTTCAGTCAAGTGTTTCCAAACTTTGGAAAGGTACTACTGTATATAAGTGTGAGGTGTAAAGACTACTAGACTCATCCTATAACACAAACAAGTTTTTAACAGCTATGAAAACAAAATGCATAAATATGAAATAGCTTACCCAAACATTTCAATGATTATAGGCTATTGCTTTAATGTGCTGAAATTGCATTTGTATGACATGTCCAAAATGAGTTATTGTTTTGGCTGAACCACAAAAACAAAAATATTGACTACTACTAATTAAACGTTGTTTGCGTACCATTATTGATCATTGAGTATTTTCTTTAGGCTATTTTCAAAATAATTTAATATAAATTTAAAGAAACGTTATAATACGTAGGCCTACAGTTCAGTTTCCGTATCTGATGTTGTACATGGCAGAACAACTGAATTGCAGATATGTATTTTTTGTTTAAGTATAATAAAATACCTTTTTAGTTAGATTCAAGTAGCATAATTATGTTGCAAATAAAGAAAATACTCAATGATTAATTTGTTGCAAAGAACGTTGAACTTTAACCCATTAAATGTGTAAATCTATCTATTTCTAATAATAGCTTTATTATTTCAATACTTTTGGACACCAAACGGCTTGTCAAGAAAGTCACACAATGATTCTCACATTTGAAAAAAGTTAAGATTTGTGTAGCTCCGGCAACCCGAGCAGAGAGTTTTCATTCTGGGGCTTACAGGGAGGGGAAAGTGGGTGAGTCTTTGTTAGCTCGGCGCTCTCCAGCTCGTCATTAGTGCTGATTACCGTTGACCAGTTTGACAACCTTATTGACTGCTAAAAAGACTTTTTCATCGTCCCACCCTGCACTCCCCTGAGCTCAAAAGAAACGGAAATTTTCCACCATTCTGTATCCAGTGTTTAAATAAAGCCGTGCTCCTTTCCCCTCCCTTGCTTTGGCTCCTATTTTTCTCCTTTTTCTTAGAAGGAACACTCAGTTTGGCCCCACCGTTGTTTAAACTGAAAGAAGATTGAAAAATACAGCTTGTGCTTTTTATTGGGAACGTTAATGAATGGCGCGGGTTAAACCCAGGTGCGCACCGTGAACTCTCCAAGCGGTTGGGAAACAGAGGCGCTGTGTTTTTGCGCTTGCTGCTTCACTCATTTATGACATAAACACTCTACTAGGAATCAAACAGTGTGTGGCCTTGCTTTTAAAATACCTACAGAATTTCACTATTCGCGTAAACACGAAATAGAAAACAAATATAATGATTTAAATGCTCTTTTTTCTTCATTTTTCATTACAGAAAGGAATATACTGCTTTTACTAATATGATTATGCTCAATAGAACGATATATTTTAAAAAAGATATTTAATTATGTAACTTATTTTTTACTGATATTATTGACAACGACTATTAAAAATCTGAAATATTATTTGGATTGAATAAGAGGTGAAGGACCTATGTTTAAATGAAATATTACACTCCTGCATATTACACTCATAAACAAAATAAAGGTTCCCGAAATGGTCTTTGTCAGACTGTACAATAAAAATGTTTTTGTAGTGGAAAATGTTCTAAGGATTATTCAATTTTGAGGAAGAAATAATTTTTTAAGAACCTAATTTAAGGTTCTTTGGTGAACCAAAATGATTCCTCCAATGCATCACTGCGTAAAACCCCTTTTGTAAAACCTTCATTTTTAAAAGTGTAGATTTACTTTAAAAATTACTGGATGAATCAATAGATAATTCTGCTAAAATATGTTTTATTCAGCAAACCGTAGTGCCAACCCGTGTTTTGGGAAGCTTAGTTGTGCCATTATAGGCTATATCTTTTTATATCCGCTGGGTGTACATGCGAGGAAACCTCCACAAAGCTGAAGAAAACACCACAGCTTAGTTTGCTTTGACATCCGGGAAAGCGCATCGGCCTTTCGCTGACCCTGTGCTGTCAAAGCGCATTACACCACAAGAAGCATTTTAGCCAATTACTGCTCGTGTGTGAAAGAGATTGAGCTCGCAGAGAGGCATTAAAACATCCAACATATTTGATCCCCGTCTGTTCCAGATCTGTTTAGGCAACAATATGCTAGGTTCACACTTGCAAGGACCTTTGGGTAAACACTGAACATATAGCCTATTACACATTTCGGATATTTTCTACATGTTTAAATAAAGGGGAAAAAATTACTCTTTTGAATCTGTAATCATTGCTTAGCTCAACATTGATTTTATTGTTTTTAATAGTAACCGGTTTCAAGAACTTCACGACGCGCGGCAATGACGCACAACAGAAATTCTAATAAAAAAATGAAATCACACAAATAAATGACTTTTTAAATATGTAAATAAACATCGTTTATATATATTAAAAGACAAGCAAACATTAAAACATTATTCAGTCTTTTTATAATGAAGTACTCACAAATACAACAATAGGTTCGGCCGTCGGATATTATCCTAAAGATTTCCCCCCAAAACATCCTTTTGCCTCTCTTCGTGAAAAGAATTGCGCCTTTTTGTTGATCACATCAACGAAAGCAAAAAAGCCTCTGTGCTCTTTTTGGGCCTGTTACAGGCACGAAAGTTTTGTTTTTAGATTGTCTCTTACAGTTCTCCTGTTTGCTCTTTTGAAGCCTGTCACGTTAGATGTCACATTCACTGTCGCTTGAGGTGATAGAGATGGCAGAGGGAGCGGCCTTGCTGGAGAGACTGACCTCCGGGCTTGAGGCGGGACCCAGTCGATCTCCTGTGGTGTCATCGTCCCCCAGCGATCTGATCGAGACACCAGACAGAACCTGCTGCTGGAGCCTACAGGGACGAAGAAAGAAAAGACAGTTAAGCTGTAGATTTTCACCGACATATATGGGTTTACAATAGAGACACTGCTTGATCAAGAGAAATGCCATAAACAAAATTTCCTACGTGTCTTCAGACTGATAAGTTAGTTGAGTAGGCTATTTAGTAAATTAATCTTGGAGTAAGCTTGTATTCCATTCAACTGAAGAGAAGTCAAACAATATTTACTAATATAAGCATTATATAAGCCTGTTATTGGGTTAATATAATGTCATGGCAATATCATACAGCAAATTACTTTTAAGATTTTCGTGCATTAACTGAACATGTGAGAGATTGTATGACCATTTCCATTAAATAACATTAGACAAAGTGATGATACTTTATTATTATTATTTCTGTAGTAGCCTATGTTTTTTTAATAATATTTCTGCATACAAAATAAAAATAATTTCTGCATAAGAAATATCTATAAAATATCTTCTGGAAATGCAACCTATAAGTAAGATGATTCAGTCATATTAAATATTTTTAATTAACAAATCAAATTTTAAACACATTTGATGTTTCCATAAGAATAACAGGATACTGTCCTTCAAAATAATCGAGAGTAACATTTTGTGTTAAGAGCAAACTTACAGAAGAATTAAAAACACTTACAGATTTTAAAAAGCTTTTAAGTATAACTATTTATTTTTAGGAATTATTAACCTATTCTTGTGTTTCTTGGTCCATAGATTCTTCTCTCTTTTTATATTGTCTAGAAAACTTCTACATAGTTTTTTTCATTTCCTTAAAACATTTCACAGTAGATATTGGGTTGCAACGACAGGAGTTTTACCAACAGGTAAACAAAAGCACCAAAGAAATTTGTGCATTTGTGGTAAATTTTCACCGTCCTGCCTTAAAGGCACGTTGATAAAAAATCTATACCTGTTCTTGGCCGCCGCCGCTCGATCTCTTTGCCTCCGATTTTTAAACCAATTGCCCACTTGTGTGGGTGTGAGTCCAGTCGCCTGGGCCAGCTCTCTTTTTTTGCTCGGGTTTGGGTAAGGGTCCTGCAGGTACCACTCTCTTAAAAGATGCCGCGTCCTCTCCTTAAAACAGTGGGTTTTCTGTTCACCGTCCCATATCGTCCGAGGCAGTGGAAACTTCTTTCGGACACGATACTTGTCTACGGGTCCTAACGGTCGTCCACGGAGTTTCTCGGCTTCCTGGTAATGCGCCTCGAGCCAGAGCGCCTGCAGCTTCGCGTGAGAGTCTTTGGTAAATTTGTGGTTCTCCAGTATGTGGTAGAGCTCGCGGAAGTTGCCTGCGTGAAAGGCCACTACAGCGCGCGCGCGCAAAACGGACTCGTTCTTCCCGAGGACTTCGCAGGCGGACGGCGCAACCGGGAGCGACCAAAGGAAGCGCCCGAGCCTCTCCACGTCGCCACTCTCCTCTAGCGTTTCGCAGACCCCCGCGACCTGCTGGGGGCTGAAATTTAAAATAGGCAGCTGGAACATGGAGACCTGTCTATCCTTCCTGACTGTAATCTTTCTCGGTTGTGGTTGTGGCGTTGCTTCCAGTCTGTCTTACGCTTCTTTTAATTCAGTGCCTCTGCGAAATCTAGACAAACAAAAATGTAAAAAGTTAGCTGTTTCGAACAATAAGCTGAGGAGCGATGCCATGCGGCAGGCTCAAGCAGCCCGAACAGCAAAATCTCTTCTTTGATGGCGTGTGTGGGCATAAAAACTGGAGCCAAAGTGTTTTCTGAGGAAGAAAATAAAAGAACATTTAGCCCCTGCTGCTGATATTCTATCGGACCTGTCAGATTGGCTGGGTGGTTGCTATGGACACACGTCAATCACTGTCAGGTTTGCCAATCACGCGTGATGATGCACTGGATTTCAGCACCACCCAGCGCGCAACAGCGCCTTTCAGCGAAAGCGTCATTTTGACCTTTACGTTTGTGTTCAGACACATTGAATGTAGTGTTGCCATTTGGTGGAAATCTGGAAGCAACACCCCCACGAGTCGTCGATAAAACGATGGGTAGGAGTGCCCGTTAAAATACAGCAGACACTATTCGTTTGAAGACTTAAGTAGCTAACACTTGACATTGTACAGATAGGTTACCCTATACAGAACACCATAACTGTTAAACATGTATATACAACACATCATTTTAAAACACTTTGTAATATGTATGTAATCCTAATAATCAAGGTCACACCTTTTACAATACATATATATATATATATATATATATATATATGTATTCATGGTTAAATAGACCCACTAGACGACATGCCTGCAAATTCTTTATGGTGACTTTCGGTGTTTAAGATCTCTCCCAGAAATAGCTAAATTACCCATCGTCAGTGTAGACTAGGCTATAGTAGGTATTTATATAGATAATGTTGATAAAAAAGTCTCATCCCAAAAAAAGGACGTGTTGTATGCTGTAAAACCACACCAATTAGAAATCAGTTGATAAAAGCAAGAAAGTGTTGAGCGTAACGCACTCATTTCGCGCTTTGATTTCTTTGGTAATTATGAACTGAGTGTGTTTACGCAAATGATAAAAGCATATGGAGATAAAATAAATGCAATCGATGGTTCATAAAGAGGGTCTATTATAAACTTGACCTCTCTTGACTTCTTAAGACACGAGATATTCGTCATGATTTTCCACGAGCAGGGTACTGTGTGCAACTTTGCGTCGTAAATTAGGCTAGATAAAACATTCAGGCAAAACTTATGCGGATAATATTTATTTGTGGTTGGTACAACAAATCTATGGATAAAAACTATTCATTTTGGCATATGACATAACCCCCCCCAAAAAATAAATAAATAAATAAAAATAATAATAAATAAATAAAATAATCAAGGCGCTCATTTAATAAATATCATTAGAGCTTTACTAAAACTTGGGAAATAATTACGAGTTGGATAAACAGTAGGAGGTGGTTGGTTATGCTACACCAATGGGTGAGAAGCAGCTTTAAAATATTTAGAGCTTGGTGAATATTTCATACAGTTTAACCCACTGTACACTCTTAAAAATAAAGGTGCTATAAAGGGTTCTTCAAAGCGATGCCATAGAAAAAATGTAGAGAATCATTTGTTTAGATTCTTAGATTTGCTTGTGCTTTGTAACATCAGTGAGAAAATGACATCCTGGATCATGTAGTATATGCCAAAGATCAAGCCAGAGATGGAGAATGCACAAGTGAATAAGGATTACACACATAATGTAATGCCTGACACCGCTATCCCTGAATGACAGAGAGTGAGAGAAGAAAAATAAGGAATGACACTCATACAAAGAGTTCTGTTTTCTGCTTGTTCTTTGTTCCAAATCAGGCATGCTACCCCAAAATGATTGCATGCTTGTTTTTAACACATGATCAAATGTAATGATTGCCCTTAAAAACATAAAACGTACAGTTAAGTTCTACCACAAACAAGAAGCGAAGTGCAATGCAACCACTTTTGGAATCCTGGCAACCACTGTCTGACAGTAATTGTTGATAATCAATTTATTCAACAAACTCTCTCCAGGATACAAACACAGTGATGTTAAGCCAGTGCACAGATTTCAGAGAACAGGCCACACATACAGGTGCTGAAGTGAAGATCAGAGGTAGCAAATATCTAGATTTAATGGTTTTTAACTATTTTAACTGCAAGGACCACTTGAAACGTTGTGACAACTTTCACTATACTAGCAAGGATATTTTTGCTTTCACTATTTTGCCTTTATATTTATAGTTAGACCAGTACCCACTTACAATGATTAGACAAATGCCATCCGGTACATTTTTCTGTGAAGATACTGTGTCTTTGCTCTTATTTCAGCTGAAGAGATCTCAGTTGAAGCTGGAGGACGTCTAGAGGCCTGGGATTTATTTTCTAATTAAGATATCATGTCTGTCAGAGCTGGAGTGGCTTACTAATACTCCACTGGCCCAGATAATAGCAAATGAATAAGGGATTCGATTAAATAAAATCTTCACTTGCTTGGACAAACCAGATGAGTTAAAGACTTTTGTGTGTGTGTGTGTGTGTGTGCCCTGACAGATCAGTGTCCAGCCATGGCATTGTCCCGTTTGGATGTAATCTGGGATTTGTGGTAACGGAGAAGACCTCTTATCCTCTGACCCTTCTGGCTTATCTATGGCTCGGTCTCTGTCTCTCTCAATGTTTTCCAGCAGGGATAAATAAGATCCATTCCTCAATGCTACAAAATCTCCAAGTCATCTTTAAATATTTGTTTTTAGTTTGTGATTATATTTGATTTGAATTTTCAACATCTTACAGTTGCATATACTGTAAAATATCCTTATGATGCGCAATTGCAATATAATAAACTTGTCACATATATGCATCACACAAACAAAGTAAAGATCTGTCCCCGGATTTAAATTAGCATGGTGATTAGCATTTGCATCACAGGAATTAAACAACAAACAACCCCCTTAGCTTTTAAACCATAATGCAATATCTAGTCTATCCCAGACACAAATGAGCCATTTTGGTCTACATTAACTGTTACCTAGCAACGAGACACACCAGGGCCGGAGAAGCTCCACTTGCCCCTCTTCTGAAAATCACAAATCAGTCAAAACCTTAGTATGACTTAACGTGGTGACCTGTGTTCCTCAAATTTAACTGACTATGCTTTTGCTCTGCAGGATTATTATTCACATAAAAACACATAATAAACTACATTTAATAATAGACATTTACAGATAATTATGCAATCAATGTCTTAAAGTATCTTACAATGATCCTAAGCTGCAAAAACAAGAATTAGCTCGTAATATGGGTTGCCTTTGAATTGATTTGTAGAAAAGCAGTTTTTAATTTATTATTAAAGGATAAAGTGCAGATTGGAAGACTAATTCCCACTTGGTTTCCTTCAAGATTTCCTTCATATCTCTAGATCTGATACCCATAGGGTTGGCTCACAAATTGGCACCCCGACTAAACAGCTCCACACCTTTTGTCTGTTTATATTTGACTCAACAATTGGTTAAAACAACCCAGCATTTTTAGCATATAGGCATGATGTCATTTTTTTAATATCCACAATGATGTAATTTTTTATACAGACAAAAAGCTGTACAAAAATTAATCAAGTTATTATTTAAATGAGTTATTTTTTTAGACAATCCAGCTTGGTACAAAACATTTTTAGACAGTGTGCAATGATTGTCTTACCCCCAAACAAGACTTACCCAGTCTCACGTAGATGGGTATAAATAGCACAAAGTGTAAAAATCATCCAATACATACATGCATATGATACACCAGTCCTTCCTATTCACTTAAACGGCGCATCTCTTTTTTTGTCATTTTATTTTTTTAGTTTCTCAGTTTTTTCTGTATTTTAAACCATTTCCGAGTGGATTTAGTGTTAGATTTGCTTAAGGAGGTTATTTAAAGGTGCAGTGTGTAAATTTCAGCGGCAGCTAGTGGTGAGGTTGCGAATTACAACCAACGGCTCAGTCCACTACCCAACCCTCGCTTTTGAAATGCATAAAGAAGCTACGATAGCCACCACCGGACAAACATTTCATTGTCGGAGACAACTTAGTATAAAAGTTTGTCCGTTAAGGGTTTCTGTTGAAACATGGCGGCACAAAATGGCGACTTCCATGTAAGGGGACCCTCTGTGTATGTAGATAAAAATGTCTCATTCTAAGGTTATAAATACATAACTGTTCACTTTAAAAGGTCTTTATACACCACTGATAATAGTTTTGTATATTTTTTGCATTTCTTTCAAGAGATCCTTCTAAAAATTACACACTGCACCTTTAATATATAGGTTTCTCCATGTTTTTGTCTATATTTAAGCCATGGAAGCTTGGAGTTGGGGTTAGAATTGGGGTTTGGGTTAGGATGTCATTTTTATATAACAAAAAGTTGTTCTAACCCTAAAGCAAAAAATTGAGAAGCTAATAAATAAAACGACAAAAAAGATGCACCGTTTAAGTGAATGGGAAGGTCTTTAGAATAATTTTAATAAACAGGGGAGCATTTCAGCTAGACATTAGGATGTCAGCTGGAGCTGCACTTTTTAAAGAAAAAATAATCTCTACATCCGCTTCTTTACACGCATCTGACTGAGGATAAAAGTTGCTGTAAGAGTTCAGCTACGGCTTACAGAAAGAGAACATTAGTGTGTGCGTGGTGTGGATAGACTGAATGTTTGCTGTAGACAAGGTCAGTAATATGTGTGTGTCAGTAGCATGTTTACGGCTAGTTGTTATCTGTGTACTAAGGGCATATGTCAAATGCCAATCTGACACATCTCATTTTCCTGAGATAATCTGAAAACTGTGTGTGTGTGTGTGTGTTGGGGGCAACATATATTTGGTTGTCTCAAGGCAGTTGATTCACTCAATAGTGACAAGGAAAAGTGCAGAGAAAAAAAAAATCTAACTCTGTGTGTGTGGATTCTGAAATAGTGACTCTGACAACTAGTGACAGTGGAGATTCATCTCACTTTAACTTCCACTAGGCACATACACACACACACACAGTTAGGAGTAAATGTAGGTTGTGTGATTGTCTTACTCTGTCAGGGGATGTGATACACTACAGTGAGTGATTCATAAATCTGAGATCAAGCCTTAAGCCCCCATGTACGCTACAGAGGAATGTTCAGGATTTAGCTTTTCTCTGCCTATCTGTTCACTGCAGTATCTTTTATGTAGAGAAAGAGACACACAGAGAGAGCGAGAGAGAAAGAGAGAGAGAGGTGGTCTGTAGTTGAGTGGGTTTGTACAAGAGAGTTTATCCTTGTAAAGATATACAGGTTGATCCTTTTAGCCAATCAACTAACAGACAAAGCCATCTGTTAGGGTTATTTTAAAGTTCAGCAATCACATCACACAGCTCAGACGCACATACACAAACAAACAGTCTCCGTCTTTCACATATCTGAAACATAAACAACAATGGGACAAGCAGTTTTAAAGAAGTTAATGGTCCCTGACACCTATATTCTCATTATCATTTTACTTAAATATTTGTCAGAAGAATGCTGTGATTGACCAATCAGAATCCAGCATTGCAGAAATCGAGGTAATAATCACCCAAAAAAAATCTAAAAAGTGATGATTGCAACAATTATTTTGTGTTTGATATTCTTAATCTTTAATATGTTTGGATTTTTTGCATCTATTCAGCCAAAACCATTTTCTACCTTCTCTGTCAAACATTTTTGAGAGATTTTAGCATTTAGAAAAATGGACCCTGACTTGAGCACTTGCCTGTCAGTCACCTAGCAACAAGTCCTCCCCATAACTGCACCATCCTGCAATCTCTCTCTCTCTCTCTCTCTCTCTCTCGACTCCCTAGCCTGCTGAGAGGGGTTCGAGTGTGTGTTTGGGGGGGCTGTTGAGTTCACAGTACTCTACTCCCTATTGACCAGGAAGTCTTTTCTTAAAGAAACACACAATACCATCCGAGACAAAGCAGCCAGGAAAGAACACAGTCCCTGAAAAAAACACACAGTCAGTCACAATCACGCACACACACTCATGGGTGAGGAATACCCCAAGGAAACACACACACGCACACAAACAGAGAAGACCTCCCCAAAAACACACGGGCCTCTCGCATTGTTTGGCAGCCTAATGAAAATGATGTTCTTTTTCTATTTGGAGCTTGTTAAGGCTCACAGACTCTTTCACTTTCTTGTCTCTCTGTGCCCTCCACCTGCCCTCCGAACACAGAGGTGAAGGCAAATATAACATTGTCTGTTCGTTTTCTTGTTTGCCTGACACTTTTTGGCTTATGGGTTTGTGAAAAAAGACGAAAAAATTGCACACCCTAAAATAAGATGCCTAAAACGGCAAAAATATTTAGTCAGGGAGAAATGTCCATTTCACAACTTGCACATGCAGTGTTTGGGATGGATTGTTATCATCTGTCATACAACTATAATCACATGCACACAAGCAGACTGGTACAAGAACAGTCAATGTTTTCAATTTTCAACATAAAAGATAAGAAACAGTGTATTTTGAGCATATGATTTCAATTCACATACCATAATAATACATAAGCTCAAAAAAGTCCCCTTCAATTCTGGTTAAAGAGCTGAATATAGCGCAGGGAGATCGAACACGATCCTTTATAGATTACAGGGTCATCGTTGTAAAAGGATTTCAGTGACCTTTATTGTTTCACTGTACTAGATTCACACACATTTTATTTTTAAGAAAAGTCCATTGAATCTTGGAAACAAGCAAAGCTCGGCAAGAATGAGCGACTTTCAGTTTCTCCTAACCTTGCTGACTTGCGTATTCACATCTCTTCTTTGTGGCTGCTTGCATCAACTGTTTGCTTCAGATTAAGATTTCACTTTAGATTTGCAGTCATTTTGTGCAGAGACCCACACACACACAAAAAACATATCGGGGAACTATATAACAGAGAACTCATACACTGTAATGAAAGGAACGTTTCAGAGGTGAAGGCCACTCAATAGAGCAAAGCTATAAATGACAGTGTGGTCAGCTATGAGTCTTAACTGTGTCTGAATAGCTGTGAAGAAATTTTAACAGGGTATGGATTTTTCTCAGACTCAATTTTTGAAAAAAAAAAATCAAGAAAAAAGACTGGAATATTAGAGTGATTTTTTTGTCCTAAAAATGTTATCAGTGTCTAGCCTTCTGCATCTTAAAATGCTCTGGAAAAAATTAGTAGGGATTTTGTTTTAGAGATGGACATGAGGTGATTTTTACACTTGAAAGTGATGACAGTGTAGTATATAAGAAAATGGTGGGATGGACTTTTTTGTTGCTGCCACGTGGGTATTCAGAAATATATTTAAACCCCAACACAAGAATTGCTGTCAAGTTTACGTTGTTTTAGAGATCAGTGGCTTTTGAATGAGACGCTATAGATTCGCTTTTTTCAGCAATCACCTGATGTTTCACAACAGCCTGCAAAAGCACCCTTCATCAAAATATGCTGAATAAAATCTTGACAACTGTTTAAGTGCTTTAAGATGACGTCAGAGTTCTGTTTACTTAAACTCTTCGGAGTTTCACAGACTAACATGCAAACTTATAAATCTAAAATATTTAATCCAATACTTTTCCATTCGTATATAAATAATAATGGCCTGGACAGAAAAAAAACATATTTTAACAATTTAGGGAACACAGGTCAAAGAACCAACAAAGAAAACCTTATCAATTAAATTTAAACAATTTAGATTTTTAGCAAACATTTTATTTATCTTATCGACTAAGATAATACTAAATACGGTTAAAAACAGGAGATGGGTCTGCACTTTTTGGACTGTTTTCACTGTTTTCTTTAAAAGGTTAAATTTAAAAAAAAAACTTAACATTTGGTCAGACATTTAAAAAAAGAGAAAGATCAAGTAGCCTAACATATTTTATTTATATAACCTCTTAAAAATAAAGGTAGCCTACTTACAAGCTTCTTCAGAACGATGTCATAGAAAAAACATTTTTCGTTCCTCAAAGAACCATTCAGTCAAATGTTCTTAAATATCTATAAAATATTTAATTATAATTTATAAAATATCCTTCATGTTACATTATAGACTTGTCTAACTAAGCATCGCTACTAACCCATAACTGTATGTAGCCGTTAGTTCAACCGGCAGAGGCCTACATAACATTAATCTAGCATTTTGCAAATGTTAAAACAACCAACATATAATTATTATATTATCCTATTAACACAATTAATTACATATATTAGAAAAAATGGATTGTCAAAATTTAGATGTCTTACCTGAACAACAGAATGTACTTTCACTCTTCAGTATTTTATATAAGCTAGAAAGTGTTTACATGCGCACGGCTTTACCTTACATGTTCTCTGAATAGTAATTGGAGGCAGTTGAACTACAAGCCGTAAATCAACAACCTTCAAGTACAAAAACGTCCTCAGCATAATTGGGCACAACGCTTTTGTGGACAGAGGGGGCCTGTTGGACCACCCAAAGCCCTGCTTACTCCATCCGACCTGATGTGGAATAATAGTGGGCCACTCGAACCGTGGCCACGCATGGAAACTCCAGAATGGATCCAGTCAGTGTGTCGCGGGAAGAGACGTGAGAATGTTCGAATCGTACAAAAATGTATAAATGTGTTCGTACGAAATTAGCCACTTCGTAAAATATGTACGAATTGCCATTAGATGTCCACAATGTTTTTGTCAAACATAAGATTAGGTTTTCTAATGGTCGATAAAGACAATAACTCACTATACTGAAACGGAATAAATTTAAGCTCGTGTCATTTTAATTTCAATTTTAGCAAGTTATAGTGCCATAAGATTGTGTTGAATTTATGAAAAGATTGTACAGTTGTGTCTCAAAACATTTAAATGCAAGAAATTAAACGAAATAAAAATAGCCTAAGGACATTTTTAATTAGTAAGTTAATGAATTAAAGTTGAACAAGTGTACACCTCATCTTATCTACGCAGTTTTTACCCATCAAAGCCGTGACCTGTAGGCTAATAACTGCGTCTTTATTTCATTAAATTAAGATTGTAGCTTGCGCCTGCCGATCACATTTAAACAAGAGCTTCAAAAGACATATTTCAGTGTATTTGCAGTGTTTAAAAATCCAATTTAGTAATGTATTTATTTAAACAATACTACATTTTATAGGCTAAAGGGCAAGGCAATCTGTGAGTCGTGTGTCTTAATTAATGCACGTCCTTCACACTGCGGTTAATTTTTACTAAACAATGTAAAGGCTTTTTAAAATGATTAAAATATATATTTTATGTGTACCCACATTAGATTGATACAGAATATCAAACTTTACAATATTGCAAAGTAATATAAAGAAAAAACTAATTAAAATTTTAAATTAAGTGCTAAGTGACTTTAGAAAAAGCAACAGCTAAATAAATGACTCTTGAATATACCATCTGTTAAAATGATCAAATTAGTTTAACGTTGTGAGAGAACATATTTTTTGGGAAAGGGCTTTTTTGTTTGTAAAATATGATATAATATTATAGGCT
Source organism: Misgurnus anguillicaudatus (assembly GCF_027580225.2). NCBI lineage: Eukaryota > Metazoa > Chordata > Actinopteri > Cypriniformes > Cobitidae > Misgurnus > Misgurnus anguillicaudatus. The sequence continues at coordinate 24,212,408 of NC_073347.2, read as the reverse complement.
ATAGGTCATTTGTTAAAAACTAACTCTGGTGGTGGTTGTGTTACCTAAATTCTGAGAGAACACCACCTCTGTCTCCAGCATTGCAGCTGCATAATCTGTTTATATTCCTTTTTTTCTTGATTATTTTCTGAATGATGTCTTTATGTCATCACTGGCTCAAGAATTGTAACAGACAGGATGTCCTACCAATGCATCATTTGCATATTTACCAACAAACCAAACTTTTACATTGATGTGCCACATAATCTCTCCCTCTTTGGTTCTTTTAGCCACATCCCTTCTTCCAAATGGCAAACGGAAACAGAAAATGTCCCACTGAGCAATTGAACGAAAAACTTAAAGCACTATTGTTAGTGCTCAAAGTGGCACCTGCTTGAGAGAGGAGAGAGAGAGAGAGAGAGAGAGAGAGAAGCAATATTCACTTCACTCAAGGTTTTTTTTGTGGGTGAGACACTTTCCTGAAGCCATCAAGCATCAGACATCAATCTGATCTGCAAATGAGAACTGATATATGGTGTATATGTGTCTGACACAAAATGCCACGATGAGGGAAGTTCACACCTAAGGGTGTCACTAACACACTATAGTGACCTTTACTGAGAACACAATTCAGCCTGAAAGTGCGGTTTAAAAAGTGAAGATGAGAGATTTTTCTACTCCTAATCATGACATTTTATATAACAATGCAATTGAGATGCTTCAATAGTTTTTTTTATATTGAATCTTTTAAAAATTCCTTACTTACAAAACAGCCAGTGAAGAATGCAGGATTTCATCTTTATTCAGTCATTAATCAATATTAAGCACCATACAGTGGAAGCATAGCTGTCTGAACAGCTCTGACATCAAATGTATAAATCTGCACTTTGGGCGAATTCACTAAACATCTGCGCCATATATATGTGTGTTATTTCTGAGCAAAAACTGTAATCATTAGGAACACTGTAAAAAATTACCTGTAAATTTTACAGTAAAATACTGGCAGCAGGGTTGCCAGCCCGTTACTGTAATTTTTACAGTATTGTTGCTGTAATTTTAATTTACAGACTTTGCCTGTATTTTTGATTACTGTAAAAAACTGTATTTTTAAAATAATGCTGTATTTTTTACAGCAATTCGTTACAGTGAATACTATCTGTGTTGAAATAGTGCCACATTGTTTTTAAACATACCCCTATGGCCATATAACCAGATACATATCTATAGTTAAGCGCATTTTTGACATTTCATGTAGCTAGTTTGGGTGCCTAGATGAAAAGTAAGCCAGATCTCAGATTTTGGATTTGTTGGTACAATTATCTGACTTGCATACTTCATCAGTAAATAAAAGATAATAGGCAGGCACAGATCATTCTTAGTGAATTCCTCCATTGAGGTTAAAGAAGATAAAACCTGAAACAAGATTATGGCTATCCACTAGTTATAAAAGCACACAGCTGGATCCGTCTGAGGCCAATGTGGTTTGTTCTAAAGCACCTGAATCGCTTCTGAGGTAATCTGTACCATTAGCACCAATGAAAAGCTTTTTCTCCACAGACTCTTTTTACATAGGAAGTTTGACTGTGGACTGGTCCCTTCAGAAGCCCCAGGTCGTCTGTGTGCTCTTATCAGAACATCACAACAGAAAACAGCATTGCATCTGCTGAACAAGTGGCTGAACCACAGTTATACATTTTATTTAGTGGTCTATGCAACATTGTTCCCTCATTTATGGACAATTCTTGCATCATATTATGCAATTAAAGAGCTTCTTCACTTCATATACGGGTCACAAAAATGAATTACAAAAATTTAAAAGCGCAGATAAAAAAAGTGCGTCAGACAAGAGCTTTTTTTATCAAACTCGTAATGGATTCTGCAAAAAAAAGTATTTCTAAATGGCCCGAGGCTAGGATTAAGCTGATTTGATGCAAAATTATTTAATAAACGTATAATATTCGGTTTAATATCATCATCTCATTTTTGACAGAGGTGGCGTTTAGCGTTTTTTTTGCATCTGAGCACCTCAGTTGCTTAACATGAATGCCTCGTTTTTCTCCTGGAAATTTAATTAGCTTTCTGAAAACATTGTTTATGCCACATTTATATATCATGTGTGATATATTCAGTGGAATGAACTATGTGGCATTACCATACACTATAAGCAAGCTCCTTTTATGCAAGGTCTAATTGCTCGAGGACAGAGATTCAAAACTAAATGTGCATGTGTTAACCAATAGGATGCTGATTCTAGAATTTAAACCATTAAAAACTAGGCTTAGAGAGACAAAATTAGAAGGAAAAGTAACAGGAGAGTTTAGAAGTGAGAAAAAGGGGCTTGTGCGGTGTCTAGCTGAAACCTCTGAAGAAAAGGATATCTGGATCCTGGAGGAAAAGAACAAAATAAGTGTCTCTAGACAGAAATATGCACAGGACATGAGTTAAACGGGGTGAGCAACAGACAGGCCACAATCACAAGCAAAAAGATGAAGAAAACGCAAGCAGTACAACAGTTCTCTCTCATGCATATTTGGTCAGTCAAAGAAAAAATTGATAAAAATGGTGTAAATTCATATGCAAACACAGCTGGGTTAGATGATTTAGTAAACATTGTCCCATCCACATAGACAAAAAAGTGAGTGAGAATGAGAGAGAAAGAGCAAGAGAGAGAGTGAGAAAGAGAGCGAGCAAGAGAGAGAGGCTAGGACAATACTAGGGCTGCATAACGATTGATCACAACTAATCAATTGCATAATAAAAGTTTTTGTGTACATCATATGTGTGTGTGTACTGTGCATTATATATTTTTTATGCATTTATAATAAGTTTTTTTATATTTTAACCCTTTAATTGGCGCAGCCCTTTTTGAGTGGGGGGGTGGTGAAAAGGTGATGTACACGTTCAAATTAATATAACTCTGGCTTTTTTTTTGGTCTAGATGCCTAATTTTGGTCTTGTTTGAAAGACGACTCTTTAAGTGTCTGAAGGTGAAAATATATTTTTTATATAGCAGTTTACAGATATTTGTAATAAATAAAAAGTGAACAGCAATATAGTATTATTTTTAATACATACAATTATTAAAAAAGTGAGGTTTGTGTTGGTTTGCTGCATACTCTTGTCACAAATGAATAAATTACAGTTACTGCATTATTATTATTACTGCTAGAAGTTTTTGAAATATGAAAACTACATTCTTAGACCTTTCCAAAAATATTTAGTTTGTCATGATAGATTCACATTTACATGAGAAATATTGAACTCACAGGTATTAATATGTATATATAATATAAATAATTTATGAGTATTTACATTAAGTATTCCTTATGCACGTGTGTGTATTTATATGTGCATAATTATTATACACGGCACACACACATGATGTAAACACAAACTTTTATTTGGTGATTAATCATTATGCTTCCCAGGACACAACTGCATGCAAGTGAAAAATTGAGAGAATTAGGTATGAGCTCATTAGATATGAAGTTTATTTTGATTACAGATGTATAAAATCTGGCTCAGAATCTGTCTGTCTTGTAAACCTATAAGCTTCAAAACATTATTTTGATTTTAAAATAAACTATGTTAAGGCTTGTTAAAGTGCTTGAAAGAATATTACATTTTGTAACTAAAATGTTTTAATTAATTGCAATTTAAGAACTACAATACCTACTAGTACTATGGGGGCAGCATTTGTACTTCTGCACAACCTCCACCACTGTTTTTAACCAAGAGTCTCTTGCAGATTATTGTTTTTACTGGCTATTCATTCAATCCATCAAACACTGCCCCCACCTGGCAATTTAACAACAGAAACTGTCAAACGAGCAAAACAAAAACACAATATCAAAACTGTGTACAATAATAAAATAACATAGAACAGGACAAACCAAATACATTAGGCAAACTGTGTGAAACAGAAGACATATAAGAAGAGTGACTGCCCCCTTTTACACAGGCTGACTAAATCTGTTTCTGGGGTAACCCTAAGGTTAAGTTTTGTACCTTTACAAAACAACATACAATGTAGTACCTTTTTGGGTACATTACTGTACTTTAAAGCAACACTATGTAGTTTCCAGGAACAACTGACTTACAGCTCCCCCATGTGGTTGAAAAGCGCAACAGTGCCTGGTATCAGACACTCTTCTGCAGGCAGGGGGAGGGGCGGGGCTGTGTTTCCTACCCTCCACCACCACTTTCAGAGTGTGCTTGTAGCAGCTAGGAGGCGGCTCAGGTGGCAGCAACAGTACAATTTGTCCATTTAAATGTTGTTATATCACTTAAATAATTTTAGATAAATTATTTAATGTAAAAAAAACGACATAGTGTTGCTTTAAGGACCTATTGTGTACATTTAAAAGCTTAAGAAAGGACTAGGCCTTAGTTAAATTAGGAAATATAACTAGTTTTAACAAACATGTTTTACTAACAACATTACTTGTGTGCACTTTGAGGCAAAACAAACGGCACTTGTATATTTTAAGATATTTCAGTGCAAGTTGTTTTCAGTTTGGACAGCTCTTACATTTATTTAAGTCTAGGACTAATCCCTGTCCGGGAAACTGCCCCTAAGTCCTTACGACACAATATTGTCCCCAAAAGGTACAACATTTCATTGTGTTACTTTGAGGGTACCACCCCAGTGTTGGACCCTGATAGGGATTTTCCAGACCAAAATTTCCACCACTACACTACTCACGTTCTTTTTATGTGATTTTCTGAAATATTCAAAACAATTAATCATATTACTTGATAACTCTTGTATTCACACAAGTTAATTAACACATTTTCTGGTCAGAAACCATCTATTTAGTTCGGAAAACTGAAAGGTTTAACTTTTCAAGGACACAGCAGACAGGCTAGAAAGGTCACATAACAGACTTTTCAAGCCGTTTCTGAGAACTATTAAGCCATATCTGTCACTTTGCAATCAAAAGCCTGAATTATTTTGTAAATAAAAGTGCAAGTAGATGTTACCAGTTTAATTTTTTATATTATTAAATATGACTTGCATGAGAGTTTATAAGTTAACATCTTATAAATTTACTGCTAGTGCTAATGTTTTTTTTAATATAGTCCCAAGGATGTTTAACTTTTAGTCAGTATGCTGAACACTAGAACACACCTGAGCTGATTTAACTCATTTTACCTTGTAAACAGCCTTTACTGGGCTTTTTTTGACACAAACAACCAGACAAGAAAAAAACAGTACTTTCAAATAAAATAGGTTTATTTCCAGTCTGAAAAGATTAAAACAACCAAAAATGAACAGTGGAACAGTTAGATGACCAGAGGGTCACAGTGGGTTACAGGAAGGAAAGATTATCCTCGATTACTCACTTCATTTTGTGTACATATTTATAAATGAATACAAATATACATATCAATTATTTAACAAAAATAGCTTAGCTTATGAGGACAGCAGATGACTGAAATCAGCAAAAAATAATAATAATCCCGCTGGGGCCAGAGGTGGGATTCCAGAGTAAAATACTTTCTGAATATCTATGAGAATGTGTCCAAGTGGTTGAGCCACTGAATTACAACATGCTAAAAAAATATTTGTTCCCTTTTGCACAAAATTGCGGTATGTAAGGGGCACGGTAACATAAGAAAGCTACAGTCCTCTATGAACACACACTATGAGAGCTTTTTAAGGGAGGGGTTCTGCAGGATGCATTCAGGCTGCATTAATCACTGGGGTTAAACATTAAAAGGCAGGTCCAAATAATAATAATAAAAAAATATCTGCTACCAAGCTAACACGACTGAGCAAGCAACCACAGAAATGGGAGCATAAAACTAAAAGCGGGATCTTAAATCGACAACCGAAAGCTGAAATGCTGAATTTTACAAAAGTAAACCCAAAAACTTAAAGGTGCAATGTGTAACTTTTTGAATGATCTCTTGACAGAAATGCATAATGATATACATAACTATATTATCAGTGGTGTATAAAGACCTTACATAATTAACTGTTATGTTTTTATTACCTTAGAATTAGTTGTTTTTATCTACATACACAGAGGGTCCCCTTACATGGAGGTCGCCATTTTGTTCCCCCACGTTTCAACAGAAGCCCTTAACGGACAAACTTTTTTACTAAGTTGTCTCCAACAATGATATGTTTGTCCTGTGGCAGCTGCGTAGCTTTTCTATGCATTTCAAATGTGAGGGGTGGACTGAGCCGTTGGTTGCAATTTGCAACATCACCACTAGATGCCACTAAAATTTACACACTGCACCTTTAAAATGATTAAAACGCACTGGTTCAAGCACAATATGAATTTCCTTATAAAATGCCTTTGCCAGTTTGAGTGACAAGACATAGCAATAAAACACATTCATAACACTTCTAGTCTATTCCTGGGGGATGTATATTTTCACTGCCAGTATGTAACCTCTAAACTCAATTGTCTTGTCCTAACTGCATCAGTTTTGATCTGTGTGGATCTATCTGGACGGGAGCAAACCTGTACAACAGCAATGTAAAACAGCTGCAATGAAAACAGAATGAAACAACATCCGAGTTGCCATTTACGCCAACTTTATGTGTGAGTTTGTTAAAGTCCTGTAACTGAAGGTTAAGCAAACCAACAGTGTTGTTCCTCTTGTCTACATTCCTAAAGCGACAGCAGATTTGCAGACACAACAACATATCTTGAACATATGTTGACCTCTAATTCCATCCTAAAATTGTCCTGTTTAAAGGATAGTTCATCCAATAAAAAAACAAAAAACAATTTACTCACCCTGATGGTGCTTTTAACCTGCACAATCTTAACTGGAACAAATCGAATGTTACTCCACATTCACTTTCATATATAAAATGAGACAATATGGTTCAAATATGGTTTCAGAATCAAGAAAGTCAGGTTTGGTAGAACAAGAGGGCGATTACATGACATTAAAATGAACTATCCCATTAATTACATATTTATTTTTCGCAAATTCTCTTATTTCACAAATAATCCAACTTCCACTTGGGAAAACATCTCACAAAAGCACAATGATCATCAAGCTCATGTTATAACACAAGCCAAAAGCAAAGAGGAAACAGGGAGGTTCTTTTAGTTTACATTAGCTATACACTGTTAGATTGTCATTTTATTACAATATTAGTTTTAAAGTTTAATAAATCACCCTGTGAGATTTATGAAAAAGACAAATTACGCACTCTTATTTCAGTATGCAAATGAGATTAGGACAAAAGATCAGTCTATTAATTAGACTCAAGGTAATGCTCGCACAATGCTCAACAATCTCATGGCAATTCGTAACTATTTTACTTTTTTAGCAATTTATACAATCTTATTCATACGTTTGCATGTAATCTGCGTCCACTGTTGTGGTTAGGGGTGGACCCTTATGCTAACAATTGTACTCACATTATACAAACTCTTACTAAAAATCACCACCTTGTAAAACAGTCACATTTCCCTGTGAGATCAGGTTAAAACTTTTAACAAAAATACGAATTAGTTTCAGGAGGTAGGGACACAGATGTTTTTACTGTGACAAACATTTAGAAGTGACAATCATTTCAACTTCTCTCACATACAGCATTGGGACAAGAGGGGAAAGGTGCAAGAGAAAATAAACTATGAGCATTCAAATGAATGAATGAATCGATCAATCACACACTTAGCAGCAAACAGTTTTCTGTTGCGCTCCTTATTAGTCCCATGAGGAACACGAGCAGGCTCCGCCTTAAACCAGGCTAGCTCACTGCATTACACTGGATTTGTTCTTTTAAAAAAAATGCTCAAATTAAAAACTTCAAGACATTAAAATAAATGATTCACAATCAAACTAAAATGAAGCATAGAAGTATAGAGTGGTGACACGCTTTCTCTCCAAGTAGTGCAGATGGGTAAGTGAGCGCTATAGCTAAAGCCATATATATGTGTCAAAAAGCCTAAATATCCCAGTTAAACCCACATAATTTTAAGCACAATAAAACATGCAATCTCACACGTCCATTCACACATACACACCATAGAGGCCTTGCTTCAATTCTGAATACAAGCTTCTTAATTCCTTTTCCAGCAAGCACTAGGATGCTCCTATAGGCCATTCCCAAACCAAAAGCTGCAAAAGTGCAGAACACTGAATGCAGATAGAAAAGCCATAGTGTTAATGATGAAAAAGGAGGCGGGTAAAGTCAGGGTTCGTCCAATCAAGTAACAGACACTTACCCATAAAACGAGCTTCACTATGCACCCACACACACACATACACACAAATCACTTATTTCTCCATCACACACACACAGGCACACAAGTTCAGCTTATAGTTTAAGCAGGAGTTAAAGCGGTTTCCTCAGAGGAAGAGGGGGAAATAGACCCCACCAGAAAAAAAAAATTAAACAGTAGTACTGAGGAGAACATAATTACTGTCATCTGTGCCATGGATTTACAAAAAGCTTACTGTACTGTGCTGTGAGCCCATATCATTTACCCGTTTCACTTATAAAATAACAATACAAAAAATCATATTTTTTTAAAAAATAAAAGGAGGGAGATGCTGTGTTGGTTTTCGACGGTTGGAGAGGAAACAGAAAAGCAGGACGGGCATAACGATGTGCCTTTTTTTTCTTTTTTATAAACTTAAAATTCAAGCTGCATTTGATACAGGCTTTTCTTTGTACAAGACAATTGCACTTCACAGAAATAAAAGCTGAAATATACAAACACACAAGGAAACGTGAATCAAATTAATAATTACACCAAAAAAAGAACAATTTTTAAGAGGGTTAAGAATAAAAGGTTTTGGGGGAAAAAAGTGATTCGGGACATAAAAGTATACAGAAATTTCCAGAAGGTACCATTGCCTTGCTCTGAAGAAGGAAGGTTATGTGAACAAAAGAGGAGCTCTCAGTCCCTTCCTCCTCTTCCTCTGAGCAGTCCAGAGCAGCTGAGCCGGGCTGTGGTCGAGTTCTTGTGCAGGTCTTGTGGTAGTCGTCTGCTTGAGGGTTGTTGTGCAGGGTACTGGTGTTGGGTCCTGTGGAACGGTTCTTGTGCGGGGTTCTGGAGGGTTGTAAACTCTGTGCGGTGTTTAAAGGGGCGGGGCTACCACATGTCATCCGTGGATGCAGAGTCCTTCAATGGAGAGAGGAGGAGAGCAGCTTGTGAGATGTCAACAAGCTCCAACTGCCAACCACTCAGGAAAAGGTGTGCGTGTGTGTTACACAGCGTTAGACACAGATGAAAATGAAGAAGATAGATATGTGAGGAATGTGAAATAAATGATTTTTGATGGAAATAGGTTGGAAAGATGGAGACTGTGCTTGGGCTCAAGAACATGATACGCCGATTACAGCTAATGGAAATTATAGCACTTAATGTAGTTGTGTATTAAAAAGCTATTTAAGGATATTCTACTTAAAGATGCACTTTTTATGTGTTTGATGTAAATGTCTGAAGTGGTGCAAAGAAATACTGATGATATTGGGAAGTGACAAACACTACAGACATGCACATAAAAGCAGGAACATTTGAATGCATTAAAGGGACACTTCACCCTTTTTGAAAATATACTAGTTTTCCAGCCTCCCTTAGAGTTAAAAATTTGATTTTTACCTTTTTGTAATCTATTCAGCTGATCTACCACTTTTAGCATAGCTTAGCATAATCTATTGAATCTGATTAGACCATTAGCATTGTGCTAAAAATAACCCAAAGTTTCAAAATTTTTCCTATTTAAAACTTGACTCTTCTGTAGTTACATCGTGTACTAAGGTCGATATACATCGAGTATGTATATACTCTCATTCTGACGTAATCATCAAGGACTTTGCTGCCGTAACATGGCTGCAGGAGGCGCAATGATATTATGTAGTCCCCAAAATAGTCCCCTGCTATTGAAAGATACTAACGAGGCCCATTTTCGACTGCTGCGTAATATCATTGCCCCTCCTGCAGCAATTTCCAGGTACTTACGCCAGAATGAGCATATAGTTCCTAACCATATCTGCCTAGAAAATCGCAACTTTTAATTTTCCGTCTGCCTTAGTACACGATGTAACTAAAGAAGAGTCAAGTTTTAAATAGGAAAAATATCAAAACTCTTTAGTTATTTTTGAGCGCGATGCCAATGGTCCCATCAGATTCAACGGACCGTGCCAAGCCATGCCAAAAGTGCCAGCGCCAAACCCGGAGATCAGCTGAATGGATTTCAAAACTGTAATAATCAAATGTTTAACTCTAGGGAAGCTGGAAAATTAGCATACCTTCAAAAAAAGTGCAATGTCCCTTCAACGTCAAGAAAAGATCCTATGCTGTCCAACCGTTTAGGCTAAGATAAAATATATAACAATATTTTTTATCACCTTTTGCAGGCAATATAAAATAAAGCATTGTGAATCAGTTAAATATGTTAAGATATTGACTGAATATTGTCAAAAGGCTGAAAAAAAATATCAAACAGTAATTGTTTCAGGTGTAAATCTACACTTTATAAAAATTGAAATCTAAATCCATAAGCAACGGGTTTTTTTTATTGCGGCTTCATTGTGGTAGTTTCCTAAATTCAGATTTGTTGTTTGTCTTAGTAGTAATGTTGCAGATTTAATCCTGTCATTAATTTAAAAGTGTATGCAGGAAACTAACCCGTTACAATGAAACAGTCACAAATGCCTAACCAGGCTTTTTCCACACCAGTTGTCAAGGACATAGTTTAATATGGCAAAATGGTAGACTATTCCTTTAAATATGTTATTACCTCAACCTAGACGAACTAATACATATCCATCTTTTTTCAATGCGTGCACTGCGCATCGCGTCGCGAATGTGCTAGCACCTAGCCCAGACCCATTAATTCCTATGGTACCAAACAGGGAAGCCACCAAACACTTCTGTGTTTTCCCTATTTAAAGACTGTTACATGAGGAGTTATACCAGTAAGTATGGCGCCACAAAATAAAACTTTTTTTGGTACCATAGGAATGAATGGGTCTAGGCCAAATGCCAACACACCCACAACGCGCTGCACAGTGCAGGCACCGAAAAAAGATAGATATGTATCAATTCGTCCAGGTTGAGGTAACAACATAGTTTAATGTGGCAAAAGGGTAGACTATTCCTTTAAAGCAAAAGTTCACCAAATAATAAACATTTGCTGTTCATTCACGCCATCCAAGAGCAGGTGACAAAGTAGTAACAGAACAATGAATAAAAATTTTAATAGAAATTGTGGTCCTCAGTGATCTCTATAATGCAAGTCCTCGGGTGTCAACACTTTAAGAGACCAAAAAAACAGATACAGGTAACAAGTAATTTCTGATATATATGATACATATATATGGACATATTAAGCCAATTTATCTGTGCAAAAGAATTAAACGCTACTTACAACATTACACTCTTAAGGGAACCACTTTAAGTGCTATATAGCACCCATGTAGAACCATAAGTTGTTCTACAGCACGAGTATAGCGCCCCTAATGGTTCTACATATAGGTGCTATATAGCACCCAAAGTGGTTTCCCTATGGTTGAGCCAGTGAACCACTTTTAGTGCTATTTAGTATCATTTTATTTTTTAGAGAGTGTAACCGATAATCCGAAGCACACGCCTGTAATGCGTCAGAAAGGGTGCATTTCAAATGTGCTTCTGCACCCTTGAAAGTCACTGCAGGAAGAGGAAGCAACATGAAGGGTCGTCTCAGATGTCACCTACATCTTGGATAGCCTGAGGATAAGTAAATTGACAGCAAACTTTTAATATTCGGCGACCTAATCCATGAAAAATTCTTGGTATTATGATACAGCAGCCATAATAAAGTAACAAAAGCCTAAAGTCTCCAGAAAGGCAGTACCCAACCATCTATGATGTTGCACCTAAAAGCAAAGCACCAAAGAGGGAAAAACACCACCAACATATCGTAAAGCATTAAACCACTAATGCTAACACCAACCCACCGGAATTCATCCTCAAAAAGCCGAACCGTCCCTTATGAATATGAATGAAATGATATGAGTGTTGTATTGTTTTTGTTTTGTTTGCGTGATTTTAAAATCACAAAAGAGACTGAAAGAGCACACCGAGGTTCGCAGGTCAAGAAAAGAACCCGAATGATCTGATTCACAGTCAAGTCTCTTTCAGGTAAATGTGGACGCATTCTTTTTAAAATCACATTAAATATGATATTAGAAATGTAGTACCGGCAACTTGACAAATAAATCAAAAGTCCTAAAACTGTATTAATTTGACACCCTCCTGCATTCGACCAATCCCTTTCCAAAGCATAATTTAGCCTATCCAGGATGGAATAAAGCAGACAATATGCAGCAGGATGGAAACATGCACAAAGGAAAAAAACAAAACCATGAATGCTTAAGCTGATGACAAACATAGTCATGCAGTGTGACAGAAATTTGGAAGTTCATTGGCCATTGCATAAAACATGCCAACATTTACACACAAACAGGGTTTGGGTCGATGTACTCACTGTATCCTCATTCCTGTATGGGTTGAGTTTGTTGTATACTGCTTCAATCACACTCCGCCTATGAAAAATACAGACACGGGTATGAGCTTTTGATAGGAAGGAGAGATGAAACGGAAAGAACAAGGAGCTCTTTTCTAAAATCTAATACGCTGCCTACATAGGGAGCATCCAAAAAAAATTCCAGCTTGGTTTTTATGAGATTAGATGTACTGTTTACCAGCAAAACAACATTTTGAAAGGAGGGGGCTGTGTTACTCACTTGCTGGCCAGCTCTCCGCCAGGTGGTAAGTTGGGGATGCTCTCAGATGCTAATGTACGCATCACATGAACCAGGTCTGGCACACCTTCGTCCCCCTGCCTTTTCAGAATCTCTGTTTCACAAAAATTGAGAGAGGTCAAGCTCACGTTTACTAGGCATTATACTAATGCTCATTTCTTTAGTAAAAAAAGACAGATTGCTCCTACCTTCTACTCTGCTTTCCAGGTACTTATCGAGCTCTGCCTCTCTTTTGACAGCCTCAGGACAAACCTTCGGTGCACCGACGAAACACACCAACACGACACTCATGTTGTCACGGCTTCCCTGTCCAACGACAAAAGAAACGAGGGGTTAAAATATAAAACAATAAGCAATGAATATCTAAGATTAAATAGATTTAACTTAAACATAAAAATCTACATACACAGGGTAAATGCATAAAAAGCTGTGCATGCAGCTATACAGTAATAAATATAGGCATGTGAAGGTCTCTTTAACACTGACCTTGTATAAACAGGTATCCACAATTTCATTGCAGACCCTCTCCAGATCATCCGTTACCTCCAGCCGGGAACGAACAAAATCGCACAGCTCCTCATTAGCCATGACATCCCAGATGCCATCACAAGCCAGTACAATAAACTCATCCTCCGCCTCACACCTCTCTATAGCATACACCTCAGGCTCCGGTGACACCAGCTGCTCCGTGGGACCCTTACCGTGCACGCACTTATAGTCAAAGTCCCCCAAAGCCCTGGACACGGCCAGAGACCCATTCACGCGCTGGATCATCACAGACCCTCCAGCATTCTGAATTCTCTCTTTCTCCAGTGGATTGCTGGGTTTATGGTCCTGTGTGAAGAAGTTAACGGCACCACGGCGACTCAGCAGCCCCCGCGAGTCTCCGCAGTTGATGAAATAGATGTGGCGAGGAGAAATCATCACACCGACGGCCGTGGAGCCACTGCGGTCGGAGCCACCGTGCTTCTTCTCCGAGATCTGGCGCATGTGATCGTCGATCTGCAGGAAACCCGTGCGGATTCCTGTTTTTACGCTCTCAACGCCGGGCTCGACATTTGGACTTCCACCTCCGCCCCCGCATTGGAAGTCAGGGTTGCTGGTGATGTGATCCAGAAGGTGCTCGCAGCAGTAACGTGCCACCTGTGATCCTGCATGCCCGTCGTAAACGGCAAAGAAAGACCAGGGGTCGAGGCCATTGGGCAGACCGATGACAGCGGTGTGCGCATCTTCCATCTCTACGCGCCAGCCCTGCATGCTGCTCAGGCCGTAGCGCAGGCTGTTTCCCTCTCCATGAGCGTTGTGCTTCTCCATCTTTGGCTTATCCAGAAATGCACCCATCTCTGCGGTTTAAGAATCTAAAACAGAAAATTTTTCAAGAATTATGAGCATTTTAGAAAAGAAAAAAAGTTGGTTTTGTAACTGGTGGCGGGGATTAAATTGTTTGAGTGGCCAGGCTGTCCAATGCTTAACCAATGTTGTTACTACTTAGTTTTCAAACAATGATAGACGGGTGCCTATTTTAACAACTTTGTTTTAAATGCTTGTGACACTACCGGCGTGGAAATGGAAACGCAGACCTGTACAGGTATAACACAAAAACAATTTGGGCATTTCTTATACTTTGATAAACAAACTACTTGACAGTCAGTATCATCTTATCTTGTATTTTAATTTTAGAGAATAAATTTAACATGCAAATATAAAACAGCATCCAGATCATTGTGACCTTAAAGAATTAAGTTACATAAACCTGTAAAACATTTCTGTAAGGTTGGCACTCATCAATAACAATGTCGTCACTTGAAGCATGTATAAAAACACACACCAAACAAAAGGTCTCTATTTATAATTCATGATGACTGAAACTACAGAAGTCTTGTCATACCACTGGTCACATTAGAAATAAACTAACGAGATGTATTAGACACAAGTGTAAACACACAGACGCGCATCACAAAAGCAGACAGACGCACACAACGTGTTCCCTGCCATGTATGGCCGTCAGCTAACAGGCTGCAATGCACACTACACACTCTCTTACTAAAAATAGAAAAGTACAGATGCATTCGGACGGAGCACAATTTAGCACCCGTCAATCACAACCATCAAATACAATTCATTCTGAGCACTATACAGTGTACTGTATAAAATAAACCCGTGTGACACATGTAAATATGACAGAGCTGCTAATTAGACATGTTTGTGGGTTACATTCACGTGCAGACATGCGCAATGAATGTTATTTGCCCTTGTTAGCTGTGGTTATATGACATTTATACATGCGCGTGCAGACCTGCCGCATGTTCACGCGCCTGTATTCCGCATTACGTCATGGTGTCGCGAGCCTGCTAACGCGTTAGCTGTATGCTAACATTGACACCCCGATTCTACTTGACACCTTCATCTCGCTGTAACCAAAACATTTAGACGTTTAGTGTGTGTAATCGGGAAATAAATCAGGTTTAAAAAGTCTGTAAGACGTTCATTCCTGGAATCTGGAGTACGATAACATAGCGAGTTAAATTCAAGCGAGGCCCGCATGAAGCCTCAGGCTAAAGTGACCATCTTACGGGCCTCTGAGCGCCAAACGCCGGATACAGATGGCGGGTCAGCCTGCTAAGCTCACGCAACATCGACGTACTCCCTTAGCACGCATGCTAACTTGCTACATATATCATTCACATTTGTATATCGCAGGAGAACATAAACTTACCGATTAGATAATGTCCTTGTGTGTTCTGTAGCGGATGAATTAAAAAATAAAAACAGAAAAGGAAAGAAGGGCGAAGAGTAATAAAGAGATATAAACTGAGCGCGGCGGTGGAGAGAGAGAAACAGGCTGCTGGATTGTTTGGCTTTGCATTCAGTCTGTGAAAGAGCGGACCTCCCTTATCTGTTTAAGCCAGGAATGCATCATTCCCATTTATTCTGCGTCCCAAATGGATGTGGAAAATGAAAAGTGTCAGATTTGACCGCTGTTTTGGTCCGCTGTGATCGGGACCGAATCTCTGCACACCAGCAGCAGCAAAAGGGACCCGGATGTGGATCGAGCAGGGCTGCGCACTTAAAAGAATGACATCATCATCTCTCCATCATCATCATCAGCCCTCATTCACTATCCCTCCATCTGTACATTATTCTGTCATCACCATTACATCCTTCCACCATCAATCCAACATCCATAATCTTTAAAGCACTGCCCACTTTATCCCATCCAGAATAAATACAAACACCATAAATAACACCATATAGTCGATAAAGAGACGATAATATTAAAAACGCCTATTAATATTTAGGTAAAGAAGCACGGGTGAATGTAAAAGCATCAAACTTGGGTAACAGTGTTTTAAAAAGGTATTCTTTAGTCATGAGTAAATACAACTTAATGCATTTACTCGTATCATACTTTATAATAAACCAATATCTAAAATGTTTTCATTAATGCAATCAGACATTTTAAACCCTGCATGTAAAAAAAATTAGCTTGAGTATTTTTCTGTTTTGCTGTTTTCTGCATAAAATCATTCTACATCATTTTTAATAATATTGTGAAAATTAGGGCTGGGGAAAGATTAATCACATACAAAATAAAAGTTATTTTTTTACATAATATATGTGTGTGTGCTGTGTGTAATTATTGTGTATATTTAACCACACACACATACATATATTCATGTCAGATTTTTTTATTTATATATATTTTTTTATTTATATACAATATAGAATATATAAAAATATAAATAAATATATATATATATATATATACACATGTAAATGTTTCTTAAATACATACATGAATGTGTGTGGATTTATATGTACATAATAATTACACACAGCACACACTCATATATTATGCCAAAAATAACTTTTATTTTGTATGCGATTAATCGCGGTTAATCTTTCCCAGCCCATATCTTGGACTGTGCCATGTTAAGATTAAAGTGAAATCAATGAGCGAAATCGTAGTCGTAAAGTATTGAAATTGTATGTAAATTGAAAACGTTATTGTGTTTTTATCCAGAAAAACCGCAGCTCCTCCGTTCACCTCTGTTGTAGGACAGGTTTGCCCTCCCCAATATGGCGGCCATGTTGCGCCAATGAACTTGGTGCACATGGTAGAGCTGCCTGATACGGAAGACAGTTACACTATGTTGAAATTCACAGAGATCTGTCAAGCGCTCTGCTTGCGAAAGGAGCACCAACACTACTACTAAACTCAATACTCTAATAACGTTAGCTTTTGAAGTTTATCGCTTCTTGTCTTGGCACAAACATGATGGATGTGTGCTGGTCATGTTTGTTTATCGGAGGAATCGCCGTTTATTTTCTAACGCAACTTCTGCGCTTCATCTTTGCCGACGCTGATCTGACTTTATTATGGGCGGACAAGGTCGGCAGCACACCAGGTAGGCAGATACGAATCTAATTCGTTTACACTATAAATGTTTGGGGTTAATCTGTCATGTACATACTTTAAAGACATTTACGATCTTCCTCATAGTTGTCTTTGCAGTTGTAATAAAGTGACACAATGTATCAAGATTGTGAAATTTGCACCCTCTGTTGTTGATTTGTCTAACATAATTCTAGACTGTTCACTTTGTGTTATCTTAATAGTAATTGTCAAAATCAGAAATGACTGTCAAAAACTGTCCAAATCAACCTAAATTTACATATTCACACTAGGCTATATTTACCACCAACCCATTGCTTAATCTAGCAATGCATATACTTTTACTGAGATCACAGTTCTTGTAGCTCAACGGTATGCCCTAGAACTTTGTATTATCAGTGCAAAAGGTTGTGGGTTTGATTCCCAGAGAATACACATAGTGGAAAAAAAATCACTTTGGTTTAAAGTGTGTCCCGAATGCATAAATGTAGCATTTTAATGTAATTTTACTGGAACTTGACAATAACTGCAACTTGAATGTATTTACAATGTAAATGTGTGTAGATGAGCTTCATATTGGTTGTCATTGTATAGAGTCAAAGTTGCGAGGGAAAGTGGTGTGGATTACTGGAGCATCCAGTGGTATCGGGGAGGAACTGGCCTATCAGCTCGCAACACTTGGTGCTCGGCTAGTGTTGTCTGCCCGCAGAGAGAATGAGCTGGAGAGGGTGAAACGCTCATGTTTGGGTAAGATATGCTTTGGGGAAAATGTGTGACACTGAAGGTAACACACAAAAGCCCAATTCAAAACACTGTAATTCATGCCCCATTTTTAGCTGCTGAATGTGACCCTGAATGTGTGTTCAGAAGTCTTTCCTAGCCTTGCATTACACAGTCATGTGCTAAAAGTATGCACACTGTGATCCTGAAATACATTTTCTTTTTCCCTTTAGAGCGCTCCTCCCTAAAGGACGAGGATATTCTTGTTCTTCCGCTCGATTTGATGGACCGTGCATCGCATCAAGAAAAAACCGAGATTGCTCTGAAACACTTTAATGATGTAAATGCAACCTGTAATGCATATCAGATGATTTCTAGTAATAATTCAGCAATGGTACAATACACAAATAGCAGGACCAAGTCTTGAATTGAGCACTTTGCTTAAAGGGACACTCCACATTTTTGAAAATGTTCTCATTTTCAAGCTCCCCTAGAGTTAAACATTTCATTTTTATGGTTTCGGAATCCATTCAGCTGATCTCTGGGTTTGGCGCTGGCACTTTTGGCATAGCTTGGCACGGTCCATTGAATCTGATTGGACCATTAGCATCACGCTAAAAATGACCAAAGAGTTTCAATATTTTTCCTGTTTGGAACTTGACTCTTCTGTGGTTGCATCGTGTACTAAGACAGACAGAAAATGATCAGGGACTTTGCTCCCGTTGCATGGCTGCAGGAGGCGTAGTGATATTGCGCAGCACCTGAAAATAGTCCCATGCTATAGAGGGTATGCATTGATGTCCCTTTTCCACGTGACCACGCCGGAGCTCGCCTTGTTGAGTGGCAAAACATTTAGCAAAATGGCTGGCTGTTCTAGTGGCGGCTGCAAAAATGACTGTATGACTGACAATTATCAACAAAAATGTTATTTAATTTTAAATTTAGTTGGACTTGATAGTGACCCTAGCAACTCTATAAAAAAGTAACCAAGGGGACTGTTTTCGGGCGGTGTGTGGTATTGCTGCGCCTGCTGCAGCCATGTTGCGGCAGAGAAGTCCTTGATTATTACACCAGAATGAGAGTATAGTTCTTAGCCATATCTGCTAGAAAATCACAACTTTTAATTTTCCGTCAGTCTTAGTACACGATGTAACTACAGAAGAGTCTTAGTTTTAAATAGGAAAAATAACAAAACTCTTTGGTTGTTTTTTGGCGCGATGCTGGTGGTCTGGTCGGAGTCGGTGGATTGTGCTGAGCTATGCTGGAAGTGGTGGCGCCGGACCCGAAGATCGGTTGTACGGATTCCGAAACCAGGGAAGCTGGAAAATGAGCATATTTTCAAAAAAAGTGGAGTGTCCCTTTAAGAGGCCAGTTGGGACTGAGACTATTCTTGGCCTTGGATTACAACCATGGCCTTTGTATTACTGGCCTGGACCCTCAACATGACCTAATTTTCCAAAACTCTACATTCTCAGATAGACGTGCTGATAAATAACGGCGGTCGGAGTCAGCGTTCGCTGTGTATGGACACAGATGTGGACGTGTACCAGGCTCTTATGGAGCTCAACTACCTGGGCACCGTATCTCTCACTAAGCAGGTGCTGCCCCACATGACCCATCGTGGAACTGGTATCATAGCAACCGTCAGTAGCGTCGTAGGCTTTGTAGGGGCGCCCTTGGCAACGGGGTATGCTGCGAGCAAGCATGCAGTGCAGGTGAGAAAAACCTCACAGACACAATAATCATACCAGCCTACTGTACACATCATCTGCTACAATGTTTATATAGCATAGCTTCACTAATCTGCTGTGTTTCTGCAGGGTTTTTTTGACAGTTTGAGAACAGAACTCACCGATTATCCAAACATCACAATTAGTACCATCTGCCCTGGACCTGTAATATCAAGCATCGTTCATAATGCTTTCACTGAGGTGCTTGACAAGGTACCTACATCAGCTCATAGAGCAAAATAAAACAATCACCATTAGTCTTTTTGTCATCGGTTTTAAGCGGCACATTTCTGTTATTAGCCTGTGCCCACAGCTGGAGATCAAATGCACAAGATGTCTACGGAGCGCTGTGTCCGCCTCATCCTGGTAGGTCTGGCCAACCATGTGAAAGAGATGTGGATTGCTCAACAGCCCTTTCTACTATTCTGCTATATGTGGCAGTACACTCCCACCTGGGCCTGGTACTTCACTAATATTTTGGGCAAAAAACGTGTGCAGAACTTCAAAGCCGGGCTGGTAAGTACTGGCAGCTTGCGGTGAAAAGATAAATTAGATCTTCTGTCATCCAGTCTGTGAAAACCAAGCGTGTCATTTTTTAGCAACTTACTGGTTTAAACATAAAATCATCCTATATAATGTAAAAAGCATTCAGTGAAAAAATAACCTTGATATCTTCAATACTCAAGGTTTTTTCTGATCTTAATATTCCCTTATTTTTTTAGGATGCAGATTCTGCATACTTCAGCAAGCCAAAGGTCAAGACTACATGAAAATAATATTTTTCCATCTTATTCTAAAAATGTATTTTTTGCATTTCTGTACATTCTTGAGTTGAAGGACCAACAGCCCTGAAAAGCCTAGAAACTGAAAAGAAATAACCTCACATATAATTCAGTCATATAATTAAATATGGGAACATTGTACTTATGCTTGCTGCAGTTGATTCATGTATTCTGTTTCTGTATTAATAAATATTTAAACAAATTTTGTGAACCAAAAATGACTAAAGGATGTATACAAAACATCTGTATTTCACCTATTCATACATTTACACAACTATACAAAGACCGATCCAAAGTAGAATGAACAAAAACACCTGGAGATCCTTTACATCAGGTGCTCAAATGTCGCAGTAAAAAGATCATTCACAACCATTCAAAAACATAACCAAGGCACATACTTCAGATTTGACAAACGGGTTCATAAAAGGACAACATTTTTAATATTCTCCCCTTTAGGCCTCTTGATAAAACATACAGATGATTTAAAAAAATAAGTTAACATAAAATGGAAGCTCAATTTGAGGTTTGATTTAGTCAAGGACATCCAGAAGTTCCTACTTCTCTTGGTCTGTTGTTCAGATAATAGGGTACATTTTCCAGAGAAAATAATAAATCCAGGCTTTGTGTCTAAATGAGCCTGCGGTATAAATGTGAAGAGTCTTTGCCGATTAACAGAGTTCAGGTGCACAGGTTTGTAAAAACCACAGTACGTATTCATGACCTCCATTAAACCGTGCATTTATTTCAGAAGATGTCGTCACTATAGTAGTTCTGTAATTTAAATACTTGACATTTTTATTTAATAATGAATGTACCCTGTACAAAGAAGAAGTTTTATGCATCTGAGGTCAAATGAAAAACTTGACAGTGTGGAGTTTCAGTACTGGGTGGCACCTGTTCACATGTTGATCTCAGGTTAGGGGAAAGTGAACAAATGAGAGGGTGTAAAGGTAAGGTACTATCATAAGCAGCGCAGGTGGATGGGTGGGGATGAGTAGATGGGGTATCCCAGTGGTGGATCAGCTGCCTGAACGGTTAGGTTCCTCATGATCACGGGATGCGCTTGTATGCTGTACCGCTCCTCGTCATCATTAGTAGCATACAGCAGTTCCCAGGACAGGTTGGCCCACTGGCCCCTCACACCTTCCTCATTCAAAACTCCCATCTGGACCAGATTTTCCTGCAGAGACAACACGCGGCTTGTATACGTGCCCTATAGAAAGACAAAGAAGGTGATGACTTAAAGGATTAGTCTGTTTTCTTTAAAAAAATCCAGATAATTTACTCACCACCATGTCATCCAAACTGTTGATGTCTCTTTTTGTTCAGTCGAGAAGAATTTATGTTTTTTGAGGAAAACATTCCAGGATTTTTCTCATTTTAATGGACCCCAACACGTAACAGTTTCAATGCAGTTCAAAATCGCAGTTTCAAAGGACTCCAAACAATCCCAAACAAGGCACAAGGGTCTTATCTGGCGAAACGATTGCACTTTTAAACCACAACTTCTCTTCTTACTCCGGCTGTGTGACGAGCCAACGCGACCTCACGTAATTGCGTAATGACGTTGAAAGGTCACGTGTTACATATAAGAAATGCACATTTGCGGACCATTTTAAACAATAAACTGACACAAAGACATTAATTAGTATCAGTCAACATACAACAACGTCGGAACGGTCCTCTTTTTCCAAACTTGTAAACACTGGGCCGTAGTTTCGATACGTCATCCCTGACCTCTTGACGGGATGACGTATTACGTGAGGTCGCACTGGCGCGTCAAAAGACCGGAGGAAGACGAGAAGTTGTGGTTTAAATGTGCATATTTTTTATTTTTCTTGCCAAAAATGACAATCGTTTCACTAGATAAGACCCTTATGCCTCGCTTGAGATCGCCTAGATTCCTTTGAAACTGCAATTTGAAACTGCATTAAAACTGTTAAGTGTTGGGGTCCATTAAAGTCCATTAAAATGAGAAAAATCCTGGAATGCCTTCCTCAAAAAAAAAAAAAAATTCTTCTCGACTGAACAAAGAAAGACACCAACACCCTGGATGACATGGTGGCGAGTAAATTATCTGGATTTTCTTTAAGAAAATGTACTAATCCTTTAACACAATAAGTGCAATAAAAGAAAGTGTCCTTTGTACCAGCAAGTCATGTTTTTTCAGTATAAGAAATATATCTGTATACACTATGTAACTGCAGCGAATAAGAACATATTTAATTGATGTCTTCTCTATCTTATGTCAAGTTACGTAAAGTGAAATTTTTGACCAATAAGATTTCACTGTGGATGGGGATACCCAGACAGTGCAACATTACAAAAAGTAACGAATCAGAACTCTTTATAGTATCTTTATCTTAAATACAGTTATGTGGAGTGGAATGTTAGACCAATAAGATTTTACTGTGGGCGGGGCTACCCAGTGCAATGTGATAAAAACTAACCAACTGTTAAAATGTGTTTTTACCATGGTGAGGTTGTGACCAAGAGAGAACAGGAAGGGCTTCTCCTGTACAACACTGTCTTGCCAACTTCGGTCTGTTACGAGGCCGATGAACCAGTTGTCGTGGTAATCCTGTAAAGTCATGTACAGCTCATCCAGACTCTCTACTGGACCAAGAGATGCCTGATCTACCAACAACTTTACACTGTACCTAAAACAAACAACATTTATTTTAGCTCATTAAATGTCACTGTTTACAAGTAAATATCGTATTTTATGCCACTGTACATGAAAATAGTCACTCAGTCAAGTAGTCTCTACATTTACCTAAAAGCCCTGAGTGTGAGCTGATGCAGCTCTTTATTGGTTCGTAGCCACTCAAGTCCCTCGGTCCACGGGCCGTCCCCACAGTACAGCCTGAAGAGCAGATTGGGACTGAACACCTGAGCGTCTGCCCCCAGCGCCACACAACACGACAGAACCACCTGGGTATACAGCTCCCGTAGGGCACGGTCCTCCTGCAAACCCTGCGTCACCTGTTCAAAGTCTCCTTCCCCAAAGCTCTCCACCACTATCTGGGACAAACAGAAGAAGAACCAGGCCTCTGGGAAGCAAGGTTGCAGAACCCGGAGCTTAGAGGGAGCTAAGGGGGCAGTCCGCCAGTTTGTAGGTAAAGAGAAGAGTTCTGAGTGAGGGCTGGTAAAATGGAGAGGCTGGGAGTTGCACGGGAAGGTGGTTGAAGTGAGAGGAGGATTGTTATCCTTTCCTTTATCCACAGTCGGCAGGCCGAGACCCAGGCCCAGCGGCCTGAGGGTGGGGAGAGAGGATAGTGCCATGCTCTCATATAAGCTGTGGATTTCTACAGAACCTGGCAAAGACACTCCCAACCCCAACTCTGCCTGCATTTCATCTGTCCGTACCATCATTCTTATTGGCCTCCGCACAGGCATAGGACCAAATAGATCGTCCTCATCTGACCAATCGGCAAAGGATGATATGCTGGAACTGTCCTGCCCTCTAAAATAAGAGGAGGAAGAGGACTCAGGACGCACTTGAGAGTCAATTCCAACTTTAAGCACAGCCGGACCTGGCTCGGAGATCCGTGCCGTGCCATGCTGGGAGCTCTGTGACTTGCTTTCAGAGGTCTGTAGAGACTGACCTTTCATTCGACGAGTACCAGAAGTCACTTCCTGTACACAGTAACGTAACAAAATCCAGACAAGTGTTTTGAGAAAGTCGGAGTTTAGCTGACGCAGGTGGTCTGGAGAGTCAATGATGCCTGTTAGAACATTTTGGGCATCCGAGTAGACCCTGACGGGTAATAAAGAGCATGGCGTTAGAGCATTACCCCAGTGAGGGTTCAACAGTCGGAAACACTGACCAGGACGCTCCACGTGATCGAACGCTCCTTCAAATACTTCATCAACGCGCCGAGCCTCTATGGTGTGGCATGATGTTTCCTGTAGTTCTAAACCCTGTGATAAAAATACAAGATTTAGTCTAATATTTATGTTAGGTTGTAGGTTTATGTAGAGCTCAGACTGTAAGTTATAATAGCAATGAATTTGCTTATAAAAGGAAAAAAGCAGATGTACCTTGATGTTGATGGTGCAGTAGCCGTAGCCTCTCTCTAGAATTGACATCCACAAAAGCCGACCTTGAAAGCGGCCAAGGTAATGAGTTCCAGGACAACAGGAACCTACAACCATCCAGTTGATCAGTGACTGTGATTATTAACAGAAAATCCATAAATGTGATGTTTTTAACTGGTTTCACTCACCAAATGTGCCATTAGCAAGTGCTGGCCTTATAGCGGATGCCAGTCTTTTGCAGAGCTGCTGGTAATAGACGGAGTCTGGGCAAGGGCAGGCCGTGCCCGGGGTGCCTGGCCAAGAGCGCAGAGGCCTGGGGAACCCCACCAGGAAGACGGGTAACGTGAAGAGAGGGAGGAGAGGGGCAGAAAGAAGGGCAGAGAGGGCCACCACACCCAACAGCAGTGGGCACAAAGCAGCGTTGAGGGCCACAAGAGTACCTGCGGACTGACGGCGCTGTTTACTTTCTGTCCAGGATGTGATCAACACTGTAAGAGCGAAACTCAGCTTACACACAAACTGAGACACACGATTTATGATCAGAGAGACCTGCCAGTGGGGAAAGAAATAGAAATATGTACATAAATTCACACCCATGGTCTCTATAGCAGCAAAAGCAGACACCAAAGATAACACGAACTTGACATCATTGCCAAGCAGCCCTATGAACAGGGGTGGTGTGCTGGTTAAAACTGTGAATTCTCTGAATTTAAACATTATTGAAAACATTTGGGATAATGCAAGGACACGTAAACAAAACATAACACTGGCTTAGTAGTTTTTGGATATTTAAATGCAGGGTGCATGATCTCTGAAAGCCAATGTTGACATTTGAAATCACCTAAACAAACACGCCCCCAACCCCCAATAGAATCGGGACCTTCTTTTGTTAGACCCGCCCCACACATACGCGGGTGAATCTCACGAAAACTTGGTTTTAAAAATGTCAAGCATGAAAATGTAAAAATAGCTTAAATTTACTTTTTTTCCCACCAGACATTGAAAAACAAAGTCTGGAGTAAATGGGAACATTAATTTAAAAACTTTTACTTATCATTTAACACTTTTTGTAACATAATTTAAAAAATTAGTCCTAAAAAATCTCATTACTGCAACAGTCAGAAAACATCAACACTGACATATTTTCAAAATGACATGACAAACCTGAAAGAACATAATTTGGAGATTCTGCACATGCATTTAAAATCAAAGTATTATGCTTCTATTAATTAAATTAACATTTAATAGGCATCTGTTGCGGTAATGATAATCAAAATGTCGTGTAAGCATTCTGACAAGACAATATGAGCGTTGTGCGCGGTACGCGCGAATGGTGCTATTGTGCATTTTGCGGTTCACGCGAATTTGCGGCTGACGCCCGAGTTTAAAAATTTTAACTTTGGCGGAATTTCGCGCCGCGTTAACCAATCAAAAGCCTGCCTGCTGCTGTGGTGGCAGCCCCGCCCGGAGTCACTCACTCAAGCAGTCACTCGGAGCTATATGACACAAGTTGTTATTTCTATTAGGAGACAGGAATAAAAAGGACCTCGCTTGGAAGAGTGTCAGTAAGGACTTTTGGCAACCTGGTAAGTTGTAATACACACTTCACTTTTGAGTCACGTGACGTTTATCGACCCGCGCCGTTTATTTTCCCCCTATAGTAAGGTTGCCCAATACAAACTCTTGATAAATACACAAGTAACATCAGTCATCTTGCAAACAGATACTCGCACAGCAGTTGCCCCTCCCACAAGAAGCGGATTTTGCCTCGGACGCGCGTCAAATGCTTGCTTTTTCCGCGCGTCTACTCCGCTCTACACGCGCGAATGCTTTCAAAGTGTTCAAGCGACAAACTAGGCGCGGTAGACGCGATTTTGACGCCCAAAACGCGTTTGGTGTAAACCCTGCATTAAAGTGTTCTTCAAAAATCATGCACCCCGCCTTTAATGCCTTTAGTATTTATAAGTAGTTACATTTGACTCTATACCAAATTTAGGTATGTACCCTGCTGTCCATATGGTTAACTAGCTTCTAAAGCACCAGCTTAACTATCATAAAACTACAAAATTTGTAACAAATTTTGGTCAGGCAAGTTAAAATCATCTTAAAAACCTATGATGTCTTAAACAGTCCAAGTGCTTTTCTTATGACTCACCAGAATCAGTTGCACTGCAGTGCCCAACTCATGCCAGCATGCGGCTCTGTGCCCTCCAGCAAACCTGATGATCACCACCAACACCATCTGTAGCAGGGCAGCCTCAGAGCTCTGCCACACCTGTCATACAGAAGCCAGGGGTCAAGGGGTTTCTGTAAAATGAGGCTATTCAAGTCTTTTTAATGTCGATTAACTGTCAAAATATCGTACCACTCTGAATGCTCGAGTGAAGCCAATTGCAAGTGAGACCGTGTGCAGCTTCTGAAGAGACTCATCCACAGACAAAAACGCAATCATCGCCAAAGGACTAACTGCAATGTCAGATGTTGGCACATGTATTAAATCATACACATTAATATATCTTTTGAACTTTCTAGAATAAAAAAATTAGTTCAAGTCACTTAAGTAGAACAGATACACAAAAACAGTGTTATAGCTCATTTGGTAGAGCATTATGTTGGTAAAGCATTGTGCACCATGTAAAAACTGTAATACACTGTTAGCAACACCAAAGTCGTCTATTTGAGTCCCAGGATACATATCTACCAAAGAAAAGTATCGACTGAGTGCATTACACCACTGTTTGATTTCCGAAGTACAAACAACTCACCCAGGTTTAACAGCATCCTCCTAATTATCCCTGCAACACGTAGGCCACGTGTCTTCCTCCTAAAAGCTTGAGCTGTCGTGACCCTTTTGGGAAAGAGTGGGTTAAGCATGACTCCTCCGAGCACACATGCACCCTGTATCTCCCTCAGCAGACGAATGATGACAAACAACGAAATAAGGAGCAAGCCTATAACCCCCTGCGGGCTTGGAGGTACCACAGAAGACCCCCAGTTCTCTATAGAGATCACACTTAGTGTTTGGTTCCCTAAGTTGGAGTGCAGCTGATGAAGGAGTCCTGCTTCTGTCAAAGCTGCTATTAGGAGCAGTAGGGAAAGAGGAAGTCCCCACCAGCCCAGACCCAAGGTTGAAGAGCCCCCCTTCACTAGCACCAGCAGCTGGCTCAGATCCTGGCTTAGTAGGTAACCCATGGCAACGGTGAAGATGACCACACCCAGGGAGGAGGGAATAAAGAACGTGCAGATGACAACACAGACAGATGACAGAAACATGACCAGCAGCCTGAAAAAGAAGAGAGAAGATTCATACAATCAGATTTATTAAACAAATATTTTATTGATTTTAAGGCGGAGTCCACGATGTTTGAAAGCCAATGTTGATATTTTAAATCACCTAAACAAACACGCCCCTACCCCAATAGAATCTGGACCTTCTGTTGATAGACCCGCCCCACACATACGCAACCCAGGCAACAATGACAGTTAGTAGACACGCTCCTTACTGCTGATTGGCTATAAGTGTGTTTTGGTAGTTGGCCGTCTCCTTTTCCAAAGCGTTTTTCAAACATCGTGGACTCCGCCTTTAATATTATAGTGTAGGGCTGGGCAATATATTGAATAAGATCGAGATAAATGCGCTGAAGATAGGAAAACATTTTTTGAATATTATATGAAGAGTTTGGTTCCAAAACACGATAAACACCATTAAAAAACGGAGTTACCTCTAAAATCAGTATTGTATCAGGTCAGTATTAAAAAGTAAATTCTTAAGTTTACGCAAAATCCAATATCCGCCATGTTATTCTGTCATCTTTTCTCCCTTTTTCCCAAAACGCGATAAACGCCAGTCCTCCTTCTCTGCAGAATGCAATAAATCTGCTCAACAAATCACAGCGCACCATTTCACACACTGTAAACAATAATGGCGGCGTGTTGAATATACACAGAACCCTAGTTTTCCTCATCTACTTTGTACTTCGTGATCAACAAAAACAAAATAATACTTTTGATGGCATTTATAAACCTGTGGTGGTTTTCTGTAGCGGGGAAGAAACATGAGCCATCAAAATCAATAATTTACGCGAGAGGCACTCAGGCACAAGAAAAATGCCGTCTGTTGCTTGTTCTCCCGACAGCATCAAGCTTCTGTCATGCTAACACACTGATCCAGGGGATCTTATGAAAAACTTTCCATTATTTTACTCAAAGCCAACGAAAATCGAGCAGGACAAAAACATTTTACAGCTGATCGCTGTCAAAAAAGTTCAGCGACGATGTCTCAAGTATAACCGCAGCAATGACAGTGTTCTTAATATGACAAAGTAAGTGTTTTGATTAATGACATTAATGTTAATTTTTTTAATCAGTGTATACCACTAGTCAACTAAATGAATATAACATGGCAAAGATGAATGCACATTTATATATTGATTCAATAGATTTATAGCATTTTGGAAAAAAACTTGATAATAAATCTTTAAAAATCTAATTTTGGATAAAAAAAAATATGTTTTATAACCTAAAGATACTATTTGAAGTTTGTAACAGAAAATAGTGGTTTTCATCTTGTAACTTTCTTGGTTTAGAAAACAAGTTTTACCGAAATTAGTCAAAATGGATTTATTGCGTTTCGGAACCAAACTCTTCATATATTATTAAAAATTAAGATACATGTGATAAAGATGATGCAAATGGGTGATTCTCACGAAACCATTGAAACATCACGGCACTAATGATTTTAGCTTTAAAATGTGTAATATAGTAACATTAAAAAGCATCAGAATTAACACAATACTGTGTTCTACCTTGCACAATGTGTGATTTCAACATTAATTATAATTGTAAATTTTATCTCATTTTCTGCTGAAATTCTCATTACCGCAATGTGTCCTGCTGTGTTTGAACATGCGTTATGTTGTAATTTAATCAAATTAACACAAAAATATTTAGAAAAAAAATAAATGGATGTTTTGCTAGACTACTTTAGATGACAGAAAAAATATTTACTGAATATTCACGCATAATAATAATGAAGAAAAATTAGGAAAATGATGTGTCCATGCCTGATGTTCTCATCCTCCGCAACACTTTTTGAGAACAGTTTAAGCACACATACAGAATTTTAATAAAGTTTGATTTTGAGTGACCAAGCACATGGACCAGTTACTTCAAGATGGCTACCAGGTAAGATCATTTTTTTTACAGTTAATTTGAAATATTGTCTTTGTCAGAATGCTTACACGACATTTTGATTATCATTACCGCAACAGATGCTTATTAAATGTTAATTTAATTAATAGAAGCATAATACTTTGAATACTTTTTAAATGCATGTGCAGAATCTCCAAATTATGTTCTTTCAGGTTTGTCATGTCATTTTGCAAATATGTCAGTGTTGATGCTTTCTGACTGTTGCGGTAATGAGATTTTTTAGGACTAATTTTTTAAATTATGTTACAAAAAGTGTTAAATGATAAGTAAAAGTTTTTAAATTAATGTTCCCATTTACTCCAGACTTTGTTTTTCAATGTCTGGTGGGAAAAAAAGTAAATTTAAGCAATTTTTACATTTTCATGCTTGACATTTTTAAAACCAAGGTTTCGTGAGAATCACCCAAATATGTAATTTCACTCCACCTTTACTTTACAAGCAGCACAAAGTTACTCATCATCATCAATCAAAACAGCAAACAAAACAGGTGTGTCAAGTGGTCAATATTTTCTTAAAATTACTTTTTTCAATTATTCTAGAGCAAAAGCAAAAACATAGATATATTGATTGATTATTGACAAAATTTGCAAAGATATCAAATCTTAGGTCAATTGCCCACTCCCTAACCTGTTGTGCCATAACACAACACAACATATAAAATGTCTATGACTTTAGTCAGGCCTGAAAATAATTTGAAAACTGTAATTTTTGAATTAGTAGTGCACGCAAAATGCATAAATGTAAACATAGGAGCAGGAGTCAGTGAGAGATAGGTACAGTGTTTACCTGATGTTGGTGGACATGGCTGAGCCCCCTAGGCCATGCACCAAAGTCTGTTCCATGGCCCACAGCAGAAGTGCATCCAATGGAGAGAGCATTCCCAAAGCCCAAAGCACCGGCAATGCCACAAACAATGCATGGAGCACCTGAGCTGCAACCTGTAGTTCCACCACGGCAGAACCTACAAAACTTTATACAAATGAGAGAAACCTTGAAGATGAGAACAGTAGATTCAGTAGAAACCGAATTGGAAATGTTATTAATATAGCTGATTACTATAGCTTTTTACTAACAGTTCACTGACTTCACAACACTCAGCACAGACTGTTAGAGAGGAGTAAAAAAGTAAGATATTATACCTTAAAGCCAGATCCACTGCAATGAAGGCAAGTACGTAGAGGGGTCTGGTGAGTGGTGTGATCTCATATGTGTCCTGTGGCTGAAACGTGGCCGTTTCTGTTGCGGTATTAACAACAAGCGAGTACTCTGCGATACATACAGTCACCCAGCTCAGAGCAAACAGTGGCACAATAGCACCCAGTCCCATTCCTGTGTGCCCATACAAGCTGCCCAGTCGATCCGGTAACAAATACCAGGTGGACAACCCGCACAGTGCTCCGGAAAGCAATGTATGGAGAACTACATTACCCATAAACTTCTTCCCCGGCACCACAAACTGTACCGTCTCAGGTGCCACGCAGTGTGTAAACTCCACCTCCTCCTCATCTGCGAGGATGTTATTGGCGGACGGCAGTCTTTGTACCACCTCTGTCCTACGTGCCATACACCGTGCCAGTCCCTGTAGGGTGCCGCCGACACCCAGCATGAGCATTCCGGAAACAACACCCGCCCGGGCGTCGTCCAGCACCCTCAGCTGGTACAGGGCCGTCCCAATGCCTCCCAACAGCCATGGGGTCAAGAATAAGACCAGCTGGTGCACATACACATACGGTGGAGCACAGTAGCCAAGTTTCAACCTTGGCCCGCCCAAAACAGTCTGTGGGAAGCGCTTCCAGAAGAACTCCTGCTTGTAGTCATTGAGCAGGGGCACATCTGGCCCCATGGTGATGAACACAGCACGATGGGAACTGACTCAGTCATTTCCTCCTAACTGCTCCAAAACACACACATGCCCTGTCCTGTCGGCAATGAGTCACTGGAAACAGACAATGACATATCATATAACTTTCATGTCAGATAGAGCAGTGGATCTCAATCTTTGTGACTTTAAGGTCCACCAACTCACAATTTATACACATTAAAATATTTTAGACTTTGGCATAACCACAAAAAATGGATTTGTTATAAAAATGTCCAAAAAATAAATATCTTTTTAGTTATTCTAATGCTCGTTTTATCTAATTTTAAATCATTTTAAGTCACACTGTGCCCCCTCGTAAGTTTTTTTGAGGTTCCCTAGTAGACCCCGATCCCCTGGTTGAGAAACATTAAACTAGAGTGGTTTTCATTAAAAACACAAGATCAAACAAAAATCACAATGTTTGCATAAATACATTGTTTCCCATCTAAACTATGAGCATTTGTGCATGTAAACATTTTACCTGTTTGTTGTTATGAGCAAAATAACATGTAGAGAGACGATTGTATCCCAAATAAACATAAAACACAGATGCTCCAGGAGGCGACTTGTGACCAAATCAGCGTCACGCCAATAACTTAACACTTCGTCCAATAAATTGTGCTTGATCTTTGGATTCAGTTATAATATTCGATTTTTGTTGCTTATCATCTGATACTATGATTGTTATGCAGTCATGTTGTTGTGGGTTTGGACTATAATCTGTTCACATGCTAACCCCGCAGCTATGACAACCAGAGAAGCAAACATGAACCTAACAACGAGTTTAAACACAATTACAGTAACTAAAAACACAGAGTTAATGTCTAATAACGCCATTTTATCGCCATGAGTTTCTCCAAACAGTAGATAAAGAGAGGCGAGAGGGAGGGGGTTGCAGAGGGATTAGCTCGGCTAACGCTAGCAGCTAGTGTTTGTGTTTGAAAGACGATTTCTTTAAACACGTTAAAAGTACTAAATAAAAACAATCTGTATTTAATATAACGTACCTCTAAATAAGACTTGTTGGAAAGGCTCGAGGGTGGGTAAAGGAGTCGTGTGGGGCTAAAGGCGATCCGCTACCCATCATCACTTCGGCTGATGATGCTGCAGTTGCGCAATGCGGCCTGAAGGGAGGGAGGCGCTAGACCAAATGGATGGACAGATCCATAAAGTGATTGGCACATATACACTTTATATTATGTTATTAAAGGAGTGTTTGTATCAAATGTTGTGTAGTTATGCTTGGTGTGTAACCTAAAGCTCTACACATATTATTATGATTATTTTCATTTCTTACTTCATTTTTTTTTTATTTACTTTCTATCTTGTCATAAATGTATGTACCCAGAGATCCGGTAAAAAACACAACAAATTTCTTTGTGTGTGTGTGCACTTGGCGAAAAAACATCATTCTGATTCTGACAAACTGACACAAATTACACACAATACGTGCCAAGCTTATTGAGTTAATCAAAACAATTGATGTTAAACAAAATATAAAAGCTGAAAAAATTGCAGTCAATGTATACTCTATTTGCAGAAAGTTTTTGTTTTTTCTATTCATTTTTGGTATATTTAATAAAACCAATATTTACTGAAAATAGGGGTGTGTTTTTCATTTTGTACCATGGTCTTCATAATTGTATGGATTAATTTAAGGGTATTAAAGAGCACCTATTAGGCAAAATCCACTTTTACAAGGTGTTTGGACATAATGTGTGTTGGCAGTGTGCGAACACAACCACCCTATGATTAAAAAAATCCACCCGCTCCTTGTTTTTAATCCCCATTAAACCAAAGCAGTCTCATTAGACATGCCGTTTTGATTCTCTTATCATTGTGAGGTCACATTGATAAAGCCCGCCCACTTACAGTTCTGCATTAGCATAGCTTCCACCCTCAGCGAGTTGTGCTCTGTCCACTAATAGTATTGCCTCAGACTGTATTAATCAGATCTGTTTTAACTGAAAGCACTTACTGTCTGTCTGTAAGGGAGTGAAGAGCTGTAGCTCATCTGCATTTAAAGGTACAGACATTAAAAAGCAACTATCGTCCGATTCACGATTTTCCATTTCCTTTGGTGTGTAAGTGTGTATATGTACATGTTAACGATATGCAAAAGGTACAAACCCCAAAGTAAACGAGGAGGTGAGTTATTGTTTCCAACGTAAATCTCTTTTCTTGGGCTACAACACATGGATTGTAGGCAACAGTTTACTTCCTGGGCCTGTTGATGTGGACAAGACCGACATTATCATAATTCCTCCTGCTTTGACTCACAGCCTGTAAGTTAACTCCTGTTAGCATTGCATTGTAGGCGAATCTTTCAAACATAGTGAGGAGCATAACAGCATCACAACGTACAGATTAGCTGTCCAATCAGGGACACAGCGCTTTTCAGATCAATGAGCTTAGTACAAAATCAGAGTGTTTGAGGAAAGCAGTATATCTGGAGCTACAAAAATGGACGCTATGTGGAAAATAGAGAAAATATATAAATAAATAAAGAGAAAAACGCAAAAGTGCCAGCTTTCTTCAGCTAAGAGCTTTGGTAGAGCTGAAACGTCAGCTGTGAGAGGGTTGGTTGCTGTGATACTTGTCCCGCCCCTCCTCCACTGTGATTGGACGGCCGCGTGAGAACTGACATTGATGAGCGGAGCTTTTTACCCAAATTTTTCCCGAAGGTTTTCAGTGCGGAAGAAAACTGCTAGCTGCTGGCTTATTTGAAAAACGTGGAGCTTCCATTGGAAACATTTGAAAACATGCGCCGGCCGCGGGCGTAAAAGTTTTGGTGTGCACGCCTCCTTAGACGGGAACGCTTTAGAGCGTTTTTAAGATTTCCACTCTGGAGTATGGTTTCATGTTTTTGCGTTTTTAAGCCCCAAAAATGCCGTCGCCGTGTAAACGAAAGGCACATCCAATTAAATATTTTTTACGTTTTCACCCTCGAGCGTTCTTGTGTAAACAGGGCCTTAGAAGAAAAAATGGGCTAAACTTGTTTTCATTTATTACAGGCCAATAGTATGCTTGCTTGTCACTCACATACTCTACATATCTCTGCATACAATACCAACAACAGCAAAAAATACAGATCAAGCCATGAAGAGCAACTGACCTCTTGAAAATGTCTCTGACCTATTAAACAGAGCTCTGTGTTATTTCCACAGCAGGTTCACCTTTAAATTCAACAGACTTTGCGTTCCTTATTTTCTTCACATTTTAATAGCTTCTTTTCATTCTGTCGGTTTATGTTCTCTCTGTTGCCAACCTCCCACCATTATGTTTCAGAGGAAAACAGGAAGAGAATTACCCTGAGCTGTGATGACAGGTTTTTACTGAACACATTATGTGTGTGATTGCCTTTGAATTTCTCCAAACAGTGGATATTCAGTTGTGCTGCTGAACTGCCCTCATAATACAGCCCACTGAAAATAAACACATCAGATGAAAACCTCTTTTTAGTGTCACGGTCCGGCACAAATCACTGTTTGCCATAGCTGCTAAAGCTGTTTCTTTAAGAATTCACGTGTTAAAGAAAAGGTGATTGCAAAACTTTAAACTGTGTATGTTTGATGTGCATGTCCTAAAAAAAAGTACACGCAAAAATTCAGTGGCTATATAGATGCATGTGCTATAATAATGCATAATGATTATGTTATTGTATGTGAGAAGCTGAAATGCAAAAGCAGCTAACGCCACTTTCGTCAAAAATGAGATGATGATGTATTGTTAAATGAATGTTTTCAGCACGTTTATGAATACTTTCGCTTCAAATCCGCTTAATCCTGGCTTCAGGTCATTCAGAAATACTGGTTTGGTGGCAGAATTGTCTCATAAAAAATGCTAATTTACAAGAAAACATGTCAGACATAATTGAAGGCTTTTGCATCCGAGCTCTTTATATAATTTTTTAAAATTGTAAAAAAATTATCATTTTTTTATTGATTTAGTTTGTGAGATGAGTTCTATTAGTTCAATGCTGCTAAAAATTATATTAAACAAATATTTGTTTTATCGTTTTATAGTTTAATAGTCATGTTTAGCAACTACCTGCTTTGTCTAATCTTCACTAAGCTTATTGATAAAAGGCATTACTCAGAGACTCAAAGGATTATCCATTTAATATCTTTATGGTAGTATTCGTCATCATTTTCAAACAATAAACATTCTGTGAATCAACTGTGAATATGAGTTCAATATAAAATGCATAGATCCAGCACATTATGTGGAAGTCAACAAAAACACCACGCACACATAGTGTGTCAGCCCAAACACGCACACATAGTGTGTCACCATGGTTCTGCCGTTACAAAGGAGGTGGAGGTCTGGGCCCGCTGTGATACCGGAACCTGTGGACAATGTCAGAGTTACCACACTGATCATCAAAAATCTCCTTTTACCCCTCACAGCAACCTGTATATCTGTATTAGTGAGTACATATACCTGTTCTCAGAATCAATGTTAGGGTAGGTAGAGAAAACTCTTTGTCTGATTGGCTGTAGTGCTGTTGTGTAGAGGCTGAAAGGTCCTCTGATCTGCCTGAAGCTCACGTCACTTTGAAGACCACGCAGGAGAGAGACACCCGCTCTCTGCTTCCTAACTGAAAAAGTCACACACAAAAGCTGCTTGTACATCACAAAAAAAAAACCCGTACATGTATTGGTGTGTTTTTGTTTTCGTGTATGCATACATACATCTGAAGGTATCGTGCATGTCTTCTTGCTGATCAGAAAAGAATGTGAGTATTCCTGTATTCAGGCTGGTACGTCTTGAAGGAGCTGGTCGGATGATCAGTGGTGCCAGACCAGGTAAAGTCACATCACTGACTGAGCTAGATGTAGAACCCTGGATACACACACGCACATGTGTCTTGTTCGAAATTTAGCATTCAGACTTTAAAGGGACACTCCACTTTTTTTGAAAATATGCTCATTTTTTGATTTTTACCTTTTTGGAATCCATTCAGATGATCTCCGGGTCTGGCGCTAGCACTTTTAGCATAGCTTAGCACAATCCAATCAATCTAATTAGACCATTAGCATTGCGCTCAGAAATAACCAAAGAGTTTCGATGTTTTTCCTATTTAAAACTTGACTCTTCTGTAGTTACATCGTGTACTAAGACTCCTACAGCCGTACCATGGCTGCAGGAGGTGCAATGATACCATGCAGCGCCCGAAAATAGTCCCCTTCCATTGAAAGTTACCAAGGGGACTACTTTCAGGCGCTGGGCAACATCATTGCGCCTCCTGCAGTCATGGTACTGCAACAAAGTCTTTGATTATTACGCAGAATGAGAGTATAGTTCCTAGCCATATCGGCTTAGAAAATCGCAACTATTAATTTTCCATCGGCCTTAGTACACAAATTGAATGGATTATGCTAAGTTATGCTAAAAGTGATACACCAGAGATCCGCTAAATGGATTCCAAAACCGCAAAAATCAAATGTTCAACTCCATGGGAGCTGAAAAATGAGCACACCCTCAGAAAAAGTGGAGTGTCCCCCCAAGTGTCATGTGTTACCTGTGCTTCATTAGATAAAAGCTCTGCTCTGGTTCTTTCTTCAAAGGTGATTGTGATTCCATCCAGAACCTGCAGTCTAGACAGATGCAATACCACTGCTTGCCTGTGGAGGGACCGTCGTGACACCTGCAACAAACACGCACAATGAAAGCTTATGAACAAAACATTAAAGGTCACGTTCTTTCTGATCCCATTTTTGAAACCCTAGTTAGTGTGTAATGTTGCTATAATAGCATAAATAATACCTGTAAAATGATAACGCTCACTGCCAGGCGATATATTTTCTTTAAAAGAATTCGCCTTTCAAAGCCTACAGCAAACAGCCGGTTTGGACTACAGCCCTCTATTTCCTGCTTTAATGACGTCGGTAAAACAGTTTTTTGACTAAACTCTGCCCACAGGAATATGTCAGTCGCCAGCTAAGCTAACGGCAAGCTAAACTGCTATCGAATCACAACACACTAAACAAACTACACAATCAAAATTCGTTAGGTATTTCTGAAGGAAGGACTTCATAGAACAAGGAAGACATCAGCCTGTTTTGAGGACAGTGAAAACAGCACTATACAGATAAGTAAATTGTGTGAAACATGAACACGTGTTATATTGCGCACTGTAAACACAATCAAAGCTTCAAAAACTGTTTACAAGATGAATTCCTCATGCTACAAACTGGCAAATTGTCAGAAAAGCAGTTGGACGTATAATGCGCCATTGTTCGTACAAGTTTTAGAAAGTTTTTATTGAGCATGAACAATTCATACCTAACAATCTTGCTTTATTTCTTTTATGGGCATTTTCAGTGCTGGAAGTACAGCGGAAGTCCTTAAATGGGCACTTTAACTATTCCAGTTAAAGTGCCCACGTATGAATTTGCATACACCAACCAAGAACTGACACGAAATCAACGTCACCAAAGAAGTGTGTTGTTTGTGAGGGAAATTAAAGCTTGTTCAGCTTCACAAAGATCCCAGCCTTATGGAAACAATAGATGTAGTTTGTTTATCCGGGGTAGCAACGGAGTTGTGCGTGTGTTTGTTTAATTATGCTGTATTTCGTTGAAATGGTCCGGTTCCAACCGGGTCATGAGTCGCAGGCTGTAAGTAAAACTGCATCAAATGTCTGTTTTGTTGGCAATCGGCACGTAAGTGAATATAATGTACACTGTTAGACTTAACTGTAATTTCTACAGTTACTTACCACAAAATGCCCAGTAAAATACCATAATTTTCTTTTCCAGTTCATTACTGTAATATACATTGCATTATGGGTATTAACATTTAATTTACAGTGATTTACTGTATGTTTTGAATTTGCGGTAGACTGCTGTAAAAAAAACAGCAGTACTGCTACTGTAGTTGAATAAAATAGTGTTATAAAAGCATTTAAAATGGAAAAATAAAATATATCAATGAAATTAAATACATTTTATTTGTTATGCTTTTAGTAGTGAAGCAAATTTTCAAAATGTGAATTGTTTTTCAACAGTCTAAATAATTTATTGAGAATTGTAGCTAGAAACAAGAAAGGGATTATGGATAAATGCTTGACCGTCAGATTTGAATTTGACCTCAAGACTTCAAAACACTAGTGACGCCAAGATTTCGCTCCTCAGAAGTGGCTACTTGGGGAGTGAAGTGAGTAACTTTCATCAAGTGACTCTGTGGCACTGTGGTAATGTTATGGACCTATGACACAGGCGACCTGTTGATTCCCCTTCAAGGCATTTTTTTTAAAACTAGGTTACAGTCAGGGTATTATACTGTAAAATGGAACTGCGGTAAAGGCCGCATATATACAATAAAAAGTCTAACAGTGTAAACGTGAAAGTTACCCAGAGATAGTGGAACCGTGTTACGTGTAATACTACTCTAGGTACTCAGGATCAACATGAGAAAAGCAGAAACTGTCACAGTCAGCAGACTGTTCCTGCCGGGGATAAGTGTCTTCACCTGTCTGCACTCTCATTAGACCCTAATCACCGGCACAGCTGTTCATCATTACATCAACTCCATATATACTCACCAGTTTCTCTGTTTCTCTGCCAGATCCTTACACTCAACAGTTGGATACTCGCGCTTGGACTTACCCGTTTGTGGATGTACCTGTTATTGTGTTGGGTCGTGTCGTCTCGTCTCCGCGTGGATGTTTCCGGTCATCAGTTTGGATTTACACCACTGATCATCACTCCACCAACGCCGTCACCTTCTCCCGCACTCAGGCTCCACCGTTGTCCTTTGTTCCTGTGTTTCCTGTTTAAAGTGTGCTTTAATAAACTTTCATTGTTCACTCGCAACTGCTTCCTCATCTCTCATAATTTATCATGACAGAAGGATCTGGCCAAGATTGGAAGCAGCGAGTGTACTCCGGGATGTCTCAGCCTCACAGTGATCGCCCTCCTTCCTCAGAGAGAGAGTGGGGAGAGAGACGGAGGAGTTTGGCTTCCCTCCGGCAGCGGGGTGAGTCAATTCTGGATTTTGCTCAGGTCTTTTGGACCCGCGCTTATGGTCTGGGACTCAATAAGTCGGAACAAAAGAGCTGGCTCAACCATTGTCTGGATGACCCTCTGCCTCGGTGGGAGATGGACGGGCTGGAAGTATTGGATTTTTGGGGCTTCGTGAGTTATCTGTACAACCGCAGCCGTCGGGATTTATGGGAATCCTCC
This sequence comes from Misgurnus anguillicaudatus, assembly GCF_027580225.2. Taxonomy (NCBI): domain Eukaryota; kingdom Metazoa; phylum Chordata; class Actinopteri; order Cypriniformes; family Cobitidae; genus Misgurnus; species Misgurnus anguillicaudatus. The sequence continues at coordinate 24,172,766 of NC_073347.2, read as the reverse complement.
GTCACGGTCTCCGCCCCTGTACAGAGGACTGAAATGCCGTTTGAGCCCATAATTGTTCAACCACCACATAAACCCCGTAATCGCAGGAAGAGGAAGAAGCCAGTGCTGCCTGTTAACCCAGAGCAAACCATTGGTGCCCCGGACACTGCATTGTTTAGCCCTGTCTTGTCAGAGCTGGTGTCCGAACTCAGTCCAGCTGCCGCCGTATCCGACTCGGTGTATGAGTCAGTCTCCGGTTCCATTGACTCTGTCAAAGTTCCACGTCGTCGCCTGGTCTGTGTAACGGATAGCCCGATAATGTCGGTTCGAGCGACCGGAATTCACAGACTGCTCCTTTCTCCCAGTGAGCTTTCCAAAACGAGTGAGATACCGAAGTCTATTGAGCTAGGTGAACTGTCCGGTTCGAAGGAACCGATCAACACTAACGACTCGGTGAACCTCTCCGAATCTCGGGAATTGATGAAAGGATTCAACTCATTTGAAACATCCAGTTTAAATGAATATTTTGAACTGTTTAAATCACCTGCTGATGCTCTACCTGTGGGTACTGTTGGAACTATGTGTTGCTCTTCAGCTCAACAGGAAACCTCACAAGCTCTTGAACCCAAATCATCTGACCAACCTGTTAGGACTGGGGGACTCGAACCTGAATCAACTTAACTCTTCAACTCAACTGGATCATCGGATCCTGAACCACAGGTACTCTCTGTTACCCACGAAATTTTTGAGTCATGTGAGATGTTTGAGCCTAATGAGATTTTTGAGTCAAGTGAGAATTTTGAGTCTAACAAGTCTTTCGAGCCTCAATTCCTAGAATCTGTGCCCAGTGAAATACCTAACGAATCGTCCGCTGATTCTCCGAGCAAGCTCGCCACTGTTTCTCAAGGTGAACTCTCTACTGATTCGCTGATTGAACTCTCCACTGATTCTCTGGACGAATCACCTTTGAGTGAGTCATTTCAAAGTGATTCGTTAATAGTAAATGATTCTGTGGAACTGTTTATAGCCAACAAAGTCACCTTTTCACATGAAATTACCATTGTTCATGATGCTAAGACAATGAAACTGTTCTGGCCACTGGGATTACTCAAACCTCAAGAGCTTCTTGAACTTTACAAACTTTATGAAGCATCTATGTTTGCTCTGGCGTTGTGTTGGGTGTGGTCTGTTTTCTGTACTTCTGTTCCACAGGGCATTACCCAAACTCACAAACATGAATCCTCTGAACACCCTCGCACGGCTGGAGGATTTGAACCTGTGTTCTTCGATGTCAGGACTAAAAGGTCAGAACCTGAACCACGCACTCTCTCTGCCACAATGGAGCCACTCGTTCCCCTAAGGTCATGTGAGTTCTATGCACCTCTCATTATGGAAGAGGAGTTTGAATTGGAGTCCCATGAGATATCTATCTTGACCAAGTATGCTGTTCCAGAGTTCCCTGAACTCTCTGCCTTGCCCAAGATGGCCGATCCCATGCTTTCTGAACTCTCTGCCGGGTCCAAGAAGGCCGATCCTGAGCTCCACAAGTTTTCTGCCACCACTAACATGGCCCAGAGGGCCTCTGTCTGCTTCCGCCCTCTACCCAGGTTCCTGTTACCACCAGCCCCACCATGGTCTCTACGTCCGTACTGGTCTCTGGCTCCGCCTGCGGCTCCGCCTTGGTCTCTGGTCCCATCTGTGGCTCCACCTTGGCCTCTGATCCCGCCGGCGGCTCTTCCTTGGCCCCCTGATCGGTCAGCCTCGTCCTGGTTTCCCGGATCCTGGCCTCTTCACGGGCCTGGCCCTCCGTCCCTCCCCCTGCTCTTCCACCAGTCCAACTCCCACCGGATCTCTAGCCTCTGGAAGTGTCTGGTAGCCACTCCTCAAATGGGGGGTACTGTCACAGTCAGCAGACTGTTCCTGCCGGGGATAAGTGTCTTCACCTGTCTGCACTCTCATTAGACCCTAATCACCGGCACAGCTGTTCATCATTACATCAACTCCATATATACTTACCAGTTTCTCTGTTTCTCTGCCAGATCCTTACACTCAACAGTTGGATACTCGCGCTTGGACTTACCCGTTTGTGGATGTACCTGTTATTGTGTTGGGTCGTGTCGTCTCGTCTCCGCGTGGATGTTTCCGGTCATCAGTTTGGATTTACACCACTGATCATCACTCCACCAACGCCGTCACCTTCTCCCGCACTCAGGCTCCACCGTTGTCCTTCGTTCCTGTGTTTCCTGTTTAAAGTGTGCTTTAATAAACTTTCATTGTTCACTCGCAACTGCTTCCTCATCTCTCATAATTTATCATGACAGAAACAGCATGTGTTATGTGAGCTTTAAATAATGATATAAGCATAGTACAATTTTTTTACAGTATATTGTGTAAGTGTGTGTAAGAGAGATAATTACTGGGTTGCCAACTACAGACAGTTCTACAAGGGAAGGGAGAACCTCCAGTTTCTCCAGCTCTGAAATATCCTGCAACACAAATAAAGAACACATTAGGCCTTAGAGATGTGTGTGACATAAAAACCCCTAAAAATAACGTGCGTTCATTTACATAGCATATTTTCATACCACAATTGCTTTTTTCCACAACACATTGAGTTTAGAGAAAGAGAGACAGAGAGAAGAACGCAGAGCAGAACGAGTGAAAAAAGATGAGCGTGTCTCAAGAACACACGCATACATACAGACCCGCACCTCTGACCTTCAATCAATGTAAATACTGGATAATTGTACCCTTTAGGCTGCTTTGCTGGTGCAGTAATGGGCGTCTGTAATTACTCTATATTCAGGGGCAGGGAAACAGCCGAGCTCTGAAAAGGCCTAACAACACTAATACAAACACACTAAGTGACTGAATGACTGTAATTTAGTAATTACAGTAAAACTGCAGGCACACACATAGAATAGGTATGGGAATGGAGAGTTGAACAATTAAAAAGCGAGCTTCATCCTCACAAACACACACCCAATTAAAGGCGGAGTCCATGATGTTTGAAAGCCAATGTTGATATTTGAAATCACCTAAACAAACACGCCCCTACCCCAATAGAATCTGGACCTTCTGTTGATAGACCCGCCCCACACATACGCAACCCGGCATTTGATTTGATTTGATTGGCTATAAGTGTGTTTTGGTAGTCGGCCCGTCTCCTTTTCCAACTCGTTTTTCAAACATCGTGGACTCCGCCTTTAACAGGGTTGAGAGTGACAGTGAATTTTTGGTTATTGTTGTGATCTGCTGTGCTAATAAAATTATATGTAACCCTGACCTCTAACACAATATGTCCCAGTCATACATAAGATAAACAATATTTGACAGAACTTCCTGTCTGATAAATGGATTTCTATTATTAAACAGCAGGTTAACTTAAAGAGGAAAAGATAAATTTCATATTTCGATCTGTTCACACAAAACCTACTTTGTTGCTTTACAAGACTTGGAATGTTCCCACAAGCCATATGATCTACTTTTATGGCACTTATTTGAAATAGAAAGTGTTGCCATACTGTGTCATTGTAAAGAAAATAGCAAATAAAAATAGATAAAATATCAAAATTAAAGTTACAAAGCTATAGATGTACACAATGACGTTTTATACTCTATGGGGCAGTTCCCAGTACAGGGTTTAGATTAATCCAGAACTAGGCCTTGACATTTAGTTAAACTAGGGCTGGATATTTAAAGGGGACATATCATTAAAATCGGACTTTTTTAATGTTTAAATGCTATATTTGGGTCCCCAGTGCTTCTATCTACCAAGAAAATGTGAAAAAGAACAACCCAGTAAATAGGGGTGTAAATCGGACAGTTTATTATGATTCAATACAAAATCGATTTTTGCAGATGCATCAAACGCTTCTTTGATGCAATTACGATCTGATTCGATTAATTTATCGGTATTTTTACATTATGTACCTAGTTAAGCAGTTACATTTTTACTTGCAAATGCAACAAAAATATAAAACATGAACATTTAATTAAACTCTTTGAAAATTGCACAACCTCTGTCCCAATTGGAACATTTACAACAACAAACTAACAAAAATACACTTTTAAAGAAAAAAAGAAAAATTAATAATGAGTCACATCAAAATGTCAAATAAAATCAAGCTTATGATGGCAACAGTCAAAGTTTTATCAGTATTTTGTGCCAAAATGTGCAATAGTGACAATCACTGAGGTAGTTTTAGAATTTTTTTATTAAATTAAAAAATAAATTAATATAAAAAATAAAGCTGATAAACTTAAGCATTTTATCTGATCTAACAGTCAAACAAGTGCTGCAGTGGTCTTTTTTGAGAGATTTTTCTTTAAAAAAATTTTTTGCGTGGACAACATCACCTGCAGTGCTAAACACACGGTCATCTTCTGTCTCTTTCTGTGTGTTTTCACTGCTACAACCGCATTGTTGCTGCATCATATTCACTTTCTGACGCCAGCAGATAAAAATAAACAAAAATGCACGCTTTGGCAGAAATGCGTAGATGGACATTACGTCAAGGAATGAGTACATGGACAGTGTCAAAATAAAGGTACCTCAAATCGATTTTTTACGTGTGGCAACAATGCATCAAACAGTAAGGATAAAACGATGTATCAATCTATGTATCCATCGGTAACTTAGTTTTAGTAAACAATGCTCTGCAAGCATGTGAAAAAATAGGTCATTGAAATTTGGCTCCCCTTGTGACGTCAGAATGGGATAATACCGCCCCTTAATCTACACTATCCAACCACGGCACTGCCATTTTTACATTTTTACAAACTCTACAAATAAAAACAATACTGGTGTGCATCTTAAGACAAAACAATGGCACTGATAAATATTAAGATATGTAAGTACAAAGTGTTTATAAATTGAGGCAGCTCAAACATGCATTTTAGTCTGGGACAAGGATAAGCCCTGTCCGGGAAACCGCCCCTATGATGTATAATCCTCAATACGCACAACCGGCGCAACGTCATAGATTGTCTCTGAACAGGTTCACGCCCACTTTTGGGGGAAACAGACTAGACCTTCCATTGACTTCCATTCAAAATAGCAGAACAGAGCAACGCTCGTACACAGCCGGCAGGCGTAAATAACTTATGAGAATACTCAGATTAAACATGTTGAGTAATTATCTGTCCACCCTGCCTGCCATAGAGCGCGAAAGATACATTAACTCATTTAATTTGGTCAATGTGAAAGCATGTCTCTTTCATTCTCACAGCGTCAAATTTGTGTAACAACGCTCCCTATTGGCCAGAGGTGTCTTACCCGGACATTTACTCGTACCTCATCGAGTCAACAGGGAAGCAAGTGAATGATTTTACTTCGTATTTGAAAGTTACTTTGTATTTATATATTATGTCTTTATATTTAGAGTACTGAGTGCACTTTTCCGTCCAGCCATACAACCCTTAGTGATTTTCCAGCAATCACTGGATAGCGTAGTTACACAAATTTGACTCTGGGAGAATGAAAGGGACATGTTTTCATATTGACCAAATTAAATGTGTTAATGTATCTTTCGCACTCTATGGCAGGCAGGGTGGACAGATAATTACTCAACATGTTTAATCTAAGTGATTTCATAAGTTATTTATGCCTGTCAGCTGTGTACGAACGTTGCTTTGTTCCGCTATTTTGAATGGAAGTCAATGGAAGGTCTAGTCTGTTTTCCCCCAAAAAGGGGCGGTGACGAAATTTACAGTCAAGTTCCCGGATGTGCTGGTAGTCTGTATGTAAACAAAACCCTACATGCTAGCACAATGTATGCACATCTATATGTGTTTATATTTACCTGTATTTTGTTCATGTCTAAGAACAATCTTCTTAGCCCTGCGAGCGGCTGCAGGTGGTTCAGTTCACAAATGCGATTCTCTGCCAGGTGCAGGTCCACCAGAACCAACTGTCCACAGAACGAGTTCTCTTTCAAAAACTTGATTCGATTTCGATCCAGAACCAGCTCGCGTAGCCTCTGCAAACCTTCTAGTCCCTCCACCTGACTGATATCATTCCCTTAGAGTCACAGAGCAAAGATGCTGTAAGTAAAGAAAGACTGAATGTGTGCATGTGTGTGTTTGTGCAAGAGTGTTGTACCTTGTAGGACCAGTGCTCGGAGGTTAGTCAGTCGACGTAGCTGAAGATTCATCAGGCTGGTAATGCCATTATAACCTAGATGCAAAACTTGCAATGTGGGCATCAAAGGCTCCAGATTATCACTAGGTGCTTTCTCCCTACAAACCAAAGGAGAAGTGGATTTTGATACAGTAGGCAGCGAGTAAGAAGGCTAATAAGAATAGTAAGAATACTTCCTGCTTGTGATAACTTTAAAGATTGAACCACCCAACAACCGTGTTCACTTATTTTGCTGTGTGTAAATGTAGCATTCTTGGAGCTACAGAGCACCACTGCTGTCTGAGAATCTCTCATTATGTGTAATCATGACGCTCCCTAGTGGTTGGACAAGGAACTACATCATCCCAATAGATAATGATTAAGTTAAAGGGACACTCCACCTTTTTAAAAATATGCTCATTTTCCAGCTCCCCTAGAGTTAAACATTTAATTTTACCGTCTTGGAATCCATTCAGCTGATTTCTGGGTCTGGCGCTAGCACTTTTAGCAAAGCTTAGCACAATCCATAGAATCTGATTGGACCATTGGCATCGCGCCTAAAAAATATAACCAAAGTTTCAATATTTTCCTATTTAAAAATGGACTCTTCTGTAGTTACATCGTGTACTAAGACCGATGGAAAATTAAAGGTTGCCATTTTCTAGGCAGATATGGCTATTGGCTAGGAACTATACTCTCATTCTGGTGTAATAATCAAGGACTTTGCTGCCGTACCATGGTTGCAGGAGGCGCAATAATATCACGCAGTGCCCCGAAAATAGTCTCCTGCTATTGAAAGGCCCTGTCCCAAATGGCGCACTTCATGTGGACTTTCGGTCTCGTGGCCTTAAATTGTGCGTCCTCGCTTAGTCTATGAGTCCGAAGGGTGTTCCATCTATAATTTTTACGCTCCGAAGTGTGCTCATCAGAGCCCCCTTTGCACCCTTGATGCAGTCTTCGGCAAAGCCCGCACTGCAGCAGGCTTCGCGCACTTTACCAACCCAGAAGTCCTTGCGAAAGAGGAATCAGGCCGATCAGACAATGGAAGGGAGGAGTTCACACTGACGGGCAACTTCTCTTCCTATTTCCGGCGTGACGTTCAAGTCTGTCCCAAAATACGACTCCTTTGCTCCCTCTTGGACTCGGGTCAAGGGTCCCTAAGGTCTGAACTACATGATGTCATCAAAGTGTGGACTCTGAGGAGGTCCACAAGTCCGCAGTGTGCCATTTGGGACAGGGCCAAAGATACTAAGGGGACTATTTTCGGCCACTACGTAATATCATTGCGCCTCCTGCAGCCATGTTACAGCAGCAAAATCCTTGATTATTACGCCAGAATGATAGTATAGTTCCTAGCCATATCTGCCTAGAAAATAGCAACTTTTAATTGTTCGTCGGTCTTAGTACACGATGCAACTACAGAAGAGTCAAGTTTTAAATAGGAAAAATATCTAAACTCTTTGGTTATTTTTTTTAGGCGCGATGCTAATGGCCTAATCAGATTCTATGGATTGTGCTAAGCTATGCTAAAAGTGCTAGCGCATCAGCTGAATAGATTCCAAAACGGTAAGAATCAAATGTTTAACTCTAGGGGAGCTGGAAAATGAGCATATTTTCAAAAAAGTGGAGTGTACCTTTAAGTGTGTATGTGTATGAATGTGTGTCATACCTGTTGAACCTGCTGTTCCGTAGCCCATACCCACTGGAAGTGACTTTATGATGGAGAACCTGCTTGGTGCTCATGTGACTCTGAAGTTTTTGACGTGGCAGAATTGACTCAATGTGATTATGGTTCAGAAACAACACCTGCAAAGACCAAGCAGACACAAACACATGCAGTCTTCAACACATTAGATGCTTCACCAAAAAAGATTTGTTGACTGAACTGTGGCACCATCAATACAATGCACTGTGTATTGTGCATCTCTGTGTTATAGCTCTATACATTTGCTGTAAGTCAATTTTAGGTAACCTCATACAGTAACTATGGTTAGACATAAAAATGGAGACAAAAGTGCAGTATTTAAACTCTGTCCAGGAATCACAGCCTTTAATTTTATTTACATTTATGCATTTGACAGACACATATATCCAAAGAGACTCAAGTTATACATTTTATATGTATGTGTGTTCCCTGTGACCTATGATGAGCTACTCATGTAATGCTCCACCAGTTGAGCTACACAAAATAAATTTTATACTTAATAATTTCCAACGTTTTAATCACATACATACCTTGATGTTGGGCAGGAAGATGAGACTGCCACATGAGGTTAGGTTATTGTGTTCAAGATTAATACTGCGCAAATTTCTGAACAAATCAGCAGGTGTGAGATCCACAAACCTAAAACACATTTACAAACTGATACATAACTGAAAGGAGAAACAGCAGATTCATTTCATTTTCAAATTTAATTTTGACTGCAGTATTACAGTAACAGGTGAAGTGTACCTGACAGAGCTGGACTCCATACTGAGCTCTGATAGGTCTCTGTAGTTACAGTGTCCAAGTTTCTCAGCCACCATATCTGCAGTAAGTCGCCCTTCATACATTTTAGCAGTTTCTGACTCGCACATCTCCTGCAAACGCACATCTTTATTAGTAACACACAAAGCTATTTACTGAAATGCAATAACTGGTTGACCTTTTGAATTCTTGATTTGAGCATTACATTCAGAGCTCAACAGTATTCAAAATGGACATTTAGTTTTATAGTGCAGAAAAGAGTATGAACCACTTCTAATTATGTGCATGTGTATGTAAACAAGAATAACATTAAAAATGTTAATTTACCACAGCTACTCCATCCAATGCTCTGAGAGAAGGCAGGTGAAACACCATGTAGATCCTGTAGTTCTCCAGTTTCACCAAGGGGTTTCCATGCAGATCCAGAATAATTAAACTGGACAGTGCCTGAAAGAGTCAGATGTTACAGCAAGACAATGATTTACTCCATTTACTGTTAGATTCTCCTGATGGATCTTCAGCACCTTGTGATAAAAACTGATTTATATTTCTGCTCTCAGAAATGTATTAATCAGATCTCCTGACCTTTAAATAGAAGATTTCACGGCTGGTGCTTATTTCATTGTTGCCGATATAAAGCTCGATTAAGGCGCGTGACCTTTGAAATCCATGCAGAGAGGAGATGATGTTGTTCTCAACAGACAGGAATTGAAGGTTGGGCAGTCGGTCTAACACATCCCCGTCTAAACACTGCAGCTGGTTGCTGTTAATGCTGAGCCGCGTCAGTCGATTTAGCGTACACTGTACTACACAACAAACACACACAACAAACAAGATTAGAAGTCATTAAATTGGTGGAATGTAAATTATATCATAGGAAAAGAAAAGAGAGCGAGAAAAGAGAAAGTAAAGGAGGAAGAGATAAAGGTAAGGAGCAGTACCTTCAAATCGGCAGATACTGTTGCAGTTAAGTGAAAGTTCCTCTAGTAGAGGCCAGTGTTCCAGACCCTCAATATATGATAATTCATTATTGTCAAATGAAGCCCAGCGTAGATTCACCAACTGGTCTAGATTACCGAGTCGTGTCAACTGCTGACCATCCAGATTCAGCGCTGTGATCTGACCATGAGTGGCAAAAACACAATACCACAATCAGGTAAAGAAAATCAATGTAAATGCAATGTAAAATGTGAAGAAACAATGTAAGCTGTTATTTAGTGAGTCTTCAGTTTTGCTAAAGTTCTCAAATGTGACCCTGGAACACAAAACCAGTCTTAAAGGGCACCTAAAATGTAATGAGTCTCAAGTGTGCCCAGAATATGTCAGTAAGGTTTCAGCTCAAAATATCCCACAGTTAATTTCTTATAATATGTCCAAAATGCCTCTATTTGGATGGGAGTAAAAACGTTCTGCTTTACTGTCTGTACCTTTAAATGCAAATGAGCTACTGCTCCTTACTCCCTTACAAACAGATAGTGAGCGCTTTCAGTTAAAATAGATCTGATTAATACAGTCTGAGACAATAGTATCTAGTGGACAGAGTACAACTCGCTGAGGTTTAGTGAGACTGATTTGGTTTAATTGGGATTAAAAAACAGCGGGTGAAAAGAGCAGGTGGATTTTTTTTCATCGTAGGGTGGCCAACACACATTATGTCCAAACACCTTATAAAAGTGGATTTTGCATAATAAGAGCCCTTTAAGTCGCACTGGTATATTTATAGCAATAGCTAACATGGTATATATATATATATATATATATATATATATATATATATATATATATATATATATATATATATATATATATATATATATATATATACACTCCCTGACAAAAGTCTTGTCGCTTATCTATTTTGTAGTAACACCTGCTATTAACCTGACTTTTAATGAATCAATTGGTGTTAGAAATAGCTCATATGAAAAGCTAAAACCCTCCCAAATGATGTTTAATGCACCGAAATAAATTAGTTTTACTGAAAAAAAGATTTATCCTTTAATCAAAGGTCAAATTTTGGCAAGACAAAAGTTTTGTCGCCTATTCAGAAATTAAACAAATTTACTACAAATACAAAAATATGTCAGCAAATTAAGTAGTGGTGCTGTGAGATCCAAATTTAATATCTTGTATGACTTCCATGAGCTTAAAGGACTGCATCCATGCGGTTTGGCAAGGATTCATACAATGTATTGATGAAGTCATCAGTAATAGCAAAGAAAGCAGTCTTGCATGCCTCCCAGAACTCATCAATATTCCTTGGTTTGGTCTTCCATGCTTCCTCTTTCATCCTACCCCACATATGCTCAATGATGTTCATGTCTGGTGACTGGGCTGTCCAATCCTGAAGCATCTTGATCTTCTTCACCTTGAGGAACTTTGATTTGGAGATGGAAATATGCGATGGAGCACCATCCTGCTGCAGAATTTGGCCTCTTTAATGGTTGGGAATATAAGAGGTAGCTAAGATTTCTTGGTATTTTAGACTATTGATGTTGCCTTATACCCTGCAGATCTCTCGCACACCCCCATACTGGATGTAACAGGCCATGATTTTTCCGCCACCAAACTTAACTGTTTTCTGGGTGAATCTCGGATCCATGCGGGCTCCAGTAGGTCTTCTGCAATTTTTGAGGCGACTGTGGTGTAATTCAACAGAAGATTCATCTGAAAAATCCACCTTCTGCTTTTCCAACGTCCATCCTTTTAGCAGGCTGTGGGCCTTGGCGAATGCCACACGGTTTTTCAATTGTCTTTTGTTTAGTGCTGGATTCTAGGCACTGATTCGACCATTTCGAGACAGAATCGGACAAACTGTTCTGGTTGACACAGGGACTTCAGGTGACCAGGTCTCGTGGAGCTCTGCTGCAGTGGAAAATGGGCTGGCCTTGGATTTTCGAGCCAACAAACGGTCCTCTCGAGCAGTTGTCTTGTGGGGTCTGCCTGACCTGGGCTTGTCAAAAATGTCTCCAGTCTCTTCAAATCTTTTTTTTTATCCTCTGTACTTGATGCTGAGACACATTGAAGGTGTCTGCGCCATCAGCAGTGGATCTGGTCTTCAGCCTCTTGATAATCAAAACTTTAGTCTCAGGGTGAATCTTAGGCATGTTTGCAAAGGTCTAGTTGCAGTTGATGTGAAGGTCTAGTGTACTGGGGTTCTTTTTATACACACCTGAGACATAATTAATCTGTGATTTTTAGTCACAGATGAAGCTCATATGACAGGCGACAACACTTATGTCTTTGCAAAAATTGACTCAATGTGCTTTACCAAGCTGTGAATATCAGAATACTTTTTGAAAGTTTCGTTTTGCACTGAAACATTATTACAAAAGCTGTTGGGATTAAAATGAGCCATTTCTTGAAAACAAATCTTGATTAGAAATATATTTTAGCGGCACTTTGTGCACTTTGCACATGTCAATTTGTACACAAGCGACAATACTTTTGTCAGGGAGTGTATATATATAAATAATGCCTGTCAACATTGCATTTTATTATTATTGTTATGTGTTGTGTGGTTTTTTTTATATGAACATAAACAAATGCGTTGGTCTCGAGAACTCGTTCTGAAATTACGAGTCCTTCTCCTCCCACTGTGGTCCGAGACCGGACTCGAGTACTACATCACTAGGTTCAGGGTCACAAATATTAAAGTTGTATTATAAAAATTGCCCTTTTTGCATACTTTGGAAGCCCAGCCTGGCTCAAGCTCAAGTGAGTGTTTCCATGGAGACAGGCTGATCTGTGTGAGCAGGTGAGCAGAAGACAACAAACTCAGACTACGTGGACGTTCGGTATCCGTTCGAGAGTGGGCGACCAGAGATGCCTGCACAAACACACACATTAGTAATAAACCATAAAACATTAACCTATTAATAACATTACCTGTAGGTCCAGAACGGACTCCTACCTGGCTGATTCTGGATTGGGCACCCATTTGAACTGTGGCAGCCGCCTCCTCCTCCATCACTACAGTACCGTCCAGATGAGTGAGTGTCTTCAGCCGACCAAGAATCACCATATGCACACATTCATACTGTAACACAAACACACAGTACACAGTATGGAACAGGGGTCTTGTGCATTGCACTGCTGAATTGTGGGAATTTTCTATATGCTGTTCTGAAGTAATGTTAGGTGACTCATACCCTGTTCCAAGGATTATGCCGCGTGTCCAGGCGGAGCAGAGCAGGGGTGTGTTTACGCAACACATTCATGTCATCCTTGACCCGGGTCAACTGATTCCAGCGAAGATCCAGTTCTTTCAGACGGCCAAGTCCTCGCAGACCTTCCAGTGTTGCAATACGATTGAAACTAACGTCTAGATATTCCAAATTTGGCTTAAGATTGTGAGAGAGACAGAGGAAGAAAAAAGACAAAATGTTTCATAATTGCGTTTGTGTTTTATAATGCATGTTATAAAACGGGCAGTTCTGGTTCTTCATTCTGATTGGTTGAAACATGTTCCAAGCCGTGATAAAATATCCCGGTAAATCCACGGTTCAGACCGCATTACAGGAGTATCACTGCGCCACTGTTGCTGCGTACTGATTTATGAAAAAAAACACCACACTCTTTAATCATATTTTTAATTTGTATACAATTGCACAATTATGGCGATATCCAGATAAATTTCAATAAATATTGTTGAATCATCTCATCAATAAAGATAAAACTCTCCCTGAGGACTTTCTAACTCAAATTCATATTTCCGCTATCCACTGGGTGGTGATCTTACCCAACTTAAACACTGACGCATTCACGTTATGCATATAAAATATCCGTTTTATAAATGCAATAACCCCCGCGAAGCAGTGTGGTTACAGTGCATTTTATAACAGCTAAGGGGCGTTGTTAGGCATGACGCGAAGCGGAGTGCCTAAACCCCCTTAGCTGTATAAAATGCACTGGTAACCCACTGCTTCTTGGGGCTTATTGCTTTATTTTAAGATGATACGCAAGTGCACCGTCAATAAAGTCTTGTCATTTATTTAGTTAAGAATGCATCATAAATATCTAAACAACACAATGACAATGTCCAACATAAAGATAGCATTCACAACCCATTTATGTTTTTTAACGTAATGCAAAATATTCAAGATGGAAAAAAGTAGGGCATGCATTGATTTTATCCATCTGATATCTTATTACCATATGTGAAATATCATCTAGACGAGTGAAGTTATTAAAGCTGAGGGTGAGACGCTGAAGGGCCGTGAGTCGAGAAATCTCACACAGTTTATTCAGACTATTACCATGTAGATTCAGCACCTGCGTGACAGAAAAAAAGAGTGATTATTAAAATCACTTATTTAAAAATCTGACTCAAATATACCATATTGAGCACTGATCCACAATGCAAATGAAAAAGTCTTAAAACCTTTCTTAATCCTTCATTCTATATTCATTTTAAGACAAAACATGTTTGATCTGCATACATTTTAGGATTAAAATCTCACCACTTTTGCCAAAAAACGTATTCCTTTAATGCACTGTAAGTCGATTTGGATAAAAACATGTGCTGAATGCATGATTGTAAAAACTTTTTTGGGGTCACATGGGTATTGTAGCCAGTGTATGATATTGTCAGTATGATGATATAGATACTTACTGTTATCTGACTGAGCACATTTGCCTTTGCCACTGCCAGTATAGATTTCTCATCTATACTGAGCATCTTTGGGTGAGGTTTCAGAATGGGGTCCATTTTTAATGCCTTCTCATCCAGGTCTAGCTCAGGACGGGGCACGGATGGTTCAACAGCTATGGAAGTATTAACAGGAGAGGAGTCCGGAGGTGAAGGGAGCTTGGATGTGTCCTGAAAAGACGCATATCAAAGAACATAACATAAGAAAGCTGGTTTAATCACTGATTCATACAGTCATATAGATATGGCATTGACAGGATGATATCTTATGATTTGAATAGCCTGAATGGGCATGTCATACTGGTTTATCCAATCGTGTCAGTTTCAAGCAATACAGAAATTACATTTACAAAGTCAAAACCAATTACACTTCAGGAATGCAAAATGTAATTCGCCAAAAAGTGTTGGTGTATATATATTACCTGTGTGATATATTCAAAGTCCACTAGGTACTCTGGAAGCACCAGTTCATGGTCAAAGATGTACCATAGTTTCTGCCTCTGTCTACAATCACAGTCTGATGCCAAAACACACAAACTTATTACTGCTTTGTTCAATGCTGCTCTAAATATTATTCTTTCTGTAAACACATAACCACAACACTCAAACTCACCAGGGGCTGTTAGTTCTGTTTGCTGTTTCAAGTCAAAACTGAGGTAGACAGAGTGCACTTTTGGGTAAAGATCACAATGTATTGGGACACCCTCCTTCACTGCAGTACTGCGGCCCAGAAACACTTTAGAAATGATCAACTGACCTACAAACACAAATATCTGTGAAATTACCGAGTTGT
The DNA here is from genome assembly GCF_027580225.2 of Misgurnus anguillicaudatus. Classification (NCBI taxonomy): domain Eukaryota; kingdom Metazoa; phylum Chordata; class Actinopteri; order Cypriniformes; family Cobitidae; genus Misgurnus; species Misgurnus anguillicaudatus. Next base: position 24,157,756 of record NC_073347.2, on the reverse strand, counting down.
TTATGATGCAAGACTTGTTGTTTATATCTAATGTGTGCATGGATGTATCCCGACCATTTCTAAAGGGAAGGGGGTCTGCATGGTTACATTCTGATGTCCTCTGGAGGAATGTCATCTGCAGTCTGTCACACACACTTAGACTGTTAGATAGAGGAACGGCTCGATTTCTGCCCAGTGCCTGAAGGTAAGACACACATCCATGTAATGGAAATAAAAAAACGTAACCATTCCTTGTTGGCCTGTAAAGAGTTTGATACCTCACAAGCATCAGCAGTTTTAAAACCATTTTCTAAGATGTGTAGTATCTCATCTCTCCCGCAAGAATGCTCTGGATCGGGCACGTGAAACAGATACTCCATATTGTGTTTGTGATCCCTGTCACACACACAAACAAATGGTGCCATTGCAGAAACAAACAGTTGTTTTAGTGAATTGACTATGATCTATGAAAATAAAAGTTCATATATTTCGCTTTAGAGAAACATTTTGAGGGGTCTGTCTAGTCTGAGCCACAGATGGGACACTAATGGACCATCAAGATCTGTCAAACTGGTGCATAGTACTACTCATAAAAATATGATATTCATTCTTTCAAGCTAGCTGATATTCAAATTTAAAGGTAAACACCAGCATTTTTCAGTATTTTATTATGTTCTTACCTTAACTTAGATGAATGAATACATACTTATCTTTTTTTAATTTATGCACTTAATCTTTGTACAGTGCGTCGTAAATGTGTTAGCATTTAGCCTAGCCCCTTTCATTCCTTAGGATCCAAACAGGGATGAATTTAGAAGCCACCAAACACTTCCATGTTTTCCCCTTTTAAAGATTGTTACATGAGTAGTTACACCAGTAAGTATGGTGGCACAAAATAAAACATGGCGATTTTTTAAGCAGATAAAAAATGAAAACTATATTGTATGGCGGAAGAGCACTTAGTTTGCAGCACTTCGACTACTCCCCCTCTCGCTCAAACTTCCATCAATATTACCGTGCCGGAGGTCGAAGTGCTGCAAACTAAGTGCTCTTCGCCATACAATATAGTTCTCATTTTTTTTATCCGATTAAAAAACCGCCGTGTTTTGTGCCATCTTACTTGTGTAACTACTAGGGGTGTCACGATTCTCCAAATCCTCGATTCAATTACATTTTTGATTCTAAGTCATGATTCGATTCGATTCTCGATTTTTACTTTTTTTTTGAAAGACAAAAAATGCTATGCCATTAATATTTATTATTATAGTTTCACATTAACATGCACATTGCGTGCTTTTCCTAGCATGGGGATTTGTTGGCTTCACTTTACGCGAGAGAGCTTGTAGAGAGGATTCCTTCTTGCACGCACATGGACTTAATGCGCGCGTCTTGGACTAGCATCTGAAATAAATCCATGGATGGGGCTAGGCTAAATGCTAACACATTCACGACGCGCTGTACAAAGATTAAGTGCACGCATTGAATAAAGATAGGTATGTATTAATTTGTCTAAGTTGAGGTAAGAACATAGTAAAATATTGTAAAACGGTGCACTGTAAAAAATACTTTGCTGCCCCAAAATATCCTGCCGAATCAACTCAGATCTACAAGTCACCTCAACTAACTATTATTTATCTTGACTAGAGATGAGTTGTTATAACTACAGGTGAGTTGTTATAACCCATAAAATTAAGTTGACTTTTCTCAACTATACTTTATAAGTTGTGACAACTCATCTCTGTTGACATGACTTGTAAATCTGAGTTGACTCAACAAAACACCTCAAGGCAGCAAAGCATTTTTTACAGTGTGGTGTTTTTCTTTAAGGGTTCCACTGTATTTTCTGAATGACCAAAATGACCTAAGAAATTAAAATAAAGATCTAGTTTTTAGACAAAAAATATACAATTTAGGTAATCTGTGATAAAAAAGCAAAAAATCTGCCTATAGAGTAAGTTCAAGATTTTTTTACCCCATTGGCAGTTTTTTTTTTTTTTGCTTGTTTTAAGCAAAAAAATCACTTCAATTTAAAAAAATGCATCTTAATTTAAGGATTTTTAGATATTTGTACTGAAATCAAGACAAAAAATACTAAAAAGGTAATTTTTGCAATGTGGATTGGACAGGTTTTAGCACCCAACTGAGTGACTCACTGTGAGAAGGCTGAAGATTCCACACTGACAAGAGAGTCCAACTTCTCCTGGAAGCGCAGACGCAGGGCTCGGTTGTGGATACGGACGATCCGATTGATCTTCATGCCAGTGATGTGGTGAGGTTTGTAATCCAACGCACAGAAACGAGAAAGCAGGAGATCATAACACGGGGTGAACCTTAGGAAAGAAAGGAAGACCATAAGTATGTTTGATGTGTGTTTGTGTTCTTGAGCATCATGTCTTGTGAATGTGTAGTACCAAGGTTCACCGGTGTTTCCCTCCTCAAAGCGAATGTTCCCTACGGTTTCCAGCTGCAACAGCAGGAGCTGCACCATCATCTCCTTCCTGTCGTAGGCCAAAGCCACTTCACGCTGATAACATGCCTCTAGCCTGAGACAAACATTCAATTAATATAAATATCACAAATAAATAATACACACTGACAAAAATACAAACACATACTCCTTCAAATGCTGTTCCCAGATCTTTAGTCGGTCTCTAAGAGCATCCAGTTTGTGCAGAAGAATGTCAGAGGTCAAGCCTCCAGGTTCTTCTGACTTCCTACCGACGTCCTGTATACCTGACAGCTCACACTCCAACTGTGAATAGACAGCAAACATTTATGATGCTAATTGTGAATTGCAAGTGCATTTTCAGTGTATCTATACCTACATTCTTAACCATGTGTGTTAGCATCCATATTCTCTTCTCTGGTAGTTGTATTTGATCTCTCCACTGCTGTCGGATCTTGGTTTTGAGATCATCAAACTGTCTTTGCGCAGAACGCACACGCATGGTGTAATACATTATCTTCTTTAGCACTGTAGACTAACACACAATCACAAATACCCATAATTCTCATTAACTGAAATTAAAAAGCACTCTCATGAAACAGAATATCACACACACTCTTGTTCTCACATCTGCATTATCTTTGAGTTGCTTGGTCGAAACATCATATGTGTCCAGACTCTCCAGGTGCGGCATGTGATATAGGATGTGAATGTAGTAATTATAGAGCAGACACACAGGGTTTGGACTAGACGTAGGGCCCTTCAAACTTAGGTGCCTCAATTGGGACAGCCGAGTCAGATGGGTCAATTCCTACAAATAACACAAGTGTACAAAGCAAACATCATCATTTTTGCCCATACTTGGAGTTGGGGATTTGTGGTATGTAGCTCATCTGAAGCTGTTTGTGGACATAAATGACACTTCAAATTCAGTGGCTTGTTGAAGAGAGGTGATACTTTTCTAAACAAAGACCATATATTTATTTATATAAAAAAATTACAAGCAATTACAGTAGCAACCACCCAAGGACAGAGCAACAGTCTAGCAACCACCAACACTATGCTACCAAAATGGGAATGATTTGCATAGATGGTACACACGTTTTTTGATAAGACTTTTGTAAACTTTGCTACAATATCAGGGTAAAACATCCGTCCACACAAATTAAAGATTTTCTTGTACCCCTTTATGGTCAACAGCAAATGGAAGTGCATTTAGTTTCCCATTAAGGGAAAGAACCTTCAACATACAGTATGAACTTAACAATGAGCCCACCGATTAACGGCACAAAAGTGCCAGCATACAAACACCTGTCTGCTTGTGTCATAATTCTGCATGTGTTACACAGAAAGAGCTCTGAAGAGCCAATAGACACAAAGAGCGACTCTTACAGACCTTTTAATCACTTGACTCGCACAAATAACAAAGACTCCCTTTCAGAGTCACACGCCTCATTCAGACCTCACACCACTTGAAAATGGAAATATTTATCTGGCTTATTTAAAAGTGCCTCTGTGTTTCTTCTGGTAAATAGAGAGAGAAAAGAAAACTGCTTTTGGCAAAGATGCCACATTATGGTAATGATGCAAATTGAAAAGCAAAAACGGCAATTGAGCAATTCCTGAAATGATTAAGTTTCTCCGGGGTAGTTGAGAAAGTGCATGGTCCGCGCAAAACAAACAAAAATAACAGTAATCGGATCTGTAGTGACCATGCTTGAAGTAATAGCAGCGTGAAGGCTGGTGAAAAACTATTATCCAGTAATCCTGGGCACCATCAATATGGGCTCTACACAAAGGGCAATCAACAATCTGATGGAGAAATGCATAAAGGAGGAAGATTTTTACATTTTCTAAAGAAATTGTGAGCGATGCCACAATTTGTGCAATAGTCGCTGACACAATGCTATAACAAAGCAGCCCATTCTAGTATTCTGATTACTATTGCTCATATTCCTCCTGTAATGTCTTTTTCTTACTGTTTTATTTTCCACCAGGCAATAATCATAAGTTGGATGTCTTGGAGTTACTGTACACCTCTCTTCAACAGGCTGCATCATTTGGGGTGTTGTTCAGTACACAAACAGTTTGAGCAATAGTAATAGCTATGTTTGGCATCATTGACTTCAAAGGCCCATTAACTTCAGGGGACATTCTGAATGCTTGAATTCAAATAACTGTTATGAAACAGTAAATTAAAATGACAACTAAAATAAAATGTTCTCATACCTTCAAAGAACTGATTTTGTTTCCCGAGAGGTTTAGATTTTGGAGACTGATATTTTGATCCAGACTATGACCTCAGAGATAAAAACACTATAGATTAAAATGGACATCAATAGTTTTTTTAACATTTATATGTTTTTCAATTCATAGGGTAATATAATACGTACTGTAAATATATATAAATTGTCTCAACATGCTAAAATATTTAAATGCAAATAATAAAATGCAAACCTACCAAGTTTCTTAATAACATTATCAGCAAGATTTAACTCCTTAAGGTTTACAAGTAAACTCAGTCCCTGCCAAAGAAAAACAGAGTGGTATATTAGGATTTTTTCTATGTTTTCACCACAACCTCTTGTTGACAACCTTTACAGGTTATCTTGACGGGAAAATAATATACCTCTATATCAGAGATCTGGTTCTTATTAAGCCACAGAACTTCAAGGTTGACCAATAGCTCTAGATTTGTGATGTGCTGGATATTGTTATCATACAGAAATAACCTCTGCAGTTGCAAACATTTCTGAAGGCCTGAAATCTCCTACAACAGACAAACAATATCAGAAACATAAGATTTATATTATCCAGGCATTTCAATCATAATGAACCAATTAAAGTGCACCTATTTCATTGCTAAAAACAACGTTACTCATTAAGTCCCTGATTGGCCAGCTAATCTGTACATTGTGATTGGTCTGAATACCTCTGACATTAGCCGGAAATGTGACGCTCCTTACCATGTTTGAAAGATTCGGTCACAATGCAATGCTAACAGGAGTTAACTTACAGGCTGTGAGTCCAAGCAGGAGGAATTTGACTGATTTAATGTCGGTTTTGCCCACGTCGACAGGCCCAGGAAGTAAACTGTTGCCTACAATCCATGTGTTTGTTGTAGTCCAAGAAAAGAGATTTATGTTGGAAACGATAACTCGCGTCATCATTTATTTTGGGGTTTGTGCCTTTTGCATATTGTTAACATAACATGTAACACACTTACACACCAAAGGAAATTTAAAATTGTGAATCGGATAATAGGTGCCCTTTAAAAAAAAGCTAAGAAAGTTTAAATGTGCAAAACTGCAGATGAGGGCCATATAAACACATTTTGTCTGTTTTTGCATGCCATAGCTTATGTTTCACTGTGTTCTTTTAAAATTAAGCTAAAAGCTTTTTTGAATCTATCTTTTTTTGTTTTTAGGTGCCCCAAACTAACAAAACTCAATTTACCTTATCTCCTGCTCCTTGAAATATTACCTTCTGATTGGATAATCTTAATCTTGATATTTTCACATACAGAGAATTAAGAATTTTTTTTATTGAAGTACTGATCATGATTTTTCAAGGCCGACTCCAATTCCGATTTTTTACAAGCAAATTGGCCGATTTTTTTCTTTAAAGGTGCAGTGTGTAATTTTTAAAAGGATCTCTTGACAGAAATGCAAAATAATATACAAAACTATATTTTCAGGGGTGTATAAAGACCTTTTTATAATGAACCGTTATGTTTTTATTACCTAAGAATGAGACGTTTTTATCTACATACACAGAGAGTCCCCTTACGTGGAAGTCGCCATTTTGTTCCATCATGTTCCATCTTTCAAAAGCAAAGGGTAAGCAGTGGACTGAGCCATTGGTTGCAAATCGCAACCTCACCACTAGATGCCACTAAAATTTACACACTGCACCTTTAAGCAACTGACAACAAAGACTAAAAGAGTACATGAACAAGATGTACATTTGCTTGTTAATAGGCTTAAATGGCCTTAAAACCGTTTGGAGCTATTTGAAATTAGAAGCTGCATCTTAAGCACAATGATCAAAAATGCAACATACCTCTGCCAAAAGATATTTTTGTTTTTAAATTGGATTTGTTCTTTGATGTATAGGATTCAGGATTTAAAGATAAAAACAGTGGTCTATTTTAAATAAAATAGGTCTGTCATTATCGGTTATTTTTGTAAAGTTTTTATTAACCATTACTCGAGTAAATAGAGTCACTTTTAAATTCACAATAAAAACTGACTTAAGTAAACAATAGGCTTACAGGGCTAAAGACGAGGCATACAGTGCAACATTTATACTTCACACGATAACAGAAAATGTGTAAATTAATTGATGATGAACTAATAATTGGAATGAAATAATTTACTGCTTTATAGAGGAGAGAGGGGGAGAGAAAAACCACCTGGTTCTGATTTATGGTCAGTCGATCAGTGCATCCCTAATTGTTATTTGCATGATTAGTTATGTGCAATACATAACAGTCTAAAAGGGAAAGGGACGAGGAAATTAAGGTTTTACAAAGGGTTTTGGTCATTTTTACAACAAAAATAACTTTCCCCCAAATCGAGTTCTGTTTAAACAGTATCCAAATCTCTTTAGTCCTGTGCATGTGTCAGAGCTGAGACTTACATTTAACCTGCACTCCACTACCCATAATTCATTGAGAACTGGGCAACACTCCAGGCCCTGAATCAAGCTGATGGTCTGGCCCACGATGGTAAGCTTGGACAGTCGGGGGAAGAGAAAGAGACCCACCATACGAGGAAGCCCAGAGAAAAACATCTCCAGTTCCACAACTCCACAACCTTCCTGAGAAACTTTCTCATATGATACTCCATTAGACACACACTAAAAAAATAAACAGAGCACAAACTTGAGACACCTTAATACTGGAGGACTTTCTAATCATTAAAGGTTAAGTTGTTAAGAAAAGCATATTGCTGAGCAAATTTTGTATAAAAGCATATCTTTGTAAAAAATACAGGAATATCATTTTGTGTGGACAACGTCAACATGTCTCACATGGGATCTCATAGAATTCACACTAAGATATGTACAATATTTGCACAAAAGTGGCCAAAGGTTTTTGCACATGTGAAATTCATGTTGCTTTTCTGTAGGGAATAACTTAAGACAGCAAAACAGTAATAAAAGGAAATAAAATGAAATCTCACCAATTCTTTAATAATTTCTTCATCTGCATTTAGTCTCTGCTGTTCACTTGGTGACATGATTGTCTTTAAAACAGTATTATTAAAAGTCTTCATTATGACAAATTTGTAGACTCTCTTTCATTCAACACTTCTGACTAAATGACTACAAAAGTATTAGAAAACATGTTTATAAACTATAGTTACTCTTAAAATAACTGAATTAAATAATCTTAATCTTGATTTCAATTTACTGTGCACATGTAAATGTACATGAAGAAAGAATCTACGCAGAGTTTGTAATTAGAAACGACTAGATTACATTCCTTTACACGCCATCAAATAACACCACAAAATAAACATTTAACTTAAGTGATTAACGTTAATCTCAGCTCATAAATTTTAGCAGTATTATTGCGTGTCTAACATACCTTTAAACAAGGCACATATATCCACCCTCCAGGATCAAGCTGCGCTTATTATGATTTTCCCTTATATTTCCAATGTTCGCATCATTGTGATGTTTACGCTAGGCCGTAGCTAAGGAAGTTTGTGTCGTCGTTGTCAAGGAAGCCCTGTCGGAATGTAACGTTTCTTTCCAGCAGATGGCGCCAGAAGAACTTCAACAGGCGCGTTCACATTGTGCAACCTGCTGTTTGTTTTAGAAAACGTTGACAGTGAAACTACACTAAAATTATACAAGATTTGGATTAAACAAGTTTTTGCAGTAAACAAGATTTGGAAGTGCTGAACAATGTCTAAAATAAACGTTTTTGTGGGTCTTCCACCGTAGTCGAATTCTGATTTTGCTCTCACTGCCATCAAAAACCAAACGCAGTTATATATTATGTGTACTTTTATTTAATATGAACCACGCCCGTGGTGAGGAGGCGCGCGCACGCGGACAGTCCTCTAACCGGAATCTCGTTCTCCGTCCTAAATCCGTGCCAACCGCGAGCCGCACAGATACAGTGACGTCAGCTCTGAGACGCTGAACGAAACACATCAAGCCCACTGGCTCCGCTGCCGCGAGACGGGAAGCATCGGTCAGGATCGCCATATTAAGCTTCACATTGTTGATTTTCAGAGAATTGTTCTCGTAAACCGACTGCGTTGTCATCTCTGCGTCTCTTACTACAAGCATGTCCGCTAATTCGAGCGACGGTCCGGGTCTGACTGGCCAATGGTTCGGAGAGGAGGAGGAAAAGAACGGGATGTTTGGGAGCACAGGGCCCCGTTTCGACGAGATGCGGGACGACCTCCACGCAAAAAGCTGGGAACACGAGACGAACGCGCCCAAGCAGCAATTCCATTCCTTTGAAGGAAGCGGTGTTGCCATGGAAACTGCATCTACAGGTGAATTTTCTGCATATACACGTATTTTTATTTTGCGTTGTATGTCTCGGGTGGCGTCTGCTATCATCGCCGGGGATAAAAGAAGACGGTGATGAATTGAAGATGAAGAGACAGAACAGGCCATGGGTGTGACACTGTCTCTGCATACACAACCACGCAGTGTGCTCTAGGAAACTGTCTTATTTTAAGCTATATGGGCAAACAAACTATACAGACAGTAAAACAAACAAACAAACATTTTATTCGGCTCTCTATTGTTTTTTGAAATTAAGCAGAAATGGTCAAAGAAGGTTTCTCGGAACTATAAAAGCCTATATATAGACCCTGTCATGTGTTCATGAAACCATCTGCTTATTTCCCATTTTCCCTGTGTTGTCCTGTCTGTCTTGCTCTTTGTCTTTCTCTTTGCCTTGCCTTACTGTGCATTACTGTTATGAATCACAGTGTGTGGCTCAATAACTAGGTATTGGACACGCCTCTGCTAAATGTTCTCATGTAGCACAACAGTACCATTAAAACTTCAGTATGACAGTGCATTGTCACGCTGTTGGACTCTCAACAGCAGTCCAAAGTCTGAATGTTGTCTTCAATTAATCTATAGTCTGGTCTGGGTTTGCTGATTCTGACCATAAAGGGATAGTTTACCTAATAATGAAAACTACCCCATGACTTACAAGCAATCCTCAATATATATAATTATCTTTTTCAGATAAAAGAGTTGTATTATGTATTACTGAGTTATATTAGGGCTGCACAATATATAATTTCAGCAGTGTGCACATCTGCAATAGTCACATTGCAGAAAATACAGAGCATTCATTTCAAAAGTAAAACTATTTTAGATGCCTTTGCCAGGTTTGCAGTATATGAAACAGTTTTAAACTGCAGAGAAAAATAAAAAAATTCTCTGTAAAAATCTGTGAGATATACAAGAAATGCTAGGCAGAAGTTAAAGAGCACCTATTTTCCGTGTTTTTAAATTTCCTTTGGTGTGTAAGTGGGTATTAGTACATGTTAACGATATGCAAAAGGTACATACAAGTAAACGATGACACGAGTTATCGTCTCCAACGTAAATCTCTTTTCTTGGACTACAAAAAACACACGGATTGTAGGCAGCAGTTTACTTCCTGGGATTGGTGATGTAGACAAGGCCGACATTATCATAATTCCTCCCGCTTCAGACTTACAGCCTGTAAGTTAACTTCTGTTAGCAACCGAATCTTTCAAACATGGTAAGGAGTGTCACATTTCCGGCTGACATCAGAGATTTTCAGCCCAATCACAACTAGGGATGCACCGATAGGATTTTTTGGACCGATCTTTTCCCCCACTAAAGTGCAGTCTGTTTCTTTTATTGTCCAAGACATTTGAGCCAGCTCAACAAAAGTTTTCTGTCGGTGCTTAAGTATAGTGTACACCAGAACATTAAATTAAGTCAACAGACATGCAATTCATTGCCTTTATGCGGTTAATTAATAAACAATCAGTATCGGCCTTTCTCGTGCTATTGCCGATATGCCGATGGTTTCAAATTCATCAAAAATCAGCCGATAAATATCGTCGGCCGATACATCGGTGCATCACTAATCACAACGTACAGATTAGCTGACTCTACCGATAACTCTTTCAATTTTGGGGGCGATAACCGATATCTATAGGCCGATAAATATTCATATTATTTTCACAATGAAAAACTTGCAGACTGCGGACATCTTGTCTTTGCGCTAGACTAGCATACTCTTCTTAAGCCCGCAACACGTGTCATCTTCGTGCTATGTCACAGAAAGCACCAATCAAAACTCCACATGGCCAGCAATGAGCAAGTGAAGTGGTTCAACAAACCAAAATAATCCATAATTTATCGGCTTTCATTTATCGGCCTAATTTTGCTATCAGACTGATAACCGATAATATTAAAAATAAGCAGTTATCGGCCGATAACGATATGTCGGCCGATATATCGTGCATCCCTAATTGTATTATACAAAATACGCAAAATTTCGTTGTTTTTCAGCAGTGAAATAGGTGCTCTTTAATTACTCTCAGACAGAGCTTTTCAAGTAATCTGGTAAAGTCAACCAGTATTTCTCACATCGCAATATAAATTGCAGGAATTTTTTTCCCACCACTATCGTACAGTCCTTTTTAGAAAATGTCCTGGCTGTTCCAAGCTTTATAATTGTAGTAAATGGTGCTTCTGATTTGAAGTCCAAGAAGTCCATCCATCCTTTACAGAAGTATTCCACATGGCTCCAGTGGGTTAATAAAGGTCTTACGAGGGCAATCGATGTGATTTTGTAAAAAAACAAATATTTAAAACTTTACAAACTAAAATACGTTTTTGGTGATGACTGACACGCATTCACATTTCCAGTGTAGGACGTAGCATAGTGACGAACAAAGAATGCATCCAGGAATGACGCAAGAGCAAAGCATTTTAGGCCTAATAAAAATCTACAGTATAACTAAAACAACTTGCTGTTCATGGATTTCCTGATTTTGGGATTAGACAGTTGTATAGTAAAAATCTATGTAAAGATTCTTTAAGATAATCGTTTGTGTTTAACGTAAAACCACACTGAAGAACATAAGCTTAACAAATCAAGACCGCATTTTCAATTGTGGTTGAAATGTTTTCTTAAGAAGCTTGAGAGAAACTTTTCATACCGTCAGACTTTTAATGTTTTTTCTCATGCTAATTCTCAGTTTCCGGTTCTGCAGGTGCATTTTGGTTCATTAAGCATCAAATTAAGCTGCCATTATAGCTCAAAGGGCTATTATTAGCTATAGAGAAGCTGGGTATGCACATATAGATGCATACGTCCATGCGTTCTCTCACATGCTGAAATATTCATGAGCCAGGGCCTGAAATCCCTCATCTCCCCCTGACTTTACCACACACAATACATACATACAGAAACACAAGCCTTTCTCATCCCCCTATGGATCCAAGCCCAGCTACGCACATTGTCTTAAACGCATTCAAATGCTCTTTTACTCCCACCCTCTCTCTCCTTCCTGTCTTTCATGCTGTGTCATTTTGGGCCGTCTTTGGCTCAGTCTTTAACAGTCTCCTTTCTTAAATAAACACAAGGAGGTCTATTTATAGGCTTTTGCGAGGGTCTTTCTACAGTAGCCGAGCCAGGGAGCTCACTGCTTTAAAAATGACATGGACAAGCTTAAGTAAGATTCGATACACAGTGAACAGCTCAACGTAACAGAAATGCTGCAACTTTGATTGCATCATCAATAACATCCCTTACACATGCCAATATGTCCGCCATAATCTCCACATCACACTCTCTCTCTTTCTGACTGTCTCCCTTTGTCCGCCTGGCTAATAGAGAAAACGACTAGACGAGGGAGAATGTTGGTTCACAAACTCACTCAGGCAAGAGAGAGACAGAGAGAGATAAACAAACAGTGCAGTGTGGTTGGAAAGGAAACATTCCTGCTGTCACTTTCTGTCAGATCATGCCAGAGCCCCTCTGATAGTGTGTACTTGCAGGAATCTAGAAGTTTTTGTCAATATAGAAATGAACTTTTAATGATATGTAGGTTTTCAATCAAACAATGGTAAAGTTTCTTCAAAAGGGTCCTTCCCAGTATACCACCTGCCATTGGTCCATTAGTATGCCAATTCTGCTGCAATTACAGAAAAATGTAGTTCAAGTGTGTGCTTGTTAGTGGAGATGTCAGTGTCACAGGGTTTATTGTCCAACTTTTTCATAATCCTCTTAAGACTTCACAGATTTCACAAAGACACACAAGATGCTTCCAGATGTGATCCAGTACACAGGGACTAAACGGAGTATTACAGGGACATTCTACTTTTTTTTTGAAAACATGCTCATTTTCCAGCTCCACTAGAGTTAAACATTTGATTCTTACCATTTTGGAATCCATTCAGCTGATCTCCGGGTCTGGCGCTAGCACGTTTAGCATAGCCTAGCATAAACCATTGAATCTGATTAAACCATTAGCATCGCGCTCAAAAAATAACTAAAGAGTTTCAATATTTTTCCTATTTAAAAATGGACTCTTCTGTGGTCACATCATTTACTAAGACCGGCAGAAAATTAAAAGTTGTGATTTTCTAGGATTTTTAACAGATATGGTTAGGAACTCATTCTGGCGCAATAATCAAGGACCCTGCCGCCGCAACATGGCTGCAGCAGGCACAGTGACACTACGCACTGCCCGAAAACAGTCCCCTGCCATTGAAAGTAACCAAGGGGACTATTTTCAGGGGAGTGCACAACATCACTACGCCTGCCGCAGCCATGCCACACCAGCAAAGTCACTGATTATTACACCAGTTTGAGAGTATAGTTCCTAGACATATCTGCCTAGACAATTGCAGCTTTTAATTTTCTGTCGGTCTTAGTACACGGTGTAACTACAGAAGAGTCAAGTTTTAAATAGGAAAAATATTGAAACTCTTTGCTTAATTTTTAACGCAACGCTAATGGTCTAATCAGATTCAATGGATTGTGCTAAGCTATGCTAAAAGTGCTAGTGCCAGACCCGGAGATCATCTGAATGGATTCCAAAACAGTAAGAATCAAATGTTTAACTCTAGGGGAGCTGGAAAATGAGCATTTTTTCAAAAAAAGTGGAATGTCCCTTTATAATGTTGAATCTCTTCTCAGTAGAAAGAATCACATTTGTTTCTGAAAAAAGACATCCTTTATTGCTCTTACACTCATTTTTCATTACCTTATTTTTATATTTATTTGTTTTTCTAGCTGTACAACATTTATGATGCTATTTCCTTCTGTATTACTGTTGTTTTTTGTTATCCCTGTACTCTAACCTTCTCACTGTTTTTTTCTTTCTCTTTCTAGGTGAATCTCTGTCTGACATGTTTCTGAAGTCATCCCCAGGAGAAGGGGATCTGTACACGTCTCTTCTTTCCTCAAAGTCCTCTTCCAATCCCTTCAATGACGGTGCTTCTCTCTTCTCCACTGAGGGCAACCGTTCTCCACCTGCTCCCACTGGAACTGACTCTGGCATTGGCATGACCCCGGGTGACCCTTCAGATCACCAGACGACTCTGCAGGGTTCGCACAAGACAGACCATTACAGCTACATGGACATGGGTGATGACCTCTGCGATTTTGGCAATGCCAAAAATAAGCAGCAACCCTCCGTGGTCGGCTATGGAGATGATGACGACGACGATGATGATGATGATGACATTCAAGATTTCAAGCCGAAGACGCCGGAAAGTAAAGAGTCCAGCCATGACCTCTTTGATATAGGGCGCTATTTGGAGAAGAGTCCACTTGGTTCTGAAGATGTTGAGGTGAAGGAGAGTCCGGGATCGGCAGGTGGGGAGCACACATTTCCTTACGTGGAGGATCCTTCGGATGAAGAGATGGCCGATTTCCGTTCGTACCGCAGGATGGAAACGCCACAGAGTGCTAGTCCAGTAAAAATCACAGTGACTACGGAGTCCCACGCTGCTGTGACCCAGCCAATGAGAGAGTCCCCACAAGGGAGCGTGGCTGAAAGAGAGAGTGTTCTCAGTTTTGGTCAGCCGGGTCTTCCCACAGTAACACTGTCAGAACCAGAGGATGACAGCGCGGCCTCATCGGCTAGCCACTCCCCTAACCACTCCCCTACAGGTCGATCCTCCTACTTATAGCACACCTGCTATAGTATTTGAGTAACTCCTTAATTCCTCCTTTTTTTGTCACACCACATTAATCTCCTTTTTGTTGTCTTCCAGGTCGAGAGTCTCCATCTGATGTGTTGTTCCAGCCTGCAGGAATGAAGTCTGTAAGCTCCATCCAAGATTCCAGCAGCACCACCTATCATCCCAATGCTGCAGAAGACCAAGATGTCAAGAGCTCACCCAAACCCTCCCCCACATGGGCTCAAGAGCTTCAAGGCAGTGAAGACGAATCTGGAGATTCAGAAATTGAGCAAGTTGCCGAAGAATCTGATTCACCAATGCACGACTTGACATCTAAGATTCCAACCGCAGGTGAATTCGGTCAATCAAGCAATCCATTTGAGCAGACCAGCTACACATCTGTCAGTGATAAAGCTAGCGACCTGTTTGAAAAGCCTCAAACCAACAAAGTTAGTGCTAGTAACCCATTTGAGCTATCTGGAGGCACGAAGGCGAGTTTTGGTCAACCTGGCAACCCTCCGCTCTACAGTCTGTTGAGAGAAGAAAGAGAGGCGGAGCTTGACAGCGACCTGCTTATCGAATCAGCTTCTGAGGAGAGTCCCAAGAGGGAACAGGAATACTCTGCCCCAAAACTTCCTGAAACATCTCCACTGACCTCAGGCCTTACTTCCTCTAAGCCCGTCAAAGCTTCCTGTGACTCAACCTCTCCTTTCATTGAACCCCCAGCTAGCACCTTGAGAGTAAAAGAAGAAGAAGTAAAAGAAAAGGAAAAGGAGAAACCAGCGCCTGTTGAGAAGCCCAAGCCAGAACCAGAAGACAGCTGGTCCCTTAAACCCAGGCCTGCAGTAATGGGAACATCTACAGTGCCTCTGGAGCAACACTCCATTCAGGAGGAGGAGGAGATTAAAAGTAAAAGCAGTATTGAGAATGCTACAACAGAGAAAGATGCACCTCTGCCCCCGTTATTCCAGAGCATCAACAGACAGAAAGGTAAGAGTTTCCAGCATTATCCATGCCATTTATTCACAGGTAGCTGTGCTTTTGTTTACACTGCACACATATATGATATGGTTTTGAAATCTTTATACACTCTCATTCTGCAATGATAAAGTATCTACATTGCTTGCATTATTACCCACTTAAAGGAAAACACCACCGTTTTTCAATATTTTACAATGTTCTTACCTCAACTTAGATGAATTAATACATACCCATCTTTTTTCAATGCGTGCACTTTTAATCTTTTTTCAGCGCTTCTTGAATGTGTTGGCATTTAGCCTAGCCCCATTCATTCCTATGGCTCCAAACAAAAGTTTTATTTTATGTCACCATACTTACTCGTGTAACAGTCTTTTAATAGGGAAAACATGGAAGTGTTTAGTGGCTTCTAAATTCATCCCTGTTTGGAGCCATAGGAATGAATGGGGCTAGGCTAAATGCTAACACATTCATGACACGTTGTACGAAGATTAAGTGCACGCATTGAAAAAAGATAGGTATGTATCAATTTGTCTAAGATGAGGTAAGAACATAGTAAACTTACAGAACATACAGAAACTTAGATTAGATTGTAAAAAGAAAGGATGAAAAACTGGAGATTTAGCTAGGATTTAGGATACTGTTATTTTGGAAAGTACTAACCTTCATTATTCATCAACTATTTTAAAGACTGATGTCACTTCTAACATTGCTGTTTAGAGTGGGTGTGGGTGAGGAATGTAGCTTGGACAGGACTGTGATGTAGAAAATGTCCAGATGTCTGTGATGATATGATGCTGTAGTGCCATCATAAGCAAATGCCATCTGTGAACAGATTTACAATAACACTCTAAAACAACATTATGGATGAGATCTCTATTAAAAACTATATTGAATAAACACATGCCACACCGTTGTTTCTTGTCTACTGAAAAGGCCTAATGATTAATACGGTTGTTGGTATAATAGTTTGGAATGCAGATGGGTGTATGCACCCATTGTTGGGTTTTTACAAGCAAATGGACCGATTTCGATTTCCAATGTTTTTTCTTTGTTTAAACAACAGACGAGAAGAATGAAAGAGTACATGAACAATATGTTTATTTGCTTATTCACAGGTCAAATTGGCTAAAATAATTGGCTAAAAAATTAGTAGCTTTTTGAAATGAAAGACTTAACCACAGTGATGCAACATAGGCTACATATGGCATTAGCAGTTGTTTTAGTTTTAAAGTGCACCTATGGTATAATACTATGTGTTGCGTGGTTTATGGTTAAAAAAAAACACAATATTTTCCACATACCAACATTATTGTTGCTCCAAAAATCCCTGCCTTCCTCAAACACTCTGAATTTGTACAAAGTTCATCGTTCTGAAAAGTGCAGTGTCATCTGATTGCCCAGCTAATCTGTACGTTGTGATTGGCCTGAATACCTCTGACGTCAGCCGGAAATGTGACGCTCCTCACTAGGGATGCGCGATAATTTGCATGCGATAACATGCACATCTCATCAGTAAAGCCAGTTCCTTGATTAGTAGTAATTCGCCATCACCTGCTATTCAGATGGACCAGCATTTACTACACAAAGCCGTGGTTCATTGACAAGCTAGGCCATATCGCAGGTGATACTTCCGCTATAATTAATGCGAAATTGCCCCGAATCACATACAAATTATTGTGCATCCCTACTCCTCACCATGTTTACGGGATTAGCTCACAATGAAGTGCTGACAGGAATAAATATTGTCTACCTTATCAATATACGCCAAATCTGATCCAGAAAATGCAAATGACTGATTGATCAACTTTGCCAGAGTGGCTTGAGCAGAACGTAACAGATTGGTAAGGTAAGGATTACAAAAACATTGAAACCATGTCTGCAATTGCGATCGTAGAAGAAGTGGGAGTCAGCAGTGGGAGAAATTATGATAATGACCATGTCACCAGTCCAGGAAGTAAACTGTTGCCTACAATCTGTGTGATTGTTTTAGTCAAAAAAAAGAGAGAGATTTACTTTGGAAATGATAACTCACGTCATCGTTTACTTTGAGATTAGTACCTTTTGGATATCGTTAACATGTACTAATACACACTTACACACCAAAGGAAATGTAAAATCGTGATGGATAATTGGTACTCTTTAAGTTAAATGGTATCATTTTAAGATTTAAAGCAAAAACAGAATGGTCTGATATCAGCTTTGTGAAATTAGACCAAAATGAAACAAACCTGCACAAAACAAAATCAATGCATCAAAGCGCTAATTCAATCTTTGACATTATGGCTCATAGCAGCTGATAAAACAGCAGTTACCAGTATTATCCCTGTAAAACAAAGCAACTGTGTGCACTTATAAATGGCCCTTTATAAGGCATTATGCTAAGATAGGATGAAAAGTAAATTACATCAAGGCTTTTCTTTAAACAGCTCCCATCATCAGAGATACATCATTAATATAACAGATTTGTAGCTGAAACAGATCGGCTAAAAAACGTTGGCGCAAAAATGGTTGTACAATCAGTGCATCTTTAGTGTATATTGTCACCTGACGTCCTAACCAGGTACAAGACATGCAGAAAAACTTTTTATGTTATGCTTGTTTTCTCTTTATTTATTCTTGGGATTTGATCTTGTATTTTTTCATTGATTTCTTTAACAAAATAAAATTTTGTTATAAAAAAAAATACACAATAACAAAAATTCAAATGCTCAAAATTACAAAATGAAAGCTCTACAGAAACATGACAATAATGTGCACATGACCTTACAGATGTTACAGTATCGAGTCGGGAATATCTCTTTAAATCTGGTTTGGATTTAATATGCAATTTAGCTCAGTGTGGTCTGGTTTCTTATTATAAACTCGTGATTTGAGTTAGGTGTAAAGGCTTTTAAGTGCACAGGTCTGTAAATGAAGAGAGATTATCATCATCCTCATCATCACAGTTGGATGTTTTTATAATGAGTCTAATTAGAAAATCTTTCTTATGTCGCAATTTGAAAGAAAATGAAAGATTGATATCAAGTTTAATGAAGGCTGCTTTAAAGGGATCAGTAAAGTTTCCCTCCAGTGGAGATTTTACATACTGCATTGGTGCTTACATAAATTTGCAATAACAGTTCTCCTCACATTATTGTCAAATGATCTATAGGTCATTGTTTTAAAATCTTGTCAAAATAAAAGAGTTGCTACATGTTTAAGTAGAATTTCGGTAAAAAATATTGATGTTTGTCATGGAAAGGTATATTGTCTAGTTGAATTGAAAAGAGATGACTATGCTGTTTTTGCCTATTCACTTGATCCATTTGGCATTGAAACCTTTACATTGTAACAACAGATAAAGTTGAATGAGCATTAAAGATGGAGAGGAATAACCTGTTTTAGATCAAATTATTTTTTCTGGTTTGAGCATTTTTAGAATGTTGTACACAAAATGTAGTAAAAACTGCATGCACATATAATCAAGCCTGGGTGATATACCTAAAACTTGATATCTTGATGTCTTTCTTTTTTGACAATACTCGAAAGATATCACATAGTTTTTGCTTTAGCATTATCAAAAAAGGTGATTTTCTTTTGCCTCACCCCCCAAAAAAAGATTTGGACTGAATATTCAAAATGTTTAGTGCACAAAAGAAAATCATACTACGTTAAATTAAATGAACATATAAATGCAGCTAGAAGTGAATAAAAAATATTATGCTGTCCCCGGCCTGCCCACATTTTGCTTAGTATCTATAATGTATCTATTTTAGATCATAACCACTTTACTTGTGAATACTTTTAAGGGAATAATTCGTCATCCACTTCCTTTTTCCACACTTGAGTCACTTGCTGATGAAATTTTGACAGGTTACACTTTAAACTACTTGTGAGACAAATATGGGGAAGAAAAATTCTTTGTTTAAGCAACATGATCTCAAGTCGATAATCGATAATGTCTAATATACAGTATATCGCCCAGCCCAATACAATCCCCAAAAGTGTTTTTATAATTTATATAAAGGTACAGCTGCTGATACAGTATATTAATACAATTGTTAATTTTGTACAGAAACATTTAACTTTCTTATATAAAGACACTGCAGTTAACTACAGATAAAACAACAGACCAACAGAAAGGTTGTATAATAGATTCATGTTAAGCATTGCATTTATAAACACATTTTTCTTGCATTGTTGTCATTGTCTTGCACGACTGAAGGTTCTGGAATGTTGGAAAAAAGAGGTCAACGCCTATTTAGTGCTTTATCCTTAAATGAACTGCAGAGGGCGATAAAGACCAATAATTTCTACTGTATAACAAAAACGAAATGTTTTAATTTAAATACTTTTTTAGATATAGCCTATCAGTCTTTGTAAGAATATAATAGTAAATAAACCCAATCTTCATATTGTAATATTGCACCCTACACTGATTGTAATTTTGAGACAATCTGGATCGCAGCACAGATCGGCCTGTTGTCATAGCAACACAGGAGGTAGGGAGCTTAAGCTGTGGAGAGCCATTTGGAGAAAGATGCTATGGAAACAAAAGAGCAAGATGATGTAAATGAATAAGCAAAAACTGAAATCATTAAATACCAGATTCACTTACACAATACCAAACATGCATGCGTTTACTGTGTCACTTATTGCTAACACATTAGAACATGCAGTGTGTTAAATTATACACACTACTACAGGATCATTGTCAAATTCATCTAGTTTAGGCAAAACTACATTACCCACAATTCTATCCAAGGTTTCATCTGTAATTGTGGGAAGGGTGAGACAAAAATATGCTGATCATAAATTCCACCCTTTATTTAGCTAACAACAATGGCATCCTTTACGACACTGAGGTCACATGACAGATGATTATGTTTATGTATAAGGTTGGTGGGGGGCAGGGTGGGGCCGCTTTAAACCGATCTCCCCCCTCACGCCCCAGGCACTGCATATGGTACAATCCGCTCTCTGCGGTTGAGGCTGCAGTGTTTACCATTTATACAGCATCATCTCCCTTTCTCTCGCTCTTTCGGCACACGTCTCTTTCTCTTCCACCACTCTGTCTCTCTCTCTCTTCCTTTCATTTCTGTCCATTCATGCCGTTCAGACGTGTGAGATAGTGTGTGTCTGGAAGACATAAGATCAGCCAAGGGGACAGCAGATTCCAGAAAACAGCGTGAGAAACGACAGTGGACGAGAGGAGAGACATGGATAAAGAAAAGAAAGCGTGCATCTGGAGCAGCTGGAGAGGGCAGGGTACAGCGTCTGTGTCTTCGTGTGTGTGTGTGGATATCAGTGTGTTAATTTCACTACGCAACCTGATGTATATTTTTGCTGTGCGTGTGTGTAATTGTTACTAGTCCTTTAGTTGCTCTGGTAGGTTTCATTTCCGTCTGCGCTGGTGGGACAAAAGAGAGGCAGCTGTTTAGGGATGGGGTGGGGTGGCAGGTGGTCTGTCTGTTTCAGCGATATGCTGATATGGAAACCCTGCTGTTTTTTAAAATGGTTGCTACGGCATTGAGTTCAGGATGTTTTTATGTTCAATCGGGGTTGCAGGAGAGCTGGATGAGACTGTCACTATAGCAACCAGGTCACACCCATCCTGATTGATTACATCATTCTCTTCAACAGGCTGCCATTATAACTGGAGGAGATGATTTTCTAGACTATAAAAAAAATGCTTGTTGAGATAAAACGTGTTGGGATGGTGTCCAAAACACACCATTTAATAGAACTTCATTGTGGAAGTGTTGGAAGTTTGTAAAGCTACAGTGTGTGTGGTTGTGTTAACATCTGAAACTGTTGTGAAAGATTAAATTCGACACCATGGTATTGGACTCCATGGATGTGTGTTTGGCCATTTTTTAAATACATGCAGGCACCACTAATAAATGACAAATAACCAAACAACCAATCATCTGTAGGAGGGAAAAGTATGACATCACTGTGAAATCATTTCTCCATATTTGATGATTCATAGCAAACCCCTCTGAGGTCTCTTTTTTGTCAGCTTTCTGATACACAATCGGAGAGACTTACACAAACCAACACATAAACGTATTAAACTTTCAGTGCTACTGCATTTTTAAAACCACTTACAAGCTGAAGACCAATGCACTTTTCTCTTTAAAGAGCTCAGAGGATGTGGTCTCATCATTATTTTCTGTTCGGAAACCACTTATAGTATATCATTCATTAATATTAAATGTAATTAAATGGCTCATACATTTAATAATCACAAGAAGCTGTTACACCAAGTAAAACAAAATGTAAAAACATAAAGCGATTGGCCTAAAGCAATATTACTTCTGCTTATTTGCCTCTTATCAGCTTGACGCACCTTTTTTCTGTCACATGATATTTGTAACCAATCAATGAATGATACTAGGAGCAAGAACAGTATTTCCTTTAGATTTTAACTATATTCCTGTCATTCCTGTTTACCTCAGGAATTTCCAGGGCTGTATGTGTTTGAGCGAAGGTGAAGATGCCTTGTTTTGGATTTGATTCTGGCCTTTTAAATTTAAGCTTTTGTGAAAAATAGGACTTTCACATTTTTATTCAAATTGATTTAAAGGTGCATTGTGTACAGAATATCTTGACAGAAATGCAATATAAAATAAATAACTAAATTATCAGTGGTGTATAAAAACCTTACATAATGAACTGAATTGTTTTTATTACCTTAGACTGCGTGTCCCCTTACATGAAAATCGCTGTCATGTTTCTACAGTAGCCCTAAAGTGGTCTACAGGGCGCGTTTCGTCCCCATGTTATCTCAGAAGGCATATTTGTCCTGTGGCGGCTACCATATGCGTTTTAAAATTAAGGGGTGAGCTGTTGGTTGCAATATTACAATCCCAGCACTAGATGCCGCTAAGATTTACACACATCACCTTTAAAGCAGTTATTGCAAGGAGGCATGTCCCTTTGGTACAATTTGGGGTCTTGACAAGGAGTATACAGGTGCTGGACATATAATTAGAATATCATCAAGAAGTTGATTTATTTCACTAATTCCATTCTCAAATCTTTATTTCTTTTAATTTTGATGATTATAACTGACAACTAAGGAAAACCCCAAATTCAGTATCTCAGAAATTTAGAATATTGTAAAAAGGTTAAATTTTGAAAACACTTGGTGCCACACTCTAATTAACTCAAAACACATGCAAATGCCTTTTAAATGGTTGCTCAGTCTAGTTCTGTAGGCTACACAATCATGGGGAAGACTGCTGCCTTGACAGTTGTTCAAAAGATGACCATTGACACCTTTTCAAGGAGGGCAAGACACAAAAGGTCATTGCAAAAGAGGCTGGCTGTTCAAAGAGCTCTGTGTCCAAGAACATTAATAAAGAGGCAAAGGGAAGGAAAAGATGTGGTGGAAAAAAGTGTATAAGCAAAAGGGATATCTGCACCCTGGAGAGGATTGTGAAACAAAACCCATTCAAAAATTTGGAGATTCACAACGAGTACACTGCAGCTGGTGCTTCAAGAACCACTATGCACAGACGTATGCAAGACCAATTTTGGATAAAACACTGCACTCACCAGTGAATCGTTTTACTCAGGCATCCAATCATTGACGTCAACCAACTGGCTTACCGTACCGACCAACCCACACCAACCTTCATGGCTCATAGTACAACTGATAAACAAAACGTTATAGAAGTGTTAGCTGAAAACAACATTGCCAAGTGCCTAAAGTCTGCGTTTTCAGAACATAGCCTGACATTTTCAGCCACGTTTAAACCCTTCAAATGTACACATGGCCTTAGCATTCCCATTAATTGCAATAAAAGTTGCCATTTTTTCAGTGATTGATTTCACTGAAGCTGCACGACGAATGACACAGATAAGCCATAAGTACAGAAGTTGCAACCTAGGCCACTTTAACCGGCCAAACCTTGACCCCCTTGTTCCCAATATAGGGCTTCCCCATGGCCATGACCTTTTACTCTGGAAGTGAAATGCTATCGTGTTGGCATGGCTGCCATGCTGGATGTGGATCTCTGGTACTATAATTACACACCGACATTTGAACACTAGCGCGCACACTTACACAATTACCCCCCTCGCCGCCGCCTTATTTTAAGCTGGCCCCTTAAGCAATGTGTGTAAGAAACTGGAACACTGTATCTATAGCAACCGCTGCTGCCCCCTTTCTTTCATCTCAAATATACACACGATATGAAACACACCTCTTATGTGGATATATTGGGCTCTGTGAATGGTTTTACACATGTATGACAAACATTGTGTATTTGAGTGAGTGTTTGTGTGTATTTGTATTGGCTGTACCATTTGTCACCTGGTATGCTGTTCTTAAGCCTGTGTCTGTATATGTTCCTCCATTCTTGAATAGCCAATGGTAGTATGAGCCAGCCCCCCTCCCTCTTATTCTCATTCTCTCTCTCCTTTTGTGTGCATTCCCACTCACTTTCTCTCTTTTTCTCACTGTCTGCAGTCATGGCAGCTTCAGGTCAGTATCTCTCTTCTGTTAACTTGAGTGATTTTCCATTAGAAATCTGATATATGTGCTGTAGTGGTTCATATAGTTGAGATTGTATATTACTGTGTTTTTAAACAATGATGTTGTTATTGTACATCGTCTAAAATAATTCTAGTAAATAAAGCAGTATGGCACCTGTGTGTGTGTGTGTGTGTGTGAAGTAATAAGTTTTATTTTGTGTAAAATACCATTTGAGGAAATGTATGACAACTGAAAGGTTGTTTTTATGATTATGTTTATCTTAGTTCTTTAATGGTGGTTTTGTTGTCAGTGAGAATTAGAAAAAGGTGTTGTATAGGCTGTATGCGATTTTTAAAAGTAATGATCAGTTGGATCTTTCTGCTGGCTTTATCTTAGACTTGGTTTCAAGCTAAAATCCCAGATAAAAATGGCCGATATTTCTGCCCTCCTCTAAGCTCTGGCAGGCTAAATTTAGCCCCGTTGGACCGGTGGGAGACTCTCACATGGGACTAAAGATGTCGTGCACACACCAGACCAGTTTCTGTGAGTGTGTGCGTAACAGCTTTACAAAGCAGAAACTGTGCGTGTAAAATTCATATCAGCTACAATGAGCTCTCGGTTGCCGTAGAGACTAAAGAGATGATTCAGAGTTGGTTCTCATGGCAACAGTTTTACTTGTGTCCTTTTATTATATTTAGGACAAAACTAGAAAGATCAAGAAAGCTGTAAGATCAGCCGTATCTTTTTATTTACCCGGCTTACCTAAAAGTCTTAGAAGACTAACTTGTAGGACTAGTCTAAGCAGGTTATGCAACCAAACACCTGGTTTATCATCCCACACACCTGTGCCACACTGCGATAGGATCTTTCATTTCACACTTTTGGATTGAATCTGCTTTGTATGGAATTAGGGAAGTGCAAAACTAGGCATGTAAATTTTAGTCAACGGTTGGTCTTACACCATGGTAGACAATGGTGCTCAAAAACCTTTTGCTTACAAACATTGCTCAAAATATTTTCCTTTGTGTTCAGCAGAACAGATAAATAATACAGGTTTGTGACAGCATGAGAGTGAGTAAATGACAGAATTTTCATATTTTGGTGAACTATCCCTTTAAGAAAGTCATGTACACCTAGGCTTATTTCTGTGATGTCACACAAACCTAGATTTGAAAGTTGTGTTTTATAGATCTGGAGGTTTGAAAGATGCACGTCTGGGGTGGTATAGGCTATAGCCTGTATGTTTGGGTTGCCAACCAAAAGATTGCAGGTTTAAACTTTGTGAAGAGGGTCATCTTTGGCTCTTCATTGTGCCCTTGAGCAAGACACTCAACTCAAACGGTTGCTCCAAGTGGATTGTCCCTGTAATCTTAGATGGTGCCATTGTAGAATCCATCATGCTACATGAATACATCCTACCACATGCTAAACTAATATAGCAGACTCTGAACAAGCAAGTCTATGATAAGCTAAAGTCTCATAGCTTACGGTGTTTGTACTGATTACATGGCTATTTGTGCTCTTTTTCTCAACACCTAGTATGCTGTGTGTGCACAGATGGTTAGGGTTTGAGTACGGTGCTGTGAGAGGTAGACAGGTGCAAACTGATAGCCCCAAGGTTAAACAGCAGGATTCATACAATACTAGAGAACTAGAAAATATAAGGGTATGTTTTTGTGATTTTGGTGCCATGCATAAAGTTTAAAGTTTTGAAGAACTTGATTTATTAGAAATTTCTATTTAATGTTGCATGCATTGTCAGTTCAAGTTTACTAGATTTTATATTTCTTAGAGGACCAGTGTGTAGATTTTTAGCGGCATCTAGTGGTGAGACTGTGAATTGCAACCAACAGCTCGTCCACAGCTCACCCCTTCTTTTGGAAACGCATAGCATAGAAGCTACGGTAGCCGCCACAGGACAAACATGTCATCATCTGAGGCAACTTTGTGACAAAACGTGCTCTATTCATGAATATCAGCTGAAGTCACTCACATCTCAAACTTGTCTTCCGACATTTTGAGTACCTGAAGTGGTCGCAAACGAACTAGACGCTATGCCTTCAATATGTTGTGAGCATCAAAATATGCTATTTCTACAACACTAATGGTGCATTCCCTCCAGCCGCGGTAGAGGCGGCAAAAACGCGCTATACGCGCGTAGTTGGACGCTTGAACATTTGAGTTGACTCGCTTCATTCGCACACAAAATTCTAGTCATTCGAGACATTCAAGCGGAAATTTGCGTCATGGGAGGGGCTGCTGAGACTCCGCCACTCCGCTCGCTTCCTGTAATCACGTCACTACTATAGCAAGGTCCTGATTGGTTAACGCGGTGCAAAAATTCGGTGAAGTTCTGATTTTTCAACTAGCGCCATTCCCTCGGCAACGCTCAATTCACGCGGAACGCACCTCCACGCTGCTCCATCGCGTCTTTGCATTGACTTAACATGTAAATCACTTGCGCTTGCCGCGTCTGGTGTGAACCCTGCATAAGAAGGCTCGACACAACATGATACTTTGCTTGAAGTATCACCTGTGTCTCTACACATGAACTCGAGCATTGGGGACGTTGTTTGTGTACACAGAGTTTGCTGAAGAGAAGGTTTTGAACAACTGACTTTGATTGTTTTGGTGTCCACTCGCCGCCATCTTCCCAGTCAAGATGTATCAATCTCCGAATGCGACGTAAGGAGGGAGGAGAGTAAAGATGGATAGCTCCTAAAGCATAGTTCCATATAAATGCACGGATAATTTGCATTTTGTTGCAAGTGAAAAACAATATCAACCTTCTAGTTAAAAAAAGGAGCCTCATATGAGATTCATTCATTCGGAAATCAATTTTTTATGTCTGGCGAAGACGGCGAGCAGACACCATAACAGCCAAAGTCAGTTGTTTAAAACCTTCTTTTTAGTAAACTCTGTGTACACAAACAATGTTTTCGATACTTACGTTCATGTGTAGAGATCCAAGCGATACTTCAAGCAAAGTTTTAGGTTGTGTCGAGCCTTCTTAGTGTTGTAAAAATAGTGGTAGTTCGGTGCACCGGACAGCGTCTGGAAGAAC
This sequence comes from Misgurnus anguillicaudatus, assembly GCF_027580225.2. Classification (NCBI taxonomy): domain Eukaryota; kingdom Metazoa; phylum Chordata; class Actinopteri; order Cypriniformes; family Cobitidae; genus Misgurnus; species Misgurnus anguillicaudatus. Next base: position 24,130,660 of record NC_073347.2, on the reverse strand, counting down.
GCATCAGGGGTCGAGTAGGCATTACACCCTAACCAAGATATTATTTTCTTTTCATGACAGTCGAGGTGCGAAATGTTGCCTTTCGTAGCCATTTCCCGTATCTGTAAGAATCATAGACAGTAAAAGATAAGAAATCCATAAATCGTAGCAAGCTAGCCAATGCTTGTCAGTAGCCTACTGGTACTCTGTAGGTACGCAAGATGGCGGCAGGCAACTGGAATGACGTAAACTATCACATGACTGATATTCATCCATAGGGCAGTTCGTCAATTTAGGGCTAGTGTAGAAACAGGGCGGCAACTTCCACAAATGCTGCTTTTTCTAATCTCCCTTTCATTCTGTTCCCCTCTCTCTCTAGTGGTAGATCTGGTACACTGGCGGGATGTGAAGCAGTCTGGACTGGTGTTCGGTAGCGTGTTACTGCTGCTGTTCTCTTTAACCCAGTTCAGCGTGGTGAGCGTTATTGCATACCTTGGCCTAGCTATCCTCTCTGCCACCGTCAGCTTCCGAATCTACAAATCCGTCCTGCAGGCGGTGCAGAAAACCGACGAGGGACACCCATTCAAGTTAGTAAAACCCTTAGCTCGGGGGTCTCCAATTCTGCTTCTGGGAAGTCCTACAGAGTGTAGATCCATCTAATCCAACACACCTGTCTGCAATATTCAAGTAATGTTGAATAGCTCGACTGCCTGGTTCAGATGTGTTGGGCTATGGTGGAAGATAAACCCAGCACCTTTTACATTTGAGATATGTGCACTGAATAACCACCGTGGCTCCACTCTTTTCCAGGGCATATCTGGAGGTGGATATCGCTCTCTCTGCAGATCAGATCAGCAGGTATGTGGATAAAACTCAGCTGTATGTCAACACCACCATGAAGGAGCTTCGCAGGCTGTTCCTTGTTCAGGATCTGGTTGACTCCATAAAGGTAAAAACATGAACCCCATAAAATTTGTTTTGTGAATGTTACTTTCTCCGATGTTTTTAATATTAAAATAAAGAGCATTGTGCTTTTCAGGTAATCTTGAGTACAGTGCAGTCATGGTGTAATGGTTTCTGTGGAAATAGTTTTTGAATTAATTTGTCCTAGAAAATGTCTCATCTAATTCAGCATCAAAGTTTGATTTCAACTTTGGTCCCAAATAATTTCCATAAAAATTGTCAGAGAGCCTTCTGTGTCAACAGAAACACATCCCGTAAATGTTCTGGGATCGCTTCCGTAAAGAGGACCTAGTAACATTGCCGTAAAGGTCTACATACCGCAACGTTTGTTGGGCGCGTTTAACGCCAGCGTTTTACGAGACGTTTTTCTGCCTTTACACCCCAGCAATTTTCACTGGCGTTGATCTAGGGGAAAATTAGGGGAAATTAAACTAACTATCGAATCCCATTTGATCTGAAATTTCTCTACATAACTCCGTCTTATCACGATTTTTGTAGTCGCTATCGCGCTTATCATAAAGCTCTGTGTTTTCATTAGTCCCTTTCACACATACAGTCTTTACTGGTAATTTACTGGTAAATTGCCGTTAACATGTCATGTGTGAACAGAACCTTTCCGGTAAATCAGTGCTCCCAATTTACCAGTAAGACAGGTTGTAAGATTACCAGTAATTTACCGGTAAGCGCTGTGTGTGAACGAAAATTCTAGGATTACCGGCATTTAGAACGGACGACGTCAGACCGTGCTGACAGCTTCGGGCCAATCATAGCGTTTTAATACAGATGACGCGTTTACCCCCGCACTGTTTACTGACGTTTCCACACACACATGCTGCTTGAAAGTTGAGCACACCTGAAGTTTACGTCCACATTTCTTCACCAAAGTTGTTTAAAACAGCTTACCGCTGAATTGCCGACGTCCTTAGCACGCCCTCTGTGAAGCCTAAAGTGCAAACAGTACTGTTGTTAAAAACGCATTTTCGGTTTGACGTCGTCTCATTCAATGAGCAACTTCGCGACTGTTTACCACAGACGTAAAAACAACAAAATACGGACCGTGGATATGAACGACGTGGATTGTTTACAAATACAACACTGAGCTCGCCGCGTACGTGCTACAGGTACTTCCGCTTTCTCAACGAATTTACCGGTATTTTGATACTGATGTGTGAATGATGTCTTACTGGTAAAATAACGGAACGCCACTGCGTGTGTGAACAGCACATTTTTGTATTTACTGGTAAATTCATGGTAATTTACCAGAATTACTGTGTGAAAGAGCCTATTGACGGAATTTTGTCAGAGGATAATTTTGATCGCAACAGTCATTAATCGGCTGTCTGTGAACATGCCAAACTAGCGATCAAAGACGGCAGATTTTAGCCTAGGATTCCAGTAATCTTTTAGGATCTCAAAATGTGTCTTAGTTAGCTAAATCTTGGCTGAAATCTCTCAGTCAATATTAAAAGATATCAAGGTTATATTTTCACAGAATGCTCTTTATTTTATATAGGATGATCTAATGTAGAAAACAATCACAATCACAATAAATGACTTTGGCTGGGTTTGCACAGACTGGGTCACAAATGTGACCCTGAACCACAAAACCAGGCATAAGTGTAATTTTTTAAAATTTGGATTTATACATCATCTAAAAGCTGAATAAATAATTAATTTCCATTTTTTAGATACTATTAGATACAACTATTTGAATATCTGGAATCAGGGTTCTTATCAATACACATTATTTTTTATATTTACGGTAGGAAATGTAACACAATCTTTTCTTAATATCCTAATTATAATTTTGCATAAAAAATAGATAATTTTGACTCATACAATGTATTGTTGACTACTGCTACAAATTTACCCTTGCAACTTATGACTTTTTGTGGTTTTGTGGTTCAAGGTCACAAATGGTCCAAATTGAATCAAATGGAATTATGAATGATTTACACAGAAATCCTTCTGATTGTGTTTCATGGGACTGAATGAAAAATAAACTTGTGTTTGTTCAGTTTGCAGTGTTGATGTGGTTGTTGACCTATGTGGGAGCTTTGTTTAATGGCCTAACCCTGCTTATTCTGGGTAAGAATACGGCATAAACACACAATACACACAACACTTCCCACACTTAATGTTGTTTGGTATGTAAAATGCCATTCCATAATATTCATTTTTTTTTTTAAAGGTTTTGGGTGGTTTGATTTTTATCTATATTTCAAGTACACACTCGAAAATCCACACTAGAATGTTTTGTCACAGTGCTCCAGGTCAGGGTGTTATAAACCTGAACAACTGTATTCAAATGAGCAACATTGTGAAACCTAGCCAACGATGATCTCTCGTATTGACTTTTTTATCCTCTTTCTCTTTAGCTGTGATCTCCATGTTCAGCGTCCCAGTGGTTTACGAGAAATACCAAGTAAATAAAAAAACTTCCCACATTCACGTTTTCCTTTTATGCTGTGTGTGGTGAATTCTCACTTTTCTTTGGTCTCTTTCAGACACAGATTGATCAGTATTTAGGCCTGGTGCGTTCCCAGGTGAACTCAATAATGGGAAAGTGAGTGCTGGTTTAAATTGCCTAACCCCAAAACTATATCGGGCTTGAATGAATTCGGTTTCAAATTAAATTTGTCTTGTTTCACAGAATTAGGGAAAAGGTTCCCGGGGCCAAGAAGAAGGAATAAAGTCTTCGCTTCTGCACGACTGTAAACACTATAGCCAGTAACACTACTACAGTAAAAACTTCTTGCCAGCACTGAAGGACCCCAACTACTACACAGGCGGCCAATGTATCACCTCAAAAAGTCTTGTTACTATAAAGGCATTGATTAAAATGCTTGACAGTCACAGATGTACAGTAGCCCTGCACTAACAGCTAACACTGATTTCACAAACACACATTGTGAGAATCATAGATCTATAGATATACCAGAAGGACACAACACTCTCCTCTCTTTCATTGCTTTAGATTTAAATGCATGAAGTCCCGTCTTGAGTAAATATTTGCTATTTCTACAGTGCTGTTCCTCTTTGCTTTATTTTACAGTGCATATTTTCTGCTGTACAATGTGACTCAAAGATGAAGCTCATGCCTGTCATATAATCTCCTGCTGCCATATCGATAAATCGCTTCAGTTTGCCATCACCGTTAAAGTGGCTCTGTGTACAGACATACTTATTATCAAGTTGAATTTAGTGATTTTAATTTTTAGTTTTTTCCTGTGTATTTGAGCACAATGATAATTTAAATATGTTATTACTAAATGTGGTAACTGTAATATTTGCAAACCTGTAGGGACACGTGTAGGTGTTTGAAGAAAAGCTTTGTGGTGCTTTTGTTAGGGCACTTAATGGTCAGACTGCAGAACAACTTCAGCTGTACTAAACTCTGTCTGCCTTTGTACGATGTTCAGTGTTCGATTATTTTAAACTATTTGCACTCTGTATTTAATTGATGAATGAGAAAAATAAATGTTCCTTAATGTAAGAAGTGTGCTAGTGTGGTTTTACATTCACATTACATTTATGCATTTGGCAGAAGGTTTTATCCAAAGAGACTTGTGGTTTGGTAACACTTTATAATAAGGTTTTATTTGTTAACAATTAGTTAATGTAGTAACTAACATAAACTAATAATGAACAATACTTCTACAGCATTTATTAATAAATTTATAAAATCAAGTGTTAACATTTATTCATGTTAGTTCATGGTGCATTAATTACTGTATTGACAATAACTAACATTAAAGGTCACGTTCTTCCTGATACCATTTTTGAAACCCTAGTTAGTGTGTAATGTTGCTATAATAGCATAAATAATACCTGTAAAATGATAAAGCTCAAAGTTCACTGCCAGGCGATATATATTTTCTTCAATAGAAATACTCTTTAAAAGCCTACAACGATTGGCCGGTTTGGACTACAGCCCTCTATTTCCTGCTTTAATGACGTCAGTAAAACAGTTCGTTGACTAAACTCCGCCCACATGAATACGTCAGTCACCACCTTTGGCTCAAACGGCTCTGCTAAGCTAAGCTGCTACATCGAAGCACAACACACTAAACAAACTACACAATCAGAACTCGATACGTATTTCTGAAGGAGGGACTTCACATAACAAAGAAGACATCAGCCTGTTTTGAGGACAGTGAAAACAGCGCAATACAGATAAGTAAATTGTGTGAAAAATACCGCGTTTTTTTAAACGTGAAACATTAACACATGTTATATTGCCCACTATAAACGCAATCAAAGCTTCAAAATCACAGACAGAACGGGAGCTTTAACAAGAATTATTACATGCTAAAAAACTATATTGTTTATGTTAGTTAATGCATTTACTATTTTTACTAAATACAACTTTATTGAAGGTGTCACCAATTTTTTATCAGCATGCGTGTTCCCTGGAAACCCATGTGACAAGTTTGCAAATCTGGGGGAAATAATTCAAGGCCCTGTGAAGTTTTTTGAAAATATACAGGTCATTGAAAGTGCTTGAATCTATTTTATGCAGGAAGTTTTTTTTTCTGAAAAAAAAATCATATTCCCTGTGTAGTTTAGGATAATATCATAAAAATTCTAGACTTTTTAAGCACACGTGCAAACTGTTCGCTTTAAATGCTTATATCTTCTGTCTGCGAATGTTGATTCATACCAAAATGCTTTTTTGCATAGTTGTGTTTGACACATGAAAACGTCTCTGGTTATGTATGTAACTCTTGTTGCCTGAGAAAGGAACGAGACGCTGTGTCTCCCTTGACAAACTTCCTGCGTCCCTGTAACACCGTCTTTGGCAATATTTCAGATATCAATATACTTCCTGGCTCTCGCGTCACCCTTTCTTTTTGTCATTAAGCCACACCATTGGTTGAATTTGATATATACATTCAGACGCACTTACCCCTGAAGGCGTCCCCAAAGTGTCACCTCAGTGACGCAGCGCGAGTTCCCTCAAAAGGGAAATTTGAAAATTTATCTTAAAAGGTAACACAATGTAACCTTGCTCTAACTTGAATTGTGTCCCCACATTTAGTCTTGAATGAGGGTATTGGACATGGAAAGTCCTTAAAAGGTCCTTGAATTTGAAGTTAACTAAGGTGTAAGAACCCTGAATAAAGTAAAAGGCATGGTGGGTGTTGTTATATTAGTCATAATGATAAGAGCATGTATATCAATACAGAATTTGTTTACTGCATACCTTGAACTGTACCAATGACAAAATATATACAATGCTTCAGAAATTGTTTACTGCATAGCCCAACAGGGGTCGACAAACTTCAATAAATGAAAAGATTTTCTTAAAACATGAACATAAAATTTTGCTTTAAATAATTAACAACAAAAGCTGAAATAAACGTGCATAATACTTTGTAACAAACAATAACAACTACAATCAGCTGTAACCATTATTCAGAACTGAAGGTTTTAGTGCTGCCTCACATGTTCAGTAGGGTGATAGGATGCAGCTGAAACAAAACACCTTTGGATTTCTCATCATCCTTCTGCTGTAGCTCCATCTGCTGGGAGCGGTCCACCTATCAACACGAGAAGACATTAACGAATGGGTAAAGAAAGAAATTCTTGATCTTGCTTCACAAAACATGAACTGATGATTCTTACCAAGTTCCATTTCTTGGGTTTGTTAAAGTACACAGGTGTGCACTCGGGTCTCTGAGGGTTTTTAATGAAGAGTCTGAGGATAAAAATTCAGAGTCATAACGTGGTCTTTGCTTCATCATCCTCTACCAGCATCACTTCTGCTACCACGATTATATCAAAGAAAAAACTAAGCACCTGATAAGCTGGTCGCGTGCCTCCTCCTGAAGTTTGCTGATCCTGTCAGTGCTCAAGTGCAACAGGCCATTGGGTCCCTCACACACAAGCTTGTTCACTGTACCTCTCAATGCATTTATCTACACACAGGCACACACTGTCAACATCACTGTTGACTGCATATTATGTTTTGCATGCAACAACGTGTGTACTATTTTTCTCTCCATCGTATAGACGATGTGCCTATGTACAACCACCTAGGTAAGCCAAGGGCATGTTTTAACATTTGCCATTTGGATCAAATAATAAGAGAAGAATAATGTTTAAAAACAATGTATAGAATTGACCCTTCGCTAAGCCCCGTCCTTTTTAGTTTTAGTTACTGTTCCTACGCCGGTCAAGCTTTTGCACCTGGCAAGTCTATTACAGTATGTATGCACCGATGTCAGACATTCTCAAAGAGATTTTTAGTCATTTTTGGCGAATAGGTGAAATATCTGAGAGAGCAAGACAAAAGGGAATGCAGTATGCATTCAAGGGATATATCCACAACATAATATGCAAGCGAATAGAGATTAATTTGATTAAAATTGTAGCTAAAGCCTATAACGTTAGGTCTCAACGCAAGCAGCACCCGCCTCCTACACTGACCATTCAAATGGAAAACACTCACATTGAGGAACAGCTTTGTTCATGCACAGCAGGGTAAGTAAAATTTGTTAAAATAATCGTATAATTATAAATAAAACAGTGGAATAAACACAAGACATCAGCCTGACTACTTTGCAATGATAACTTTCTCCCGATTATAGAACTAACCCTGGGACAGCCGCGATAGAGTTAGGGTACTCAAGGGTAGGGCTGGGCAAAAAAATATAGATTTTTCGATTAATCTGTTTTTTTTTACGTGGTTGATTCAAAATCGATTCTCAAAGGCCACAAATCGATCCTTTTTTCCCCATATTTATTTCCGCATACATTGAACGTAAGATTAACGTTAATCTAATTACTAGTCTTCCACACTAGATTTCACCCCCTTTTTTTGCCTTGCGGGATGTTACCAAAGAGCGAGAGGCGAGCCTATCATTCATTTATTCAGTGCTTAAAATGCCGGTTTTAGGTGCTTTACCACCTTCACATAAAAAGTCAGGTTTGGAGGCATTTTAGATTTCGCAAGCAAGACTACGACGATAGTGTTGTGGCTTTTAATTTCTTTTTATTAATTACCCACTTGTAAACTTCTGTTCACTGTTCTTTTTTATGAATATAGTATTGGTATTAAATCTATATTCATTAAGTTGAATCGAGAATCGAGTATTAAAAAAAACTGAGAATCGCGGTATCAAAAAACGAATCGATGTGATAGCTTGTGAATCTAAATCGAATCCATTTGGGACATCTGAATCGATACTCCATGTTCTGACCTCTCTGAAGTAGTTTGATTTATTTAACATAATTGTGTTTGCAACACTGCCCTCTTTTGGCTAACCTGCAGCAGTACCTCTGGGTTAAGTTTCACTTTCAGTTAGTTCAGTGTGCCTCAGAGCAGAGTGCTGGTGGTGTTTTCTCCTGCTGCAATTTCTTATTTTTACATTGTTGCCTTGGATATTATTTGTCCATAAGTACTGTATTTATCACTAAAAAAAAAGGTTAAGAGTAATTGTACTTGGCTAATATTTGGGTTTATTGGAGATTTCTTATGTCAAATGACTAAATTGATAGTTAAGCTAATTGTTAGCATGGCTATTAGCAATGACTCAGCATTTGACTCAGCATGACTCAGCATTTTTGTTGCTATTAAGTTGTATTCATTATTTATCAGTATTGTTTTTGATCTCATTTCTGTTTGTATTTTGTATTTTGATACAGTTTTACAGTGCAATAAGAAAAGTAAAGTTTCTCCATGGAACTCAAGAAAAGTTATGCCTTGTGTTTTTTTCTGGAGAACTTTACACTGTTAGCTAACTGTCAAGCTTTGAAGAAGCAACTCATTGCAAGGACAGTATAGTAAAAGGACAAGCGCACAGCGGGCAAAATTGAACAAGGTTATGTGCAGCAACAATGAGTCTACGGTCAGGCAAACAGTACCAGCCATCTTCTCAGAATGAGAGTGTGGAAAAACAGCAAGAAGCTACGCAAAGTGCTGATGCATGTGCAAAGTCAGTACGGTCACGTGCTTCAAGACAGTCAAGTGGAGCTTCCACAGCTAGCTCCTCAGCTATGAAAGCTCGGGCTAAAGCAGAGGCTGCCCGTACTGAACTTTCCTTTGCCGAAGAAGAAGCCAGAATTATAAAGCAAAAAGCCGACCTTGAAGCAAATCTTCATATATTAAAAATTCAGAAAGCTGTTGCTGCTGCGACAGCTGAAGCAGCTGCATATGAAGAAGATAATAAGTCTATCAAGAGTGAAATTAATCCAGAGTTATTAGAGTTACCTATCAGTTCAGTGCAACGCACATCTGAATATGTCAGACGACACTCAAGAGCACACTCTGAGGAATTTCCATTGAAAGATGATCCACTAGTCTACCAAAAGGTGGCACGTGCACAATGTGAAATGGACATGAAGGACACAGATACTCATCATTATGAGAAAAACAGAGATGTTGAGAGTAGAAAAGCTTATGTCAAACAACCACAACAAAAAGAGGAAGTTTACAATAAACCTTACTACTCAGAAACAGCAAGAGAGTCATTTCATCCTCAAAAGAAGCCTTTATCCGAAACTCAAGGTGTACAAGAGGTTACAAAATACCTTATTCGCAGGGAAATGTTGAATGCAGGTCTTCTTAAATTTGACGATCGTCCAGAGAATTACTGGGCATGGAAGGAATCATTTCAAAGTGCCATACAAGATCTCAACCTTTCATCGAGGGAAGAACTGGATTTGATGATAAAATGGCTTGGTGAGGAGTCTGCGGAGCAAGCAAAGAGGATTCGGTCTGTTCATGTGTTCAACCCAACAGCAGCACTCAACTTAGTCTGGCAAAGACTAGAAGAATGTTATGGGTCATCAGAAGCAGTCGAGCATGCTCTGCTAAAAAAGCTTGAATATTTCCCTAAACTCACCAACAAAGATAATGTCAGGCTAAGGGAGTTAGGTGACATTCTTCAGGAGATAGAGTGTGCGAAAGAAGGAGGATATTTACCTGGATTGTCATATTTGGACACGGCTCGTGGAGTGAATCCAATCGTGGAGAAATTACCTTACAGCTTGCAAGAGAAATGGGTAGCCACAGGATCCAAATACAAGGATGACAATGGAGTAACATTTCCACCTTTTCGTTTCTTCTCCAGCTTTGTGAGACAACAGGCACGAGTGAAAAATGACCCCAGTTTTGCCTTTACGTCCTTCAACACCCAAAGCTTGAAAACTGAGAGATACACAAGAAGTGGTAACCGAGCTTCTGTAACTGTGCACAAAACAGATGTTCCACAAGATGCAATGACTAATCAGCGTAGCTACGGTGAGAAGATAATGGAAAGTCCTGATAAGCTATGTCCCATTCATAAAAAGCCCCACCCGTTAAAAAAATGCAGGAGCTTCAGAGCTAAACATATTGATGAAAGAAAATCATTTTTGAAAGAGAACCGTATTTGCTTCAGATGTTGTGGGTCAGTACAGCATATGGCAAAAGACTGCAGAGTGACACTAAAATGTCTGGAGTGTAACAGTGAGAAGCATGTCTCAGCACTACATCCTGGTCCTCCTCCCACTACAACAGGGAGTCAAGAAGCTGACAAAGATGATGGCGGGGAGGTGAATGGAAACGCTTTGACCCCAGTGACATCTAAATGTACAGAGATATGTGGCAATTCAGATGGTCAACATTCCTGCTCCAAAATCAGTCCAGTGATAGTATATCCTGCTGGAAGAAGAGAGGAATCAAAGAAAATGTATGCAGTGTTAGATGAACAGAGTAACAAGTCACTCGCTAAATCAGAATTCTTCCATCTTTTTAACATTACAACCACATCAGACCCATACACACTGAAAACGTGTTCAGGGGTTACCAAAGCAATGGGCAGAAGAGCTACAAACTTGATGATCGAATCCATTGATGGCAAAATACAACTACCACTACCAAGTCTAATCGAATGTGACATGATTCCTGACAACCGCACAGAAATCCCATCTCCTGAGGTGGCGCGTTGTCACCCACACCTACAGCGAGTTGCTGAGAGGATTCCTCCTGTGGATCCAGATGCTTCCATCCTCATACTCTTGGGAAGAGATATTCTGCGGGTACACAAGGTGAGAGAGCAAATTAACGGGCCCCACAGTGCTCCTTATGCGCAGAGGCTAGATCTGGGGTGGGTCATTGTAGGTGACACCTGCCTAGGAACAACCCACAAGCCATCGAGTGTTAATGTCCTGAAAACACATGTACTCAGTAACGGTCGTACATCTATTCTTAGCCCATGTCCAAACAAAATCTTAGTTAAGGAGACTCTCAGTCAATCATCACATCTCGGATGTTCTTCAGCCTCTTGTACACAGGAAGAGCGCCTTAGTGGTAGCATAGACATGTTGGGATCTGCTGTGTTTGAAAGAACCAGGGATGATGAAAAATCAGCGCTTTCAGTGGATGATCAGGTTTTTCTTGAATTGATGGACAGAGAAGTCTATAAAAATGAAGCCAACAGCTGGGTAGCGCCATTACCATTCCGTTCCACTAGGCAGTTCCTTCCAAGTAACAGAGAGCAAGCAATGTCACGTCTTTATTCTCTCAGGAAAACACTGGACAGAAAACCTGACATGAAGAAGCAGTACATTGACTTCATGCAGAAAATGTTAGAAAACGATCATGCAGAGCCTGCTCCTCCACTGGAGAAACATAAAGAACACTGGTACTTACCGTCGTTTGGCGTATATCACCCTCAGAAACGTGACCAGATAAGGGTGGTATTTGATTCAAGCGCTGAATATGAAGGAGTGTCCCTAAACAAAGTGCTGCTTAGTGGCCCTGACTTGAACAACAGCCTTTTGGGGGTCCTTTTACGTTTCAGAAAAGAACCTATTGCGTTCACAGCTGATATACAGCAAATGTTTTATTGTTTTGTTGTAAACGAAGACCATAGAGACTACCTCAGATTCCTTTGGTATGAAGACAACGATCTCAGCAAGATGGTGAGGGACTTCAGAATGAAGGTCCATGTGTTTGGAAATAGCCCCTCACCAGCTGTGGCTATTTATTGCATGAGGCGCGCTGCAGCAGATGGTGAGAGAGAGTATGGCGCTGATGCCAAGCAGTTTGTCATAAGACATTTTTACGTTGATGATGGGCTTGCATCTGCTCCAACCCCTGAAGAAGCGATTGACATCCTAACAAGAACACAGCAGATGCTAGCTGATTCCAACTTGAAATTGCACAAGATAACATCCAACAATCACAAGGTTATGGAAGCTTTTCCAGCTGATGAGAGGGTCAAAGATCTGAAAGATTTGGATCTAAGGTTAGATGATCTCCCTTTACAGCGCAGCTTAGGGGTCCTGTGGAACCTGGAAACAGACAGTTTCACATTCAAAGTGTCTCAAGAGGAAAGACCATATACCAAGAGAGGTGTTTTGGCCACAATCAACAGTTTATATGACCCTTTAGGCTTTGTGGCTCCTATAACAATGCAGGGAAAAGCTCTCCTTCGTGAACTCTCAGCTGAGCAGAATGACTGGGATGAACCACTTCCTCCAGAAAAGAAGGATGAATGGAGTAGATGGAAAGAATCGTTGAATGATCTCCAACGTCTCCAGATACCAAGGTGCTATGTTCCATTCCCGCAGTCCTCTGCCCAAAGAAAAGAGCTGTGCATCTTTTCAGATGCCTCCATAATAGCAATTGGAGCTGTTGCTTACTTAAAGTGTATCGACAGTGAAGGTCAGCAGTACGTTGGATTCATTATGGGCAAGTCCAAACTAGCCCCACGTCCCGCACATACTGTTCCACGACTGGAGTTGTGCGCAGCTGTTCTAGCTGTGGAGCTTTATGAGCTAGTCAGAGACGAGATAGACATTGACATGGATGCTGTGAAATTCTACACCGACAGTAAAATCGTCCTTGGATATATTCACAACAGCACTAGGAGATTTTACACATATGTTGCAAACAGAGTGATTCGTATCCGTAAGTCTTCTCATCCTGAGCAGTGGTATTACATCTCTACAGAGAACAATCCTGCAGATCATGCCACCAGACCAATCCATGCTTCTCACCTGCAACACACAAATTGGTTCTCAGGACCATCATGTTTAACACAATCCCATCCAGAGCCAGCACAGATCGACATCTTCACTCTAGTGGAACCTGATGTAGATGTGGAAATACGACCTGATGTAACGACTTTGATTACAGTAACTTCAGAAACACAGTTGAAGTCACATCGCTTTGAAAGATTTTCTCATTGGATGACTCTGTGTCGTGCCATAGCTTTGCTCATCCGTGTGGCAAGATCATTCAAGACAACTGCCGATCAGAGAAATTTTCAAGGATGGAAGTGTAACATTGAGGCAAGCACCGTAAGTGAGATTCTTCGTGCAAAAGTTGTAATTATTCTCACTGTGCAGTCTGAAATCTTCAAGGAAGAATTCAAATGTCTGGAAACAAAGCAGACATTACCAAAGCAGAGTCCACTCAAAAAGCTTAACCCAATCATTGATGAAGATGGATTGCTTAGGGTCGGAGGTCGTCTTGCACCTGCCAACCTGACAAAAGAAGAAAAGCACCCACTTATTATTCCTCGTACTCATTACATTGCTACCCTCTTAGTGAGATATTACCATGAGAAGGTGATGCATCAGGGACGTCATATCACAGAGGGAGCAATTAGAGCTGCAGGACTATGGATCATTGGGAGCAAATGCTTGGTCTCATCTGTTATCTTCAAATGTGTCGTCTGTCGTAAACTCAGAGGAACACTACAGATACAAAAGATGGCAGACTTACCAGCAGACAAGCTCTCACCAATGCCACCCTTTACCAATGTTGGACTAGATGTCTTTGGTCCATGGACGGTTATGACACGTCGTACAAGGGGAGGCGCTGCAGACAATAAAAGGTGGGCGGTACTTTTCACGTGCATGACAACTAGAGCTGTGCACATTGAGCTTGTGGAATCAATGTCCACATCTAGCTTCATAAATGCATTGAGAAGATTTTTCTCAGTACGTGGACCTGCCAAGCTTCTTCGCTCTGATAGAGGCACTAATTTCATTGGTGCCTGTAAAGAATTGGGAATCGACCACAGAGATGCAACATTAAACAGCTACCTTCAGGAGAAAAATTGTACTTGGCAGTTTAATCCCCCACATTCCTCACACATGGGGGGATCGTGGGAAAGACTCATTGGGATAGCCAGGCGGATTCTGGATGCCATGCTTCTTCAGTCTGTACATACTCGGCTCACACATGAAGTACTGAGTACCTTGATGGCTGAGGTGATGGCAATAATAAATGCAAGACCATTACTGCCAGTGTCTACCGACCCAGACATGCCAACTGTTTTCACGCCAGCAATGATCTTAACCCAGAAGACCAGTGCTTTAGAGGCCCCATCTGGCAACTTTGATTCAGCAGAGCTGCATACAAAACAATGGAAGCAAGTCCAGTGTCTTGCAGACACCTTCTGGAAGAGGTGGAGGAGGGAGTACCTTGCCACTCTTCAAAGTCGTCGGAAATGGACAGACGACAAGCCCAATATCAAACTGGGAGATGTTGTTTTGCTCAAAGAAAAACAAGCTTACAGGAACGACTGGCCGGTGGGACGTGTCATCAAAACATTCCTCAGCAATGACAACAAGGTTCGAAAGGCAGAAGTAAAAATAGTAAAAGATGGAACTATGAAGGTTTTTCTAAGGCCAATCTCTGACATGGTTGTTCTTTTATCTGAGGGTCAGTAAAAAGATGTTCTCTGTATCGCTTTTGTGCTAAATCTTGTTTAATATTTTTTGTGACACAACCTTATTGTGCCAGGCGGGGAGTGTTCTGACCTCTCTGAAGTAGTTTGATTTATTTAACATAATTGTGTTTGCAACACTGCCCTCTTTTGGCTAACCTGCAGCAGTACCTCTGGCTTAAGTTTCACTTTCAGTTAGTTGAGTGTGCCTCAGAGCAGAGTGCTGGTGTTGTTTTCTCTTGCTGCAATTTCTTCCTTTTACATTGTTGCCTTGGATATTATTTGTCCGTAAGTACTGTATTTATCCCTAAAACATGTTAAGAGTAATTGTACTTGGCTAAAATTTGGTTTATTGAAGATTTCTTATGTCAAATGACTTAATTGATAGTTAGGCTAATTGTTAGCATGGCTATTAGCAATGACTCAGCATTTGACTCAGCATGACTCAGCATTTTTGTTGCTATTAAGTTGTATTCATTATTTATCAGTATTGTTTTTGATCTCATTTCTGTTTGTATTTTGTATTTTGATACAGTTTTACAGTGCAATAAGAAAAGTAAAGTTTCTCCATGGAACTCAAGAAAATTTATACCTTGTGTTTTTTTCTGGAGAACTTTACACTGTTAGCTAACTGTCAAGCTTTGAAGAAGCAACTCATTGCAAGGACAGTATACTCCATCTTGCCTTTAATCATCTTTTTTACTTTTAAATATATGCATTATGAACAAAGAACCATCATTATTTGCAAGCAATGATATACTGAGTTAGCTAGCCAGCTAGCATGCTCTTACATTGTAGCATAGATATGTACACTAGAGCTGTTTCTCAATACCAAGTACGCCAAACTCGGACTTGTGTCCTTCGTAGTTCGAACTTGCAAGTTCAGACTCGAAAGAACGAACTCCTGACGCGAAATGCATTCTGGGAAACTTCGCTCTGATAAGTCCACACAAGTCTCCTCTGATGCATCCTCGATAAAATGGGCGGATCAAGAACACATGTATTTAGCATTGGGTCAAGAAAAAAATTTAAGTTTTAAAATTTTGAAAATCGACTTTTTCTAACTGTAATGCATAGTGCTAGTAGGTCTAACATCCATACGCAGCACAAAAGTCCGGCATCATCCATGAATTCAAAGTACAGGCGGGGATAGCAGTTTTACCCAGATACTTCCTATGACAAGGCCCCTGTCCTAAGATGGCAGCGGTTTTGACGCATGCTCAGAACCCCACGGCGACATCTAGTGTATATATCTATGACATTGTAGCAAACGTATGCATTTCTGTTAATCCTGTCGATATTTAGTTGTGAATTTCACACTGCTTGATCCACATCCGACATTTCTCCACTTGGGTTTTAAGTTTCGGGAATGAAAAAAAATCCACCCCCCCGTCCAAACTCTTAGGAAACTGGGTATCAGATATACACAATCCATATTCACAATGCTTCAGGCATGTTTTCTCGCTCGAAAGTTTGTCAGACCCCCGTGCCTAGTTACGGTTGCTAAACCAAGATTGCCCTGTTTGGGCGTGGCTTAGCGAAAGAACAATTACTCCAAGTTAAGCACATTGCATTGTGGGATAACTGGCAAATCTGCAGGTTATATGGGTATTTGACTGCACATATTGCAGAAAAAGTTGTATGTTGAACACAGCAATACCTCTATGATGTCTTCAATTGAAAATTTGACATCAAAGGCAAGCTCAATGTCATGCTCGGGAAGCACCGCCTGTTCAGATACAGAGTTCCAGCCCAGTCCACAAAGAGCACCAGTAAAATAGGTCTGATCTTCATCAGTGCTATAACAGAAGTACACATCAGTGTATGGATGTAATTGGTGTAAAAAATCATGTTCAAATGCAAATATAAAGGACAGTAAGAAAGGTAATCAAGAGTGGGTTTTGATTTGCTTATGGTGACCATACGTGCCTTTCTTCCCTGACCAGGATTTCAGGTACGTCTTCCGGAAGTCGTATTTGTCGATCGCATACGTCATAGAGGATTATTATAATTATTACAGAAAAGCAACTGTTACATTTTAAGGTAATAAAAATATGATTGTATGTCTTATGTTTTTAACTGAATGGCGTTTGCGGTCAACAAATAAGACGCAACGAAATCCTGACCAGGATGCGTCCGGGAAGAACGGCACGTATGGTCACCCGAGCTTTGCTGTCTAGCTAGCTCTGAAGCATGACTGATGGCTTACATATAGCTTGTGGACTGTTTGTGGCATCTTAAGTCTTATTTATTATGGAAAAAAGTTTACTTATGTGACGAAAACAAGTTTAGTGGTTGGTAGGATTATCATCTTCCTCTTAAACATAAATGCTTTTTTGTCTACAGAATTAATGTTCTAATGAGTGTTTTTATGGTGACTGTATACCGCAATTCCATGACAGGGGTGAAGAGCATAGTAACAAGAGAGGGCAGGCCGTGGATATGAGGCATCAGAGACGTTTCCTTCAACATGATACGAGAACCTGTACAAAAACATTAACATTAGTAAATTTGACGGTTTAGTCAAAAACCACAGGTACCACAGTAAAATGTTGTTACCATGACAAACCCTTGCCAAGCATGTGTGAATGTTAGTGTGTTTACCTGAGGCGGCGAGAGACACGGATGCAGACACCAACATCCTCTCATGCCAGTCTTGAGGATTTTCGTTCACCATTACGGAGTTAATACTGTTCCTCTCTATCCCAACAGTCCTGCAACAAGCCAAACTCATAAGACTCATAGAAAGACAAGAGTTGATCTTTTACTTGTTGTGAGATAAACAGGTATATCTTACCTAAATTGGCTGGCCATGGTCATGCTGTGAAAACTGACCTTATGTGGACTGCTTGGACCGTGAATCACTGCCTGCAAAAAAAAAACAAAAACAACAGAACTCAGACCCTAAGAAAATATCTTACTGTCATGACTGTATGGATGTTGACCCCTATATATGAAGATAACATAATTTTATATTAAATTGCCATTATAAGTATATCTTGTATAGCATGAGAGCGAGTAAATAGAAATTTCTGTTATTTACCAGGGGCGGCTCGTGGCTGCTCATCCGAGGGGTGCTAATTCATGCTTGCATTTTCAAAATATGTTTTTGTTGCGTCATGTAAACCATGTGAATCACGTGTTTTGTCAAAATAAGTGCATGCTGCATACGCGTCAAAACCGTTTATGATTAAAGTGACGTTCACGTTCACAAAATACACGCAAGACAGCACCTTAACAGTAAACCCTTTAGACGCATCTGCAGCAGGCACATATTATGACAAGAAACGTGATGCACACATGATCTTTTGAAACACATATTTTAAAAAAAGTAACCACACAGATGACGGGTTACATACGTGTTGTGACGAACTTCGCATCGAGCGCCCTCAAAAAAAAGTCACGGGTCTTTTATGACTTTTTCACACAGAAAATAAAAGGAGATATTAAAAAATGCAGTAGTAACTTTTATCTATGCATTGTAAAGACATGAGAATTATCTTGTCAATTTAAATCAGCAGGTGTCTTAATTTACTTTCAATTTATGAAAATGGGCAAGTGCAGTATTCAACATCTCATTTTCCTTTTTGCATAGAAATCAAAACCTTTTAGGTTTAAAAAGGCATGAGGTTAACTGATGCTGATATTTTTTAGTCTAAATACGCCCCCATGTGGACCAAAACATAAGCAGAAGCTAACAAATGATCACAGAATTATGATTTGTAGACAAACTAACTTTCAATATTTGAAAGTGTACATTAAGGTCAGTACAAAAGAGGGCAAGAGCCTTGAGGGGAGTTAAAGGGGACATTTCACAAGACTTTTTTAAGATGTTAAATAAATCTTTGGTGTCCCCAGAGTACATTTGTGACGTTCTAGCTCAAAATACCATACAGATCATTTATTATAGCATGTTAAAATTGCCACTTTGTAGGTGTGAGCAAAAAATGAGACGTTTTTGGGTGCATCCCTTAAAATGCAAATGAGTTGATCTCTGCACTAAATGGCAGTGCCGTGGTTGAAAAATGCAGATTAAGGGGGCTGTATTATCCCCTTCTGACATCACAAGGGGAGCCAAATGGTTTACCAAAACTAAGTTACTGGGTTGTCCTTTTTCACATTTTCTAGGTTGATAGAAGCACTGGGGACCCAATTATAGTACTTAAAAGTGGAAAAAATCTAATTTTCATGATATGTCCCCTTTAAGTTATGGTCAAATAACCGCTATGCTAATACCTTGCACTTGGGGGTGCTGCTACTAGATGTAGAAAAGTGCTGAAGGAGCTCATTGATGAGCTGTTTGTCTTCCTCCATCCTGCTGTTAACAGAAGAACCAGAAGAGGTGGGGGCAAATCTCCCTCTTGCCATATCCTGATACAGTGACATCAGAACCTCATGTGACTGCTGCAGATACACCCAAACAGAGAGAAATGTGATTTCAGGTCAGGATTCAAAATTTTTTCATTTAGGTGATTGTTTCCTAATCATTCTTAGCTACGCAGCAGCAGACAATAAATGTCAAAGGCCTTTCAGCTGAATTAAACAACCGCAAGAAAACAAAACATGCAGAACTAAAACACATTGGCTGTGTCCGAAATAGGCCCCTATACCCTTAAATAGTGCAGTATCATAGTGGACGTTATTGAATGCCCTCATTCAACCCCACAATGCACTGCAATAATGAGTGGACAACCGATGTCTGGCATAACATGGCACCAGGCCACAGCATTTCCGATGAGCTTAATGCCCAATCCCATTTCTCTGCTTTACCCCTTAGTTTTGCATGTTCACGTGAAAGTAAGGCCCAATTGGGATAGCCTTTACTCTCACGTGAACGTGCAAAACTAAGGGTTAGGGGTAAGAAAGAGAAATGGGATTGGGCCTAAGTGTCTGAATTAACTCATTCGTTTTAGTGGACTAATAGTGAATGAGGGTACAGGGGGCTATTTCAGATACAGACGTCTTTTATCAGTCATACAGAAAAACTAGGGATTTTGTGGTGTTGCCATTGTTACCTGACTCTCAAAGCTTTCTGGTACATGGCAGGCATGTCCTTCCTGCACCAGTAGGTCAGCCACGCTGGCATCACCCGTCTCCGTGGAGATGTGCAGGTCTACACGCATGACGCCGTGCAAAATAGAGTAGAGGGACACGATGGCCGAGTGGCCGCCCACGAGAGTCTTAAAACGGTTTCGTGCCCGACTGCTCCAACGATCGCCCAGAATCAGTGATTGCGCAGACGGGCCCATACCTGCAAGGCAAAACTCCTGCGCCTGCAGGGAAACAAAATCCATAAAAAATTACTATATACTGAGATGCAGATGTTTAAATTCATCAGGTATAAATGAGAACTGTACTTGAAAAGGCCAGGTCATGAGGTCAGATGGGAGCTCTCTCAAACTGCTGCATGGGACCTTAGACGTGTTCCCAAAATCCACAAAGAACACCTGCAGATAAACATTTGTTTTTATATGTTACAAACTTACATTTAGCAGATGCTTTTATCCAAAATGACTTACAAATGGATGCATTTATCTTAAACTTAATCAAACGTTGTTTTGAATTCTGCTTATGCAAACTTAAAGGAACACGCCGACTTTTTGGGACTTTAGCTTGTTCACTGTATCCCCCAGAGTTAGATAAGTCCATACATACCTTTCTCATTCTCCGTGGGTGCCGTAACTCTGTCTGACGCACCCACCGCTAGCCTAGCTTAGCACAAAGACTGTAACTAAATGGCTCCAACTAGCATGTTGCTTCCAATAAGTGACAAAATAAACATTTTCCTATTTATATGTTGTGATTTGTATAGTAACAGCGTGTACAAATAACAAGGTCAGATTTCTTTAAACGTATACATACTGGAAACTACATTATAGTAGGCGAAGCACTGTTACTTGGGCGGAGTGATTTGGGATACGGTGAATAAGCTAAAGTCCCAAAAAGTCGGCATGTTCCTTCAAGCATTAGTACATATGTATGGCCTATCTAGCTAACACATTTTTAGTCATCTTAATCTTAACCAAAGTTTATTCAGAGTGGAAAACTCTGCAAGAATGGTTTAAAAGTAACAAACTAATCAGTAACGTTTTGCATACATTTTTTTTTTTTTAAAGTTAAAGAATAGCCAGAAGTAGTATCTGGATGGTTCGTGTCTATTATGTAAATACCTCTACGTTGCTGCCCAGGATGTGCAGTACTTTGGCTCTGTAGTATTTAGCTGGTTGCTGCGTGTCTGTAAAGGGTGCCACACAAAGCAGGTTTGGGTAGAGAGAGACAGACATGGGTCGCAGATCTCTCATGTTCAACGCTGCGGTTAACTGGCACTGTTTTTCCACACTGCTCTCATCTGTCTGAAAGCCCCAAAAATGGCCTACATCCATCACCTATGGAAAGACGCACACATTAATGAGCTTTACACACCAATACTGTGCCAAAAGATGGACTGATAGAAGCGTAAAGCCTTCACCTCTGTAATGTTAATGATGAACTCTCTGTTGGATGGAATTTTCTCTGGATCTACCGTGTTGCTTAGAACTCCAACAGGACATACAACATGACTCTGAACATCCACCATAATCCTAAGAGAGATTTCTGTACTTTAGGACACTGTAACATTTCAATGCATGGATATTTTCAACATTAACCAATTTCTGTTTTAAAATGTCCTTACAAATACCCAGGCTAAAGTTTGATTTCACTCAATGACCATACTTTGATTTAAATAATCTGATTAAGCTCATAATCGCAGCATGTATACCGGTAATTGTATTAAAACAAGTGGCATACGGCGTTTTAATCTCCGTATGCGGCCATATAAACACATTAATCGCATCTATAGACGGTTTCATCGGACGCACGTGATACACGTCTGGATCCGAACCTTACTTCCGGTTTCGTTTTTTTTAATGGTCTGAGTAGTTGCTAAACTGATCTCTTGAACAAATGCCTCGTAGAAATTAACAAATGTTTTGGTTTCCTAAGTAATCTATGTGTTGTTTTTTGCTTGTTATATAAATAAACTATGTTTAAAGTACTTTGTTGCTATTTATTATTAGCGGAGTTTACCGGAAGTTACTGAGGACCGCGAAAGCCGCTTGTTTATGTTGTTACTGCTGAAACCGTCTATACCGCACTGAAGTGCGCATTTATGTCACGCACCTTAAGCGCAAATTCATTTCAAACTTAAAATCAGGAAGTTTTCCCTGAATTCTGTCAACATGACTCGCTGTCAGCGTTCTGCCTTCATCCAGAAACAGCTCAAATAACGCGAAAGTGGCATATAAAACAATTACAGGCACTGTCATAATATTTGTCTTTATCACTGCACCGAATAACAAAATACGTCCATAAGAACGTGTCTAACGCTAACCCCAACCCTAAGTCAATAAAAACAGTGGACAGTATATTTGCATTTATATTTTGTGCCCTGCATTGAGCTATGTGTGCATAATTAGCACAATCATTAGCGAACAATGTAAACTGGAGTGAAGAGGTTAGCTTTAGCCATGTAAACATCTTACTGCGATCAAGTCCTTACTCTGATTATTGGAAATAATAGCATTATTGGTGTACATGTAAACATAGTCATTGATTTCAATCTTTGACCTTACTGAGACGATATAAAATATATCAAGGTTATATTTTCCCACGGTTATATGTTCTTTACATTATGTAGAAAACAGTAAATCACCTTTTTTCTTTTTAGTCGACCAAAAAATAAAAATGATGTCATCATTTACTCGCTCTCATGTTGTTCTAAACCTGTATTCATTTCTTTGTTTTAATGAACACAAGAGAAGATATTTTGAGCAATGTTTTTAATCAAACCGATCAAAGGCCCTATTGACTTTTGTCAAATGGGGCCTCTGATCGGTTTGGTTAAAAACATTTCTCAAAATATCTTCCTTCGTGTTCATCAAAACAAAAAAATTATAACAACAAGAAAGTAAATAAATGTTGACAGAATTTTCATTTTTGGCTGAACTAAAATTAAATAAAATTGCAATTTTCACAGAATGGGTGACATAGTTCAACCTGAACCTACCAAAAAATACTGTTGTCGAGACAGGTGCAACTTCTCACAGAAACTATTTAACTAGTAACTAAATTTACTTGTGAATACCTGGCAAAACGTAGGTGTGAAATGGGCTTTCCTTTAGCTTGGACCTCCACCTCGTCTGTGTGGTGCACCTGCAGCTGTAGACCTGGAGTCTGTCGTGCTCGCAGCAAAGCCAGTAACACCTCAGGTAGCACGCCTGACTCCCTCACACATGAGCGGTAAAACTCTACATACGCTCTGAAAGGATGCATGCAGGCAATTCAGAAAAAGTATAGACAACCAACACACTTTTAAAAATAAGCAGGACTGCACAGAGTTGTTACCTGGACCCATCAAAACAGATAGATTTCACCTGTCCACATTGACGGAACAGAGACTGTAGCTGCTTGTAAGACAGGAACGCAAATGGAGGCAAATTCCTAAGCTAAGATAGATAGACAGAGAATAAGTAACAGATAGGCAAGACTTCAAATGTTAGACTTTAAACTTCAGAGTTTTCAGTCAAAGCAAATGGTACCATGATGGTGGTTTTTGGGTCATTTCCAGAAAGTTCCTTTGATGCCAACTGTTCATCAATCTCTCCCTGAGAGAAATAGTTTGGGAAGAATGCACCTGCGATAACCACCTATACCAGAAACAAAGTTAAAGATATAAAGTTACTAAAGTAGCAGTTTGTACACATGGCACACTCAAGGTGACAAACTATAGGAGAGAAACGGAAACGGGCCGGAAGATGAGACTGCTGCATTGGTTTACTGTGCATGTGTCTATACCTGCAGGATAAACCTCTGTTTGTGAAGGTTGGTGTAGTCTGTTGGGTTTGAAGTAGTGGTGATGTGCATGTTGAATCTGGACACTCTATTCTTCAGATCCTCAAAAAGCTCTGCAACCTATCACACACACAAACTTGAGGACAACGTAGTCGTTTTGGTGCACGTGTATGTGTGTGTTCACAGCGTATCTACCTCTCTGATTTGTTTGATCTGAATGCAGTTCTCTTTGCCCCATTCAAGTTCATCCTTGAGAAAAAAAAACAAGTTTTTAACTTTATTTACTGCATTGGGTATCTGTTCATTAGCATCTTCCAGTGCTCAACTTTCCCACTTTTACCTTTGGGTGCCTGAGTTCTCCTTTAGCTCTAGATGTGTACCATGCCTAAAATACAGCAACCATACTGTTACAGGCATTATGGACAGTATATGAAATGGTGCAATGTTATGAGACTAGCATAATTTTTGTACCTTAAAGGCGTTGACGAAAGCGATGAAGTCGCATGGAACGTTTTGTGCAGAAGCCAACTTACTCCTAAGAGGTCAAACGGAAATAACATTACAAAACAAACATAGGATCAGCACCTAAAAGGTGCATGTGGAGGTCAAAGGTCAACCTACCTGTACCCAGCCAAATGCTGCAGGGATGGCATAGCAAAGAAGCTCTTCAGAGAAAGTGATGCAGCTGAGACAAAGACAATCATATATAAATTGTCACAGCATCAACAAGAACCTCATACTACAAAAAATTCATAACACACATATATTTGCATTAAAATACTTGTATTATACCGATAATAAGGCACTCCTCCAGACAACCGAACACATGGCCAAGTACGATTAGCTTTCCCAACTGCAAGTCCACGGGCAGGTGTGCCAACACACGGCCCAGAAATGTCAAATTTCCATCAAACTGCCTCAGACTGTTGCTTTGTACAGAAAGAGCTCCGATCTACACACACACAGAGTTACCAATATCATGTATATCTATATACACAAACATTAAAATATAAATAATAAGTAGTTAGTGTTAATTATATTGAAGGTCTAACCTGTTTGAGTTGCAGGACGGTCCTTTCGATATCGCTGAGGTTGGGTGGCGTCAGGGCCGTGGAGAGAACAGAACGGGGGTCACCCATATCCAATAACTTCACCTTCAGTAAGGTACTGGCCATTGGTGATCGCTGCGGTTCAAAACATACATATATATCCATAAGCCATCACTCAACTTAAAGCCTTAGTTTATATAAAAGTCATTGCTAGCATTTGCTCACCAGCATCTCTGGGATTGAGAAATCTGGAATCTCATCCTCCCAGAACCGCCTGGTCACCAACCGGTAACAAAACCCTTTAGATACCCGTCCGGCGCGACCTGAGAGGAAACACCAACTAGTATACAGAAAACCTGGTGTGCACCTGTATGGTTTATATGTGCTGTTAAACATCAATGCTGGTGTACCTCGGCGCTGGTTGCAACTGGTCTTTGATGCCCAGGTAATACATAGGCATCTATAATTGGTTTCCTTATCACACACCAACTGTCTTGCAAGGCAGAAATCAATCACTGTATAAACACACACAAAAGAGAATAACACATACAGATTTACATGAGATGACTGTATGAACCCACATCACACGTTATACTAGCCAGCGTAATAAACACCCACCATATTTGACATCCGGCACAGTGACAGAGCTCTCTGCAATGTTTGTGGAGAGAATAATCTGTAAATACACACAAAGCAAAAATAGAGTCCATGTTCAACCACATTCTAAATACACTCTTTATCACAAGAGCCATACAAATGCACAAACGGGATATAGCTTTTTGCACAGGTGAACACTACCTTCCTATACCCAGGTACAGGAACCAGGAACACTCCATTTTGTTCCTCTAAAGTGACCGTAGAGTGAAGAGGATACACTTGCAATCTGCAAGCCCACAATTGCACCAGTTAGTACTTTTATTCAAATGCACCCTTATATTCACAAAACACAGAGACCTGTACCTCTTGCGCACAAGTTTTGAGAGAGCCTCCTGCATATATTGAATTTCAGCCAGTCCAGGCAGGAAGACAAGCACACTGCCTCTCTCTAGATGAGTAGCACATCCAGTCCGCTCCGAGCACCTGTGTCACACACATACTGACTGGCAAAGGTCTTATGTACTATATGCAACAGTCTTTTCATATCAACAATAACAGAAGTAATGAAGTCTGATGAAGAGCCTACATGTTCAAAACATCACATTTCCATGAGAGTCCATTATTAAAGGGATACTCCACTTTTTTTTTAAAAAATGCCATTTTCTCGGCTTACCTAGAGACCTAGTATGGCGGTACCATTTTTAGCATAGCTAAGCGTAAATCATTGACTCTGATTAAACCATTAGCATCGTGCTAAAAATAACCAAAGAGTTTCTACATTTTTCTTATTTAAAACTTGACTCTTTTGTAGTTACATTGTGTACTAAGACAAACAGAAAATTAAAAGTTGCGATTTTCTAGGCAGATATGGCTAGGAACTATACTCTCATTCTGGCGTAATAATCAAGGACTTTGCTGCCGTTACATGGCTGCAGCAGGCGCAATGATATTACGCAGCGCCTGAAAATAGTCCCCTGCTATTGAAACCAAGGGGACTATTTTCGGGCAGTGTGTAATATCACTACGCCTGCTGCAGCAGCAAAGTCCTTGATTATTAGGCCTGAATGAGAGCATAGTCCTAACCATATCTGCCTAGAAAATTGCATCTTTTAATTTTCCGTAACTACAGAAGAGTCAAGTTTTAAATATTAAAAATATCGAAACTCTTTGGTTATTTTTGAGCGCAATGCTAATGGTCTAATCAGATTCTATGGACTATGCTAAGCTATGCTAAAAGTGGTACTGCCAGATCCGGAGATCAGCTCAATGGATTCCAAAACTGTAAAAATCAGATATTTAACTCTAGGAGAGCTGGAAAACGCACATATTTTTAAAAAAGTGGAGTGTCCCTTTAAAAATGTTTCGTATTTTTGGAGCTTTGGTGTGCCGAATATATACTGCTCTGATTTTTTCTTTTTTTTCTTAGCTCTTAGTTTTCATACCAAGAATGATATTTACTATACCCAGTATACTGACAGTATGAGGGAAACATGATGCAGTCAATTTATGAGCCTTTAAATAGTGACAACCAATTTCAATTGCCTCACAGGTTTTTGGCATATTTCCTTATATTTTTTAGGACATTTTTCAATTGTTGGTCATCACAAGTGTAGCCAAGCCTACCAAGTTAGAATTAATTTAAAATTAAGATTATTAAACCTGAAAATGAATACTACAAATCTAATGAAAATGTTGATCTCTAATCAAAAATGTAAGAAAAATCTACTGCATTACTGACCTTTGATCTCCAGCCTCCATCTCCTCAAAGTTTTGAATGAGAGAAATAACCACATTATACATCTCCTCAGAAATATAAGGGTCGCCTTGGGCTGTCAAGTGCACCTAACCAACACACACAAAACATTTACATAACACATCTATTGTAATACATAGTTACACCTGCACCTCACATGCACACTATAGCTGCCGTACATTGACTCCCAGAGGCCGTATGGATTTTAGGTCATCCAGGTAGAACTCTTCAACGGCGTATGGGGCTCCTTCCACCTCGAACACGTAGGCTGGATTCATCTGATTGCGGATTGGTGTGCCAAAATATTCTGCAAACTCAGCACAGTTTATGGTGGCCGACATCAGAATGACCTGCAGAGGGAGGTGAGGCAGGGGTTTGGATGTCAGATGCAAATGTGATTATATGAAACTTCAGAAAAACAGATGCAGGCATGGTTTTTTTCCAAATACTACTGTACATATCTAATTTATACCTACAAAGGAATGAAATCAAGAAAACTGTTTAAAAGAATATGTGCACAAACCTTGACATATCTGGAATTGGTGCGAAGCAGTTTTCTAACAACCAGCAACAGAAAATCAAGATCTTCTGTTCTCTCATGGACCTAAATCATAAACATGCATAAAAATCAGCTCCAGCAGTTCAAAACAAACAGACAGAACTGTGTTGATTGGCCAACAGAAGTGGTACAGTATTGGCACGTTATAAATTGGTAAGACGGCATGTACCTCATCAATAAAGATATGCGAGTACTCTGTCAGTGTCTTGGCCCCCACTAATTTCTGAAGTAAGACTCCTGTCGTCACATAAATCAGTCTGGTGTGTTCTGTAGCCATTTTCTGCAAACCCACCTGGCAAGAAAGACAGCGAGATAGATACATAAAGTATAGAGTTTGGCTAATGAAGGCATCTAAACTCAGCATGTTATAAGGCAAGTTTCTGCATGGATCTCACACCTGATATCCCACCAAGCTTCCCAGGGTGCATTTGCGTTCACGTGCAACCCAGCGGGCAATGCTGGTGGCACCAATCTTGCGTGGCTGTGTGACCACCACGTTACAAGGCATGTTCCGCTCTGCATAATGATCCAGAATGAACTGTGGCAGCTGGGTGGTCTTCCCACTTCCAGTTGCTCCACGTATAATGATGACGGAGTTATTCTCAATCAGAGAGACCAACTTCACACACAAAAAGAAACAAAGGGAGTAACTGATATGTGCATGAACATGATCTAACTGATACACAATTAACAAACAATAGCTGTCTGGGACCTTTATAAATTATTTTAGGGTACAGGTACAACAGGTACAGTATGTAAACATATGCAGAGCTCAAATCAAAACCCTCTAAGTGCATCTGACATGTTTTCTTGTCAATAGCATTTTTATCAGATTTTGCCAACAAACTGGTATTTCTGAATGGCTTGAGGGTGGGATTAAGTGGATTTAAAGTGGAAGTATTTGATGAACGTATGATGCGTGCAGAGAGCGTTCGTTCAATATCTTTATCTCATTTTTGATGGAGGTGGCATTTAGTGGCTTTTGCATCTGAGCTCCTCATATACTATTTTTATAAGATTATGCAATGTGTGTATGTGCATCTTTTGTTTCTGCCCTTAGGGATAGAGTATGTTGGTTAGGTTTTGTGTTATTGTGCATGTACCTCATGTCTGTTTTTAGTAATAGGAAGATTTGGATATTCATAGGTACCGAGTTGAGGAGGGGGGGTCCCTGGACCTATGGTTCAAATAGTTAGATAATTAAAAAGCAAGAGAAAAAAGACCAATCACAATTCGGAATGCAATTATATGTACGAAAACTTTGAGTGAAGCATGCAAATATTACTTTAATGTCATTGTTGTTGGTTAGGCTGGAAATGACATAATAACATGAAAACATGCTGGTGTATTACTGACATCAATTAAACTAATTTCTGAATGTTTTGTGGGTTTCACACTTTTAAACAGATTTTGTTCATTTATCATCAATTTATGACTTGATCACAGTGTTTGATTGTTGAATAGTGTACTAATGCATCAACCGTGTGTACCAATGTGTCTGAATTTGCAGCCAACCATGTTTGAGAATCAGTAGGTACATTATGCAGGTGTGTGTGTGATTATTACCTATTATTAGTTCTGGCCTCCTGCTCTTCTGGTTTCCCCCATCCGATTTTTCCTGTCCTGGAGGGCTCTGCTCGGGGGTCGACTCGAAAGACCTGCAGAAAACACAACACATACGCAGAAGAAAATGTGTGGTTTTGTCTTATGTCAGATGATTCTCCAATTCAGCCATTATCTGTCAATCATATTATATTAATTTAACGTTACCTGGACACAGTGTACTGACAAATGCAGCACTATAAGTCAGTTCAAAGAACATTTTTTGCTTATATAAATACACTTGCTTTTAAACATAAACTTTGTACAATAAACCGCTAATGAAAAATGTAAAATATAAATATGATGAACTACATTCATAGTTTTTCTCAGTCGCTTTGAAACATGTCTCTAATCATTTAAAAAAAAATGCAAAGTAATAATTGCCTTTTTCAGAAAACTTCGTACAAACTGCACAACATCATGGATGTCCTGCAAAAGCATGTAACTTGTCTCAAAACTATATTGATTTTATGTCAGTCAATACCATCAAAATGCCAAGTCATTGTGTCATTGTTCATGAACTAGACAATCAAAATGTTAGCCATGTTGTCAATATACAAAGTGTACACAATTATAAGAAAAATCATAGTTTACGGTAGGCTACAAATAAAAAAATACAGAATTAGAAAAGGTTCACTGTACACTGTAAGAAATGTCACATTTTCTGTAACTCAAGATTTCAGGATTAACTTGACACCAATTTATCAATTCAGTTCACATTTACAAAACACTAAAGTACCCATCAAAAACATGCTCACAGTAGCAGATTATGACACAAAGGTCAACAATTTTGCATGACATTGTCCAATGAACTAATTCCTAAATGTTTTGAGGTGTAAGACGATTCAACTGAAAACCAGTAACTTATAATGTATTTGGATGAATATTTTGATAAAAATGTACCAACGCATTTGCACTTTGTCAAAAACAATGAAAATTTACTATTTTGTTGTGCACAACTGACTTGATGATGTGGAGGTTAAACAAAGTGTTTTAAAAACAATAATTTCTCATCTGAGAAATGGCCCAAAGCGACTAAGAAAAACTGTAATTTGCCCACGTGTCTCTCAAACTGGGTCAGTAATTGGCGCTAAATGCGCATGCTCAAAGACCCTGTCCGGTCACTATGTACAATCAAATAAACCATTTAATTTATTAGTAATTAATAGTAATATTCCTCCATGATTCTTACCCGTCTGGTAAACTTGTACCGGACTCGCTCTCCTTTTTGACTTCGTCTGTAATCGTAATGTTAGCAAACTGTGCCCCAACTGTGAACCAGTGCGCGATCTGTGCTGATGTTGCGGCCTGACGCATTCTGTATAAACATTTACACAATTTTTCCACAACCGAAAAATATTAATATGCAGAGCTTAGGACAGCAGATACGGTGCTCTCTCTACCGAAGTACTCTATATAAACGGAGTACTCGTATTATTTCCCTCCACGTGGCGCGTGTACGAGCAAGACTCAATGCCCGTTTTTTTAATACGAAAGCTGCAGGCTGCAGGCTGCACAGGTGGCATTTGCAGGCTGCATACGTCATCAATACGGTTTTATTTCAGAATATTAACAATTATAAAGTTGACTATTATTCTTAGTTAATTGTAAATTGTTGTAATATTCTTATGATTTGCAAATGTAATGCTCAATTAATTTAAATAAACCAGGCGTTATGACGTATGCAACCTGTCAATGCAACCTCCAAAGGCTGTTTGGATTAAGAAACGGCCTACTTATTTATTTACTTTTTTAATTTGGTTTCCACTTGTTGTGAGTTGTATATTTATCTATAACTCCTTGTATAATTTTTGAACTTCTGAAATAAAATGTAAGAAAAAAAATTAAGAAACGGCCAAACTATTAGTGTAAAATAGTGATTATATCCAGCAGTTATTGTGGAATAATTAAAACAATTTTTACTGGTTAATTCAAATTTTGACATTCTGTGTGTGCGTTTTGTCTGTATAACAATTTTGAATATTATTTTATTTACCTTTAATTTTATAGAATTTTATTTACACTTTTAATTATCAAAATTATTACATAATAATTAAGTAGAACATTTTTTGTGTAGAGAAGGGGTTCTCAAAGTGGGGTCTGGCCCAGGGACACCTAGTGGTCCTCAGTGCTTAGCCAGGGGACCTTGAAATAATTGGTTATGAATTATATTATATAATTGTTTTTTTCCATATTAAAAGATATATTCCTTCCTCTTTTCCACATTAATCCATCATCAGCATATAAAGCTGTATTAATTTCTGGAGACACTCTTTCAAATACATCATTTATCATGATATTAAATAATATAGGGCTTATCACACTTCCCTGGGGTTTCGAACTTGAATTTAGAATTTGAATTGTTCTGTTAAAAAACTCAAAATCCAGTTGTACATTCTACTTTCTTTATTTTTCTTCAGTTTTAGTAGTTAATTGAAAACAAAAATATATAAACAACAAAGTGTAGATACGTATTACAGGCTCAACACAGTGTAACTAATAAATTGTTTAGAAAAAAATAAAGAAAATAAACAGAAAGATCTGAAATTATAATTTACATGAACTTAAATAGTGAGTAAAAGAAAAGAAAATTAAATAAAGATAAATATTAGGGGCAGTATCACGATAAATTAAATGTCGTTCACCTTTTTAATATACATTTTTTGTGTGATTAATGAGGCATTAGTTAGGGGAAGTTCACAGTTTTTTCCATTTCGTGTATGCACTTTCACGTGTTCGCTCATCGTGGTTTTTGATTGGTGAAACGCTGAGATGGGGCGGTCTTAACTTCAGCTGCAGACTCGGATGAAAGGAAGGACAGGGCTCTCTCTCTCTCAGACTGTTACAACCTGTTCGATCAGAGCTCATCCAGCGTGCTTATTTGAGCGGATACCTTTCATATCCAAGTAATTGAAATGGCTGCCTACAAACTGGTCCTCATTCGCCATGGCGAGAGCTGCTGGAATCAGGAGAATCGTTTCTGCGGCTGGTTTGACGCGGACCTGAGTGAGACAGGGGCTCAGGAGGCAAAGAGAGGTGGTGAAGCTCTAAAAGGTTTGTTTAAAAGAAACCGTCATGGTTTCTAGTTTCGTCAGTAAAACGAGGTATATAAACCTGCCGTCTTATCACTCTAGATTTCTGTTAGGACGGGTACATTCATGTCTTAAATGATAATTTTCTAATTCTATTTATATATAATTAATAGTACTTATATTACAAATAGGTGTTGAGGGTTTTGCCTATTTTTTTTGGAAGAAAAGTACTGAAAATGTAAATAACTCAGAAAACCTCAACCCTTTACAGTGGCATCCTCAATGTGACGTATGTGCTCTCTGAACCAATGATCTGGCAGTTTGCGTATAAATGACAGTTTGGGGGCGGACCGTGAGCTGTGTGAACGTGCAGTATGGGACGTGATTTTGCTCACGTGTTGAATGTCTCAATCAAAGATTCAGTCATTGCTGTATTTCCGATAAAGTGACATTTCCCGTTGTTAAATAATACATCTATTATCTATCCTTTGCAGATGCAGGGTATGAGTTTGACATTTGTTACACTTCGGTGCTGAAGAGAGCCATCCGGACGTTATGGATCGTTCTGGACAGTATCGATCAGATGTGGCTGCCTGTGCACAGGACCTGGAGGCTAAACGAACGCCATTATGGTGGTCTCACAGGTTTAAACAAGGCCGAGACAGCTGCCAAACATGGTGAAGCCCAGGTTAAGATTTGGAGGCGCTCCTATGACATCCCCCCGCCATCCATGGATGCAGATCATGACTTTTACAGCGCCATCAGCAAGGTGAAATATAGCCATTTCGTTTAATGTAGTACTGTTACATTTTGCATTTGGTAGGCTTTTATGCATGTGGGTCAGGTGGTATTGTCCGGTGTAAACACGTGGTATCAACTTTGATTCAATGTATTTTGATGTTACATGCTGAAACTGATGTCTGGTTAATTATTACTAAGAAAACAGAGGTCAAAGTTTATTTGTATCAAAATAAATATTTTGTGTAAACACTCAATCATTCTGGATTTTCTCTTGCCAACATAACCCAATAAGTCAAGAAATACGATTTAATTAAAGGAGCACATCTGTTATATGCCGAAATCTTGTGACATGCCTATTCTTTCTATAGGATAGACGCTATGCAGACTTGACTGAGGACCAGCTGCCTTCCTGTGAGAGTCTGAAGGACACCATTGCACGGGCATTACCTTTCTGGAATGAGGAGATTGTTCCTCAAATCAAGGAGGGGAAAAGAGTGTTGATTGCTGCTCATGGAAACAGTTTGAGAGGCATTGTGAAACACTTAGAAGGTAAGTACAGTAAATTCCCATGGTTACGGAAAACCTAAAATAATAATTGGATTTAAAATTGACCGTCAATGTTTAGTATAAAAAGCTATTTTTTATAATTTAAGCTTTTCCATATTCCTTACATTCACAGGTATGTCTGAGGAGGCCATCATGGAGCTGAACCTGCCCACAGGCATCCCTATACTTTATGAGCTGGACAAGAACCTGAAGCCTATTAAACCCATGCAGTTCCTTGGAGATGAGGAAACGGTTCGCAAGGCCATGGAGGCTGTGGCTGCTCAGGGCAAAGCAAAGAAATAGAGTATTTAATATAAGAAATATTTTAAATTATACATCAGCACTTA
The DNA here is from genome assembly GCF_027580225.2 of Misgurnus anguillicaudatus. Taxonomy (NCBI): domain Eukaryota; kingdom Metazoa; phylum Chordata; class Actinopteri; order Cypriniformes; family Cobitidae; genus Misgurnus; species Misgurnus anguillicaudatus. Next base: position 24,096,990 of record NC_073347.2, on the reverse strand, counting down.
ATTGCTTTAAACAGGACATGTTTAACATCAACAAGACAGAGTTCTATATGAGATTAAAAGTTGCGTGTACAAGTTGATATAAATTATGTGACCACGTTTATAATTATAGACTATAGATATTTATTGTATACAGTGTTTACAAGGACCCCATACTTATTTTTTGTTTGGAGTAGTCTTCTTTGCAAATCATTCCTTCGGATAATTTACTGTCTTCATGTTATGTTGGCAAGAAAATGTCTGGTCAAGCTTGAACTCATAAAAAGGGACATACCGGTAATTCCTTATGGACCATATACATTTCCTTAAAAGCCTGTATTGTGATGAGTGGTATAACAAAATGTTTGTTTTCTCTCACATTAAACCATTGTTAAGATGAAGAACCTGTACTGTCACATTCACTTTATTTTATGATAGTTGTGAAGTGCTTTAAGTAAATACAGTGTACTTTATATATTACAGATTGAACATTGCATGTTGCAGTTTATCTTGATTTTATGAAAGTTAGACCCTAAACCCTAATGAAAATCCTCTGTAAAGCTATAAACAAAGTGTTTAATGTACTATGAATGAGGATTGTGCAAAACTTCTTTCATATCATTGCCAAATGAAGGCCCTTCATCAAACTGAATGGCCAGTGTTTGAGACGATGGCCTTTCAGGATTGCAAACTGACACCAATGCCCTACAAGTAGATCACAATGTTTACTTTTTAAATGTCAATGACACAATATGTCTTTTCAGACCCTGTTCTACATCTTTTAAATGTTTCATTTGAAAAACATTATTTTGCTCAACAAACTTCTCAAACAAATTAAGGCCACCCCCTACTCCAAAATAGTGAGACTTGGTTGCCAAATAAACAGTGCCATTCTCAGCAAGCAGGTCACAAAACACACTGTGAAGAGATGAGTAGTAGTCTGTGTTGTATATGGTTTCAGATGTGAATATAATATCATATTTCGGTGAAGGATTTTTCTTTCGCAAAAGTGTGAGAAAAGAGTTCCAGTCCCCTGAGAAGAAGCCACAACAGTCTATTAGTGACGTCTGTGCTTTCTTCTTAGGTGGTGGGCTGCCATTCTTCTCTCCTGTCTCTTCATCATCACTATCATCTTCACAATTAAGGAACACATTTGGTATTGTCAGCTGCTCTATCACTGTGCTGTTATAATCCTGAAAGTCAACTTTCCTGGCTCCCCTCTTTAATGCTAGTATGCCAAGTATCCCTGCTCCACAACCCAAGTCCAACACTCTTTTTCCAGAAAAGGTCTCTCCCTCATCATCAATGTAATCAAGAAGATCATAAGTGCATTCCCATATCTTAAGTCCACCCTCATAGACTCCGGTGATGAGGTCAGAGTTTTCAGTCCGTGTCTTGGCCAGTATCTCTTCACTGTCTTCTCGTTCAGATGCAGTCTTCTCAAACACGGATTCATTGAGACATAACAAGGGCGGTAGTGCACCAATGGTGATGGTTTCAGACACCCAGTTCTCAAGATGTGACAGTGGATCCAGCAAAGGTTTATGCTCAATCGCGTCCTTCAGTTTCTTTGGGACTGTTGTGCTGGCTTCCTGAAAATAATAAATAGTTTTTGTATATTAAATATTAAAATTTACTACAGTTTATCATATTAATTTAGTTCATACTGTAGTATGCCGTTATAACATTTAGTAATCACTATAATGTCTACTGTAGTGTGCGCAGCATTAGCATACATTTAGCCAGAACTAGCTACTTATTCGATTTCCTTACCGAGCATTTAGTCATTACATCTTTTGCCTCGCCGTCTATGGTTTCTTTATCAGTGGTTTCTTCTGTCTTTAATGGAATATCGAAGTTAAAACTGAATGCCATGTTTGCATGCAGCCAAAACACGTGTGTGAATAGCTACATGGATTATACTACAATTCCCATAATTCTTTGCTATTACTGGGCGCTAATTCACATTAAAGTAACCGAGCAGTTATTACAATTAATCAATTAACTGTGAATCGATACAATGTAATCATAATTATAAATAATATTAAAAATAAAAATTATAAAAAACATTTGTGCAGGAAATATTTTCGCGTGCCACTCCTTAAACTCTAATACCCAGAGTTCTGTGCGCGACAGCTGAGCAGCAGTGCGTACCAAGCAGACGGGATTAAATCAAATGGGTTAAAATGGCTCTTCCTATTTATTTATATCCATCTGTCACGATTAAACGATCTTTCAGCGGTATCATGAGTTGAGTTCATTGCTCCCTCGGAAGATCTCGAGCAGGTAAGAAATCAGACAGTTTATATTTCTCTGATATTTATATCAAGCCAGGGCGAAAACAGGAAAAGTAAACATCATAGGCAACCTTTGTCTCACTGATGTTGTATTAATAGGGTGACTTAAACATCCTATACATTTACCAATGTATACATATTTTAACCATTTGTTGGTCTGATGATAATTTAAAGGGACAGACCCGCAATCTGTTTCTGTAACCCATTGCACTCAGGTTATGGGGGGTAACGTTAGTGTATGGTGCTGCGCCTATTTCTAGTTATTATGCACTTCCCTTTGTTCATTTATAAATGTTTAATGTGTTTTTTACTATGTATATAAATGTGTATGTGTGTTTCAATCATAAGCAGATGGGTGGTGCTGTTCTTTCATAGAATCATCCTCTTTTGTTTCAGGAATGTAGAATATCAAGATCTATAAGTAAAATGTGTTTTACAATGTTTGGACATGTATGGCAAACATATACATATTTTATATTCCCACTATACGTAGAACTTATTTTATATGTGAATGTGTTGTTTAAAAGTTGGTTTTGTGGTCAGTTATTTAATTTTTTCTTGCTAAGTACTTCTTATCACAGCTTTTAGCACAAATGTCGGTGCCACTAAGAGGTTTTAAATCACTGATTCAGAAGGGAATAACCAATGGAGTGACTGTCATGGGTTGGATTGAAACCCTTATAGTAAGATTAAAGATCTGATTAGAAACACAAATCCAAGGAAAGAAGTATTAGTCACTAGACTATTAACCATGCCTTTTTTAACCCACCCGTGCATGAAAGCAGATCATGGGCAAATAAAATGGGCTGTTTAAATGCTGTGACGCATGCAATCTGTAGTACTGTAGATACTGTAATAATCCATTTGTTGTATCTCTGTATTCAGGCAGATAATCTGTGGGTATCATGAAACTAAACCATGCTTTTATTATTGGTTTGGGTCAGTCCACACCAACTGCTTGGTTGATCCTTTATTAATCTGATTGGTTTTAAAGGTGCCGTGTGTAGATTTTAGCAGCACCTAGTGGTGAGATTGCGAATTGCAACCAAAGGCTAAGTCCCCAGCTCACCCCTCCTTTTCGAAACACATACAGAAGCTACAGTAGATGAGACAACGCAGTGACAAAATGCGTTTTGTAGAGCTGTTTGTCCATTTAGGGCTACTGTAGAAACATGGTGGTGCAAAATAGCGACTTCCATTTAAGGGGACTATCGGTGTATGTAAATAAAAATGGCTTATTTTAAGGTAATAAAAACATAACAGTTTATTATGTAAGGCCTTTACACCCCCTTATTTATTTATTTATTTATTTATTGTGTAACACAGGGTACCTTTAAAGTTAATCACAGGAATGATTGTTGATGAGTTAATTGCAGGTCAAAGGCAGTAAAACTTGATATTCAGGAAACTTTACTCTTTTTAATGATAGCGTCTTGTCTTTTACAGGGGCAGAATATGCGCCCCTGCTCTACTGCCATGCACCTGCTGTTGAGATGCCTGCGCGGGTGTGGCAGGCACAGTCGCAGCCGCCTGCCCAGAAGACTGAGGCAACCTATGAGCTACATGAAACTTATCATCCAATCACTTTTTTTTAATTCACTCACTAACTCTGAATTAGTGATGGACTGCATTCTGGAGCCAGTGTTTTGGATTGTAGAGGTTGTCACACGCTGGTTTGGAATGGTAAATGTCTTATTTCACATAATTAACCTCTGCTTTTAAGTATTTTTTTATTGTGATCAGATGATTTCTTACATCCTGCATTTCTGTTTCTCTTAAGGTCTTTGTCATTTTAGTGGTAGCTCTTACCAGCTCTTGCGTCTTCATCGCATATTACTGCTTTCTACCACTGATCCTACAAACATACCCTCTTGGCTGGATAATTTGGCACATTTGTTATGGAAACTGGATCATTGTCATGATATATTTCCATTACTACAAGGCCATAAAGACCCCTCCAGGACGCCCTCCTAAGGTTTAGCACCTACCAACATTTCAGCAACGCTGCAGTGCATGTTCATCCTGTATGACCTATGTACAGTAACGGCTATTCTTTCATTCTTTTTACTGTTTTTTTGTTTTTTAAGATGAAAACTGACGTCCCATTTGTGGCAGTCTGTAAAAAATGTGTCATTCCTAAACCAGCGAGAAGTCACCACTGCGGCATCTGTAAAACGTAAGGGAGATTAAAATGATTATTTTAGCATTTTGCATACAGGCACATACATTTTAATTTGTTGAATATGAGCAGCATTTTATACTATTATTACCAGAAATGCAAACATTTTAACATTCTGTATTTTTCCCCAGCTGTGTTTTAAAAATGGATCATCATTGCCGTATCCTTTTGAAAGAGTTCCTATTTACTTGCTTTTTGGACAGTCTCAGAAAAAGGTACAAAAGCTGTCACTGAGATGATACCTAAAAAAGGTCCTAAAATGTACCATTAGTTGTACATCTGGTTACAGTATGTACTTTTGAGGTACTAAAATCCACTTTTTTGTTAATGTTAAAATAAATAAAAGTGAAACAGTTAGAGATTCTTTAGTTTATTAAAATCTGTTGATAAATATTTGGTGTATATAAAAATAATCGAAATATAATCCAAATGAAAAACATCTTAAAGGTGCCAAAGGGCCACGTTTAGGTCTTACGTTTCATGTTTGGTTTGTTTCTTAACTTGTGATTTTAGCTTGGCTCAACAACTGTGTTGGTCATTTCAATCATCGTTACTTCTTCTCGTTTTGTGTCTCTTTGACGTTGGGCTGCCTGTACTGCAGCATAAGTGGTCGTAATCTCTTCATTGATGCATACAACAACATAGATGTAAGCCTTTGATGTTTGACACATCTGTTGCTTTATCTCTTTCAAACTCATTATCTGTATCATACAAATATACATTTTTCATTCGCTCACTCCAAGCTTTTATTCATGGGTGACAGTTTTGTGTTTGCACAATGTTCTGTTTTCTTTCTAAGATGGGGTTCGTTTTTCTTTCTGAATGCTTTTTCTGCTCTCAAAGTCTGGGGTAGTGGGCATATCTTAACTGCCAGCTGTCTCTTTGCCATTTCTTAGCAAATCAGGCACTTTGAAGCAGAGAAACAGGGGGTCCCGGTGACGGGGATTGGGTTGCTTATTGGTATCGTACCATCAGACACTCCAGCTGGGAAGGTATAACAGGCGACTCTTATTCCTGTGGTTTCTGCTGTCAGCTTGCCTTCAAAACTGAAATTAGGTGCTTTAACACTGTGAAAACAAGAAACATGTTTTATTAACCATCCGTTTTTTTAGGGCTGCATAACAATAAATCGTGATTAATCGTTTGCAGAATAAAAGTTTTTGTTTAAATCATATATGTTTTTGTACTGTGTATAATAAATATGTATATATATAAACACACACCCACACATGCATGTATATATTTAAGAAATGTTTAAATGTTTATATACATTTGTACATTTATATTAGCTATAAATACTTAATATATAAATATATTTTTTTCTTAAAGTTATACATGTATGTGTGTGTGTGTTTATAATTATTATACACAGTACACAAACATATATGATGTTAACAAAAACTTTTATTTTGCTTATTTTAATTATCAACATTAACAATTAATATTCCAAAACTTTGATTTCCAATTCTATCTATAAATAAAAATATAGTTATGTACAAATCAGATGCCACCTTTGTCAAAAAATGAGATAATTGGCAAAATCCATTAAGAGTCTAATAAAAAATAGCTTATTTATAATATTATTAATTATTAAATGTTTCTCTTCTTAATTTTAACCGGACACATAGGTGTATTCACAACCTCCATATACCTATAAAGACAGGATGTTTCACAAGAGTGTTATCTACATGTGGGTCCTCACAAGGTAAATCATTCGAAAGGTTATTATTTAAGTAGCCCTAATACTGGTTTCAGTATTTCTATATAGATTCACATCTTTTATCGTTTTTTTTTTTTTAGCACAGTGGCAGTGGCTCTCGGAGGTCTCACGCTGTGGCATGCTGTACTTATCACCCGTGGAGAGACCAGCATTGAACGGCATATAAATAATAAAGAGACCAAACGCTTGGCGAAACGTGGGAAGGTAAGTGTGTTTTCAGTAGTCTTTGCTTGTAATACCTTCACCATTCTATCTCCAGGATTTATTATTTGATTTCCTTTTGTATGTATAATTTAAATCCTTAAATTACTTAAAATTACATTTAGGTCTGTAATATTTCTCTGTAATGCTGTTTTAGAATAATTGCTGACCCTGGACCACAAGCACAGGTATATTTGTAGCAAAAGCCAACAACACATTGTATGGGTCAAAATTATAAATGTTCCTTTTATATAAAAAATGATTCATATATTATGTGAAGATCATGTTATTTTTTTATACTTTTACAGCAAATGTATCAAAACTTTATTTTTGTAAGTGGACATAGTTGCTAATGACTTAATTTAGACAACTTTAAAGGTGGTTTTCTCAATATTTAGATTTTTTTGCACCCTCAGATTTCATATTTTAGAATAATTCTATCTCGGCCAAATATTGTCCTATCGTAAGATGATGTATAAATCTCAATTTTCAAAAATTACACATATGACTGGTTTTGTGGTCCAGGGTTACATATGTTTTGTAAAAAAAATCAAATAAACTTGATCTAACTTAAATCTTTTTTGTTGTTGTTGTTTAAAGGTCTACCGGAATCCATTTAATTATGGCAAGTTAAACAACTGGAAGGTGTTTTTGGGTGTGGAGAAAAGAAGGTAAGAACTAAATGAGAGTAGTTAGAAAAATAATTTAAGTTAATTGTTCCTTTCTGCAGTATTGTTACAAAGATTTCAGCTGATGTGAGTCCAGTTGTTAGAAGCAGTCAGGTCTGCAGGACTGTTTAAGGTATTGATATTATAGGCTAAATGTGTATTCTTAACATGACAGTGCCAATAAAACTTCATATAAATCAAAGCAACTCTCATGAGTTCAAGTTTTTGTTTTTCTTTGTAGCTTTCAATAGTGTAAACAGATTTTTTTTTACTTCGCAGTCATTGGCTGACACGTGTTTTACTACCTTCTGGACACACCCCTTATGGTGATGGACTGACATGGGACATCTACCCTCTTAAAAAAGACATGATACCAGTCTGAGACATTACAGCCCTGCGTGTCTCAGATGGTGATGGCCGACACTATGTCCAGGGGGACTCAGACTCACTGTGCCATGGCTAAATGCAGAACCAGAGCCCTGGACACAAGGCCGACGGCAGAGCCCAGATTTACACAATGATCTCATAGAAAGACTTCTGCTATTTTTGGTCAAATGAATTGACTGTCCTCCAAGATATGTTCTTTGATTGTGTATGTTTTTATCAATATTTTGTAATGAAATCCATAATGACTGTTGTCTGCTAAATGTGGAAAACACTGTGCTTAAAACAGGGTTTTAAGTGTTTGTAGCCTATGGGGCTGTTTTGTGTGTTTGTATAAATAAGGGTTTAGCTCATATCTTTACTCGTATGTTACAATGTCATTATTTAAGATATATATGCACTAAAATGCAAAAGTTTCTTTTAAAGTCATCTACATCTCAAAAGAATTCTGAGAACTTTATTACATGAATAATAAAGATTTTTCACGAGTTTACAATTTGTTTCTATGTTTGAACATTAAACAAAACTTACAGCTCATGTGCCTATTGTATTTAGCCTTACGGCTTTAAATCATGTGCATATAGGTGCATGTTTCTGTCTGTGTTTTGTACCAACAAAGGGTGTGGGTCTGTTGAAGGTGTGTTAACAGGCAACTGCAGTCTGTTATTCTGTTAGCCCTTTAGATGGCAGTGTAGCGTCAGTTCTAACTCCCATTTTTGCCTAATTGCTTATTCACCCAAACAGAAGGTTAATCTCATTTACCTGTAACTAGTATGACTTAATATTTTAAAGTTGTTATAAAATAGTAATTTATAATAAGGTGTATTATTATATTAAGTATGTACATTATACTTAGATTTAATATTTTGTTTGAATATTTCACATTTAAATTTTCTTATTTAAAATTTGGTAAATGAATAGGCATTTTAAACAAACAAATTTGGCTGTTTTGTTTATTTTAAGTTACACATATAGCACTCAAATATTTAGTTAAATAGAAATCTGTATTATGATTTTATATACTAGCAATGGGACTACATTTATAATGAGTATTATTTGATCTGTGTTACAACCGTAGGTGAATGTGCTGAAAGAGTTGTAAAGCTGATATTACAGTAGTGAAGAGCAGGGCGACTCGTGGTGTTGTGGGGCCCTAGGGCAATATTATTATTATTATTATTTGTAAATTGTCAGATCTTATTCTAATATAAAAAAATTTTGTTTCCATGCATAAAGAATGTGGACGACCAGAAATTTTTGTATTTCAAGGAATATGGTGGTAAAGGCCAAAGCGGACTGACATCTAGTCGTAATGTCGGGCAGATGTTCTATTTCAATTGGAAATGTAAATCGGATTTACGTCAAAACTCATACTGACGTGAAAACCCAAAGTCATACACATCAAAATCCAATGTCGGACTGACGTGAAAACCAAACCTTATACTACATAAAACCCAACGTCAAAACCCAACGACAGGTCGACGTCAAAACCCAACAGCTTGATGTCAGGCCGCTTTTGGCATTTTTTACAAAGATTTTATATTAGAATAACATCTGAGTAATCTACACAATTCACAGAAAATAATAAATACCGTAATTACAGTGCTAAAACCCAAAACCCAATGTTGGGTCGATGTCAAAACACAACTTCAAACTGACGTCAAAAACCAACGTCTGGGTTGACCTCAAAGCTCAACGTCAAATTGACGTCAAAACCCAAGATCGGACTGATGTCAAAGCCCAGCATCAAATTGACGTCAAAACCCAACATTGGACTGATGTCAAAACCCAACAGCTTGATGTCAGGCCGCTTTGGCATTTTTTACAAAGATCTACACATGACAATTCACAGAAAATAATAAATACCGTACGTAATTACAGTGCTACCATTGGGGCCCATCTTCATAATCTTGCTTAGGGCCCCACAACCTCACGAGCCGGCCCTGATGGCTGCATTTACTCTGAGCTGTGTGAGTTTAAATGATGGAATATTTGTTTTGGCTGGTGAGATGAGGGTAATACCTGTCCTTCAGAGATGCATCCAGATACAGCACAAAACAGAAAGTTCACCAAAAATTAAACTTCTGTTATACTTACCCTCAAGTTGTTCCAAATCGGAATACATATCTTTGTTCTGCTGAGCACAAAGGGATATAGATCAATGTATGTGGTGAACTATCACTTTAAAGCAACACTATGTAGTTTTTTTACTTTTAAATAATGTCTCTAAAATTATTTCAGTGATAGAACAACTTTTAACTGGACAAATTGTACTGTTGCTGCAACCTGAGCAGCCTCCTAGCTGCTACAAGCACACTCTGAAAGTGGCGGTGGAGGGTAGGAAACACAGCCCGGCCCCTCCCCCTGCCTGCAGAAGAGTGTCTGATACCAGGCACTGTTGCGCTTTTCAACCACATGGGGGAGCTGTAAGTCATTTTTACATGGAAACTACATAGTGTTGCTTTAAGGCTTGATCTACTGGAAACTAATGTCTGATACAATCATGTGGTTGTGTCTTATGTTTCATGGATTAAACAAAGTACCTTAATTGTAACTTTAAGTTCATTAGCATCATCACTGTATTAATTATGAAGCCAGTTTTGTCAGAGAAGGGACCTGCTGTCATGCCAGCCATTTTGAAGTATCTTTGTAAATAGATTCATACTGATTACAAAACGAATTAGCTATACTACACTCTAAAAACAAACGGTGCTATATAGCACCAAAAGTGGTTCTTTGCTTGTAATCATAGAAGAACCGTTTTTAGTGCCATATAGCACCGGTAAAGCACCAGTGAAGCACCTGTGTAGAACCATATAGTGCTATGTAGAACCATATTTGGTGCTATAGTGGTTCTATATGGCACCTATATGGTTCTACACAGGTGCTTCACTGGTGCTTCACCGGTGCTATATGGCACTAAAAACGGTTCTTCTATGATTACGATCCAAAGCAACAGTTTTGGTTCTATACCGTTTGTTTTTTTAGAGTGTATTTCATTTTGAAGGCCGGTGCACACATTGGATTTCACTCATTGACTTTTGTTTTTTTGGTCAAATTAAATTTATCAAATGTTCTTTCAAAGCTTAATTTACGAAGAAATCTATTAAGATTGGATGTAAACATTTAGAAATGCTTGGGTGTTCCACCGAAGGATTCCTTGTCTTCTACTGGACAATCCTGGGATTAAGTGTGACAGTTTATTTTTGTCCATCTGTTCTGGTCTTAAATAGATTTGAAAATAGAGGGTTTAAAAGCAGGGGCTATTTCTCGCTTCACTACTAGATGTTATTCTGGTGATCTGTGGAACTTATGTATAGTATGGTACTTTGTCTACTTGCCATTATTTGTTTACAAAACAGGTGATATTTGTACAAGAAAACTGGATAAAGCGACTAGCCAAAAGTGTCACAATAAGTGTCATGTTTTGAGGCACCGTGCACATGGAGTTGATCAGGTCTCACATTTCTGCATGAAGCCATAAGCTGTCTAGTAACTTTGTACATATTGAAGGAATAACCGACTGATCTGACCATGGGAGTTGCAAACTCGAGAGACTATCAACGCACAATTTCTGTTGTGCTGAAAAGTAAGTACGGCACACTGTTGGAAGTGTGATTGTTTTTGAAGGTTGGTCGTTTATGTTAGTTTACCTGTGTACATACATATTGTGTACAGTAATTTGTTTATACTGCCCTACAAAGCCAAAGCGCAGTAACTAGCCCTACGCATTTTGTCAAAATTGAGTTAAGGATTGAAATGGGCTTTGTGATATCTGTTGTGTCTTTTGACAAAGTCTCCTGGTTCAGTTTTGTCCCATTTCAGAGAAACGTGTGTGCCAAAATTGCAGTAATATGTTTGACTGGCTGGTGTAAAAATTGTAAGGGCATTTTTCTCAGTTTCAGTGTTTGCGTAGTTACTGCACTTAGCCTTTGTAGGGCAGTATAGTTGTGTCAAATGTAGTCCAAGAGCCCAAGGCTAAATCATCAAATAACATTTTTTTAACATTTATACTCATGGAACACCAATGATACCTTAATGATATAAAATACATTTTTAAAATGTATAATGACTTTTAAAATGCAAAATTAAACAAAATGTAGTATATTTGTTTTTTATTTAATTATCCAGCACGTAGAGTTTGGTGTATTTTGCAGTGTTTTGTGGCATTTTCCTCGTGCAATTTCCCATCTGGCAAAGAGCAGTGCATGATAGGTAAAAGCCACTAAATCCAGACGCCAAACTGACATCAAAACCTGACGTCAAAACACAACATCGAACTGACATCAAAACCTAACGTCGGACTGATGTCAAAACCCAACATCAGACTGACGTCAAAACACAACATCGGATTGACGTCAAAACCCAATGTCAGATTAATGTCAAAACCCGACGTCAAACTGACATCAAAACCCAACGTCGGACTAAAGTCAAATTGACGTCAAAACCCAACGTCAAATTGACGTCAAAATCCAATGTCAAAACCCAGCGTCAGGTTGACGTCAAAACCCAACATCGGACTGATGTCAAAACCCAACATCAAATTGACGTAAAAACCCAATGACAGACTGCCGTCAAAACCCAACATCAGGTTGACGTCAAAACCCAACCCAACGTCAAACTGACGTCAAAACCCAACATCAGCCTGACGTCAAAACCCAATCTCAGATTGACGTCAAAACCCAATGTCGGACTGACCTCAAAACTCAACGTCAAACTGATGTCAAAACCCAACTTCAGACTGATGTCAAAACCCAACCTCAAACTGACGTCAAAACCCCACCTCGGAATTACCTCAAAACCCAACGTCGGAATGACGTCAAAACCAACGTCGGACTAACGTCAAAACTCAATGTCAAATTGACTTCAAAACCCAACGTCAGACTGACGTCAAAACCCAACATCAGACTGACATCAAAACCCAACGTCAAAACCCAACGTCTTACTGACTTCAAAACCCAAATTCGGACTGATGTCAAAACCCAACGTCAGACTGACGTTAAAACCCAACATCGGACTGACGTCAAAACCCAATGCCACTAAATCCTGCATCACCCAGTTAAGACTTTCTACTTCCGGTGCAACACAAATGTAGTTCTTAGCACATACTCTATAGCAGAGTATTCTATGAACAGTAACCACATTTTATCATTTAAACAACATTGAAGCGTGATATCTGGTTGATCTCTATTTGGTGTTCCTTTAGCAGGTGTAAATCCCATTTGAGCTTTCTTCTGCTCAAGACCTTTGGTAAACAATAAGCAAGATTTCCACTGGAGATTTACCAGGTATTCTCTAGGTAACACTGTTTTTGTTTTCTGTAGGGCGCAATGAGCCTCTAATGAAAGACAAACCTAAATGGAAAAGTGGCTATCCAATGACAGAGAGTCAGCTATGCAGGAAAAGAGATGAATTCTGGGACACAGCCCCAGCCTTTGACGGCCGTAAAGAGATCTGGGATGCACTGAAAGCTGCGGCTGTAGCGTTGGAGTGTAATGACCATGAGCTAGCACAGGCTATTATAGATGGAGCCAACATCACACTGCCTCATGGTAAGGTACTGAATTTACAATTTTCTTATTTTTGTTTTGTTTTTTACTATTTATATTTTATTAAGAATTTTATTGTTAACTTGAATTTATTCTTTTTATTTCTCTTTTCTTTAATGACATCATACACTCATGATGGGATGAAATCCACAGGATGGAAGTCCACCTGTTTATTTTGTGTTGTAAATTATATTTTGAATTACAGATTTTTGTGTGGTCTCAGAATTTTGGACCCCACGGTATTATATAAGGGTTAACATTGTTTTTTCAGGGTGTGCCAGCTCAAAAATATAAAAAATACACACACAGAAAACAGAAACATTTACATTAAATTTGGATGTGACTTTACAATTACTAAATTAGATGTGATCCCTGGTGTTGTGTCTTTCAGGATCCCTGATGGAGTGCTATGATGAACTGGGAAACCGGTATCAGCTTCCTGTATACTGCTTGGCTGCACCAGTCAACCTTATCTCTGAGTGCAACGATCATAATGTGTCTGAACACTCTGAGCTACAGGAGAAGAAGGAAACAGAGTTCGAGCTGAAGGTTCGTCTCTCCACCGGCAAAGACATTCGTCTTGGTGCCAGCATGGCCAACTCCATCCGGCAGCTGAAGAAACAGCTTGAGGTTCAAGAAGACATTGATGCCACCTGTCAGCGCTGGTTTTTCTCCGGCAAGCTGCTGACAGATAAAACACGTTTGCAGGATACCAAGATTCAGAAAGACTTTGTGATACAGGTCATTATTAATCAGCCCATTGTTCCCAACTGAGCTTACAAAAATGTAAACCAGGAGACATTAACTGCCATTGATTCCATTGTTTCTGTGTTAGAGTATAGAAAATGTATCAGTCTCCCCTTATTTTTTATCAATTTATGTACTTCTCTTTGGAACGGCACCATATCAGGTCCGAGGTTTACTACTAAATATTTATCTCTGATACAGCCTGGTCTCTACTGATTTGTAGAAATTTGAGGTACATTGACAATGTGCAGGAATAGCTAATAATACACTATTTATAATATTATTATTATTTATAATACTTATTATATAGGTTTGGGGAACATTTTAATAGAAAACATTTTTAATTTAAATGACATAGATTAGAAATTTGTATTTATGCACCCATTATTCGTAGCTGTGCTTTAACAGAGTTTCATAACTTTTTTAATCTTTTAAAACTTGTTTATCTAATAGTGTTGAAAAATAGCATTATTTGTACATTATTTAATATTGTTTGTACTATCAACACTTGACTCGCTTGTTTAAAACCTAGCCTATTATTTTTATTAAGGCTTCTGTAATAGCAAAACCCTTAAAATTTTTATACTTTTGTATTGCAAACATTCCTGGTATAATGATGACTACCACATGTGAAATGGAATTACAATCCACATCAGAGTACCAATGCAAATAACATTTTTTAAAGCTATCCTTTGATGAAACAGGCAGTAAAGCTATATTTCTGCAAAATATAAGCTTCTGTGTTTATTACCTGATATGTTTGGTTTTGTGTAATGTAATTTATTGGAGCACTTTGAGTAATTCTTATAAAGAGAGGTTTCTCTGTATGTTCACTAGAAATATTGATGGTTTAGTTCAAATTCCACATTATATCGCCCATTTGTCATTACATTTTAAAGAGATAGATCACCCAAAAATGAAAATTTTGTCAAAATTTTCTCTTTCTCAAGTTGTTCTAAACCTGTATGAATTTCTTTGTTTCTGATGAACACAAAATAAGATATTTAGACATATGATGGTGATCACACAGCTGATGGTAACCATTGTAGAAAAAACAAATATGATGGAATTCAATGGATACCGTCAACTGTGCTTACCATCATTTATCAAAAAAAAAAACACAATACTACCATAATATTTACTTTCCTACAATGGGTTTCAGTGGTTAAAATCAGCTGTGTGCTTACCATCATTTATCAAAATATCTGCTTTTGTGTTCATCAGAAAAAAAGAAATTCATACAGGTTTGGAACAACATGAGGTTAAGAAAATGATGACAGTATTTTCATTTTTGGGTGAACTGTCCCTTTAAGTAATTATAGAAAACAGATTTGCTTTGATTTTGTCCTATTTGTAGTTGGGTATATATTGCTTTATCTATACTTTAATTTTGTAGATTAATCATTTTTTTAAATAGTGTTAAGGTTATTTCTATCTTAATATTTACCTATTTGTAAACGGCAAATATAAACATTTATTAGACATGGTGTTCCGCTGCATGTGGCACTTCGCAGTCATTCAACGACTGACTATAAAGTATCGCGAGAGCAATTCAAGAGTATAGCTTTTGAATTGCTCTCCCGATACTTTGATGTCATACACCAATCCTTCTTCGCAGCGCACCCATGAAGTCGAACACACGTTCGGCACGTTTAACAGCGCGTTTGAGAGCGAGTTTATTTGCGTGACGAAAATACACTGGTAAAAAAACTTCTCGCTTCGTTTCATCGAGCTTATTGTAATAACTTTACAATAACTTTAATCATTTTTGCAAGGGTACAGCTACTGCAAATGTTATTGGCGCATCATGATGACGTAATGCCGAGGGCGACACGCATGCAGGAGACTGGAGACCAACGTGACTAAAATACTGTGAAGAATCCCAGTTGCCAAAATGGTCAAATCCGGAAAACTTCGATCCGGAGCAGGGCAGAAATTAAAGCGGTGGAAGAAAGGACACAGCAGCGACTCAAATCCAGAAACAAGTCGTTACAGAAACGCAGCGAGAAGTCGGTTTTTCAGCCGACCCTCTGGTAAGTTAAGTCTTTGGCCTGGGTGACAGCACGTGGGTATCAGATCACAAACAGAGCAAATGATTTCTATCGTAAACAAGTTCAAATCGATGTTTTCAGCCTTGAAGAGTTATGACATATGCACTATACCTAATAGTATAGCAGCTGTATATTTCTAAGGCTCTCACAGTTTGACTGCGCTTGTTTTGACTGGCGGCTTCACTACTGAGTTGTCATAACATTACATTCAGTGTTTAGATGAGATATTAAGATGTCTACCTGGTTCTGTGAATGTGAGATTAAACAAACCTACATTTGTCCATACAGAGAAGAGTGATCTTACAGTAGATGCTCTTAAACTCCATAATGAGCTTCAGGCAGGGTGTTTGGAAAGAAGCAGTGATGCGGCAGCAGATGCCATGGAGGAGCCTGCACTCACAGAGAAAACATCAGGTACTTTTCTCAGTGGACTGTCGGACTGTTCCAACCTGACGTTTAGGAAAGTACAGCGATACTGGGAGTCAAACTCTGCAGCACATAAAGAGGTACGGCACATATATATTTGCATACAGTGCAAAGATGAAAGTAACTTATGTTAGTGTTGTGGAGCAAATGTTTGATTGACAGCTTCTTGTTTCACAGATCTGCGCTGTATTGGCGGCTGTCACAGAAGTGATTCGGTCTCAAGGAGGAAAGGAAACGGAGACAGAATACTTTGCGGCCCTGATGAGTTGTTGTCGTTGTCAATATTATCATCATTTCCTTTCAAATTAACATCTTCCATTTGTTTAATGTAATTTACATGGTTAATCGACAGATGACAACCCTTGAAGCTGTGGATAGCAGCGAATCACTAGCAGCTGTTGCCTACCTTCTCAACCTGGTCATGAAAAGGTAAGCAGTCTGTTAAAGAGGACATTTCACAAGAAAATGTCAAATAAAGATTCGGTGTTCCCAGAGTACATATGTGAAGTTTTAGCTCAAAATACCATATCGATCATTTATTAGAACATGAAAAAATTGCCACTTTGTAGGTGTGAGCAAAAATGTAAATAAGCTGATGTGTGCACTAAATGGCAGTGCCGTGGTTGGATAGTGCCGATTAAGGGGTGGTATTATACCCTTCTGACATCAAAAGGGAGCCAAATTTTGATGACCTACTTTTTCACATGCTTGCAGGGAATGGTTTACCAAGCTACTGGGTTGATCTTTTTCATATTTTCTAGGTTGATAGAAGCACTGGGGACCCAATTATAGCACTTAAACATGGAAAAAGTCAGATTTTCATGACATGTCCCCTTTAAAATCATTCATCGGCATCAGTCCGTAAGCACTGCCATTTCCGCAATAGCAGATCAGATCAACTTCTCCTGGTTATTTTCTTAAGGGTGCCTCCTGCGGTGCTAAAGAAAAAGTTTTCAGAGACAGCCAAGGCCTTTATGGATGTGATGTCGAATCAAGCCAGTTCTGAATCTGTGTCCTGTCTGCGATGGGTTTGTATATTCTATATTTACTGGGTCATGTGTATCTATCTGATGTATTATGGCGGGATGAGGAAGCTTGCTTTATGGACACCATTGAATTTTATCTGTGCGTACTCTAAAACAGTTGCTTTTGTCTTTCTGTGCAGATCTTATCCTGTCTGGCAACCTTACTGCGTAAACAGGATCTCTCGGTTTGGAGTTACCCATCAACTCTACAGGTTTACCACGGCCTCCTCAGCTTTACTGTCCACTCCAAACCAAAGGTCTGTTGTTTTGGCAGTGTGCATAGTTAAATTAATATACCAATGCCAGACCTTTTTATTATTTGAATATGACTAGTATAAGATTGCCATTTACTGATTTAGTCTTTGTGCTGCAGATTCGAAAGGCAGCACAGCAGGGTGTTTGTTCTATCCTCCGCGGCAGTGATGTCATGTTTTCAGATAATGCCCCAAGTCACCACCCAGCTGCGGTGACCACAGCCAAATTCTGCTGCAAGGAAATGGAGCAGTCAGGAGGTCCGTTTTTTAAGTCGTGTTTTTATACATTTTCAAAGAATGAAAGTGATTACAATTTATACATTTTCTCCTGAAACGAGACAACATCGATGGCGTTTACAGCCAAAAAATACAACCTCCTCTGGAGGACACACAGTTTTTGAAATGAAATGCAGCCAATATGTGTCTGCCATTATATTACATTGCTCTCAGGGATACTTGATTATGATTGGTCAGTCGCTGCATTCAGACTGCTGACACCATCACACCATGAATGTCATTTTGGTCATGTCTTTCTTATTCAAGGCAACAAAGAGGACACTACCACTCTCCACGTGCTTGGTCTTCTGAAGGAGCTTTTGTCTACGTTTCCCCTCAGCTCTGTCAAGTCCTGCTGTGAGACCCTCTTGCGAGTGATGACTTTGAGCCATGTGGTGAGCTTTTAAATCCTACATTTTGATCTCCATTGTTAGGTGGGCTACGATGTAGAGATGTTTAGGGTGCTTTCACATATGCACTGTTTAGGTCGGCCCAAATGACGTGTCGCTCCGAGTACGGTTCGTTTGGGTGTACGGTGCGGCATTTCGAGTACAGTAAAAAAAAATGTGAACATGAACCGCACTAACTGAAAAATGATACAATGTATTTTGGTGTGCTCCGAGCCCGCTCCGCGGTGCGCACCAACATATGTGAAAACACTCTTAATCTCGTGTCTGTTTCTTTGAAGTTGGTGACGGCAGGTGCAATGCAGGCTTTCCACAAACTCTTCAGTAGCAAACCCGGTCCTTCCAGTATGTCTGCAGAACTCAACGCCCAGATCATCACGGTAAGCGTCATAATTCAGCAAATTCGATATACTTGTATTAAAGGTTAAATGTGTAAAATTTGCTCCACTAATTAAATTTTTCGACTTCTCATTTCCAGGCCTTGTATGACTATGTTCCTAGTGAGAATGATCTACAGCCTTTACTAGCATGGCTTGCTGTCATGGAAAAAGCCCACATTCATCTGTCCAGGTAGGTGTTGTTCAAGATGTCAATAATTTCATGTTTAACAGAAATGTTAGTTTAATCCCATCCCTGGCTTCTAGTTTACAGAGCTCGCTGAGTCTCGGACATCTTCCTCGCCTCTTCACCATCACCATGTCTTGTCTCCTGTCCCCGCACTCACAAGTGGTTTCAGCTGCGACCCAGACACTGAAGGTATGGCACATGTTAAAGTTGGTAAAAATACATTCAGTTGTTACATTCAGAAATAATTTTGTTCATCTTCTCCCACTAGAATCTGATAAATGAATGTGTTGCTCCACATTCGAATGAGATTGGTCCTGTTCTTCCAAGCACATCAACTGGAAACGCAGCCTATGTCCTTAAGATGTTTCAGTGAGCTGCTTTGGATCTCTTCTGTCATGTTATAATCTAAAGCCTATGTAATGCTAAAGACTGACCTCTTGTTTTTTTTTAGCATTGTGGAGGAAGGATTGTCTTATCGTTTTCATGCCTCCTGGCCATTTGTGCTGCAAATTCTGGGCTGTTTCTATAGAGCCGCAGGAAAACAGGCTCATTCCATTATGATTAAGGTAAGAGCCATGTAGTAAGTAAGATAAAGTAGTAATACATGTGAGGTACATAATTCCTTTGTGATGCAGCTTACAACACTGCTTTCTTGTATTGATACTCACAGATGATTGTGTGTGTGATCCACAGAGTCTGCAGTCTCTCAGTGATCTCCGGACCACCCCTCGGTTCCCCTTCTCGGGAGAACTGGATCTGGCTGTGGGTGGTGCAGTAGAGAGCATGGGTCCAGAGGTGGTCCTGAAAGCTGTGCCCCTCCTCATCACTGGAACAGAGTGAGTTTTAGTCATAATAAATGTTTTGTAAAATCACGTGTGACTTGAGTGACACTGAGGTGTGTGTTTTTCATTGACAGTGATGATTTGGAGTTCCCACGTAGCTGGCTGATCCCGGTCATAAGAGATCATGTGAAGAACACACAGCTCTCTTACTTTACATCCTACTTTTTGCCCCTGGCAAACAAACTCAAACAGACAGGTTTGTGTCGGTTATAATCATGTTGCTTGCTTGTTGTTAGAGCTGTCAAAATTACTGAATAATGGACTGACAAGGGGCTATACGTTCACCTTCTTTTGGTCTCTGCATATGTTCAAAGGACATTTCTCCATTATTTAAATCATATAAGTGTTGTATTTAAGTCTACAGTAATATCATTTTCATATCCATCTACGAAGTAGATGAGGAAAACTAGGATTCTGTGTGTATTCAAAGCACTGCCATTATTGTTTACAATGTGTCTAATAGTGCGCTGATTTTTTGGAGTGGATTTATTGCATTCTGCAGAGAAGGAGGAGGGGGCGTTTATTTTTGTGTTTTGGGAAAAAGGGAGAAAAGATGACAGAATAACACGGCGGATATCGGATTTTGCATAAAATTAAGTATTTACTTTTTAACACTGACCTGAATACAAAACTGATTTTGGTGGTAAGTAACTAATAAAATTTTTTTAATGCATTTATCGCATTTTTGAACCAAACTCTTCATATATTCTTCAGGGTTCCCATGGGTCTTTGAAACCCTTGAAAGTTTGTGAATCTGGGGGAAAAAATTCAATGCCCTGGGAAGTTTATGCAAGAAGTTTTCTAGGAAAAAAATTCCCTGTGTAGTGTAGGATAATATCATTAAAATTCTAGACTTTTTAAGCACACGTGCTAAACTGTTCGCTTTAAACGCTTATATCTTCTGTATGCGAATGTTGAGTCATACCAAAACGTCTCGGGTTACGTATGTAACTGTTGTTCCCTGAGAAGGGAACGAGACGCTGTGTCTCCCTTTCCATACTTCTTGCGTCCCTGTTACAGCGTCTATGGCAATATTTGAGATAGCGATATACTTCTTGGCTCCCCCGTCACCCTATCTTTATCAATAAAGCCTCAGCATTGGTTGAATTTGATATACACATTCAGACGCACTTACCCCTGGAGACGTCACCAAAATGTCACCACAGCGTGAGTTCCCCCGAAAGGGAACTGTAACAATGTATCTTAAAAGGTAACACAATGTAACCTTGCTCTCACTTGAAACGTGTCCCCACATTTAGTCCTTGAATTTGAGGGTATTGCACCTGGAAAGTCCTTGAAAAGACCTTGAATTTGAAGTTAACTAAGGTGTGGGAACCCTGATTCTTCATTTAATAAATGACTTCAATACTTTAAAATGTTAAGTATTTTACTTCTATACTGCAAGAGCAACTTACAAAGGATTTATTCGAAGCCCAGAAATTATGCATGACAACTAACTGTCAAAGCTTCGATATTACCGTATTTATTAGACACTTAATCATTAGACTAATTTTATAATCTTGACAACCGTAATTGTTGTTTATATACATGCACTTACAAATAAGCATGTAATTTCATATCCATAATGTATTTCAGCTGAAGAACTGGAGCAGTCAGGTCAGAAACTGATGGCCAAAGTTTACCAGACCCTACAGCTACAGGTATGATAAACGTCTGGTTTTATTATTTTGTGCTACAATTTATTTTGCCATTGAGTGGAATAACCCCATTTTTTCTGTAGTCTTATAAACATTGCCATGTTCTCTAATTTAGATCTGGACTATGTTACCTGGATTCTGCACTAAACCGACAGATCTGGCATCATTTAAGAACATTGCCCGGTCTTTGGGTATGGCCCTCAGTGAACGCCCTGATCTCCGCCTTTGCATCTGTCAGGCTTTACGTGCGCTCATCAACAAGAGCTGTGAGACAGGTCAGCATACCTCTCTTTATGTGGAAGAATAAATGGATGAGTTGAATTTATAGGTTGACATCTCACCCGTGTTTGTTTTACTGCAGAGGAAGAAAAGGCTGAAGTGAGTCGTTTTGCCAAGAACTTTCTTCCCATCTTGTTTAACGTGTACAGCCAGCAGCCTTCACCCGGAGAAGTGGCCTCTGCAAGGATGGCTGTCCTGGATACAATCAGAGTTTACCTGACCATCACTGAACAAAAGGTAATTTAGGTTTTTCATGTCTGAATCATGCATAAATGAAATCTACGATTTATTAGACAATAATTCATAATGTATGATGCAAGCGTGTCTTCCAATGTGCATATATTCCCATCTACTCTTGTGTCTCAGATGGTGTGGACGTTCCTGCAGAAAGCATCAGAGAGACTTGACAGCAAGGACAGCTCGGAGTTCACACGGTATGTAAATGCAAACCAACATCTTTTACTGTACATTCAATAGTTGTGTGCTTGATCTTTTTGAATTTATGAAAAGTGTCTGAAAGACAGAGATGGAAAATCATTCTCGTTCAAGCCTCGGCTCTTGTTTTTACAGACTCGCTGTTATGGACCTGATTGTAGCCATGGCTCCGTTTGTGGATAAAGCATCTATGACACAAACATATGAACTGATTAAACCTTTCCTGGAGGTGGGAATCTTTCCATTACCATCATAAAGCATATTTTTACCAATTGTTGTGATGTTAAAGGAATAGTCTACTCATTTTCAATATGAAAATATGTTATTACCTTAACTAAGAATTGTTGATACATCCCTCTATCATCTGTGTGCGTGCACGTAAGCGCTGGAGCGTGCTGCGACGCTTCGATAGCATTTAGCTTAGCCCCATTCATTCAATGGCATTTAGAGATAAAGTTAGAAGTGACCAAACACATCAACGTTTTTCCTATTTAAGACGAGTAGTTATACGAGCAAGTTTGGTGGTACAAAATAAAACGTAGCGCTTTTCTAAGCGGATTTAAAAGAGGAGCTACATTTTATGGCGTAATAGCACTTTTGGGAGTACTTCGACTCGGCGCAGTAACACCCTCCCTCTCCCATTATGAGAGGGAGAAGGGGAGCGGACTTTTCAGGCGAGTCGAAGTACTCCCAAAAGTGCTATTACGCCATAAAAGGTAGCTCCTCTTTTAAATCCGCTTAGAAACGCGCTACGTTTTATTTTGAACCACCAAACTTGCTCGTATAACTACTCGTCTTAAATAGGAAAAACGTTAATTTGTTTGGTCCCTTCTAACTCTATCTCTAAATGGTACCATTGAATGAATGGGGCTAAGCTAAATGCTATCGAAGCGTCGCAGCGTGCTCCAGCGCTTACGTGCACGCACACAGATGATAGAGGGATGTATCAACAGTTCTTAATTAAGGTAATAACATATTTTAATATTGAAAATGAGTAGACTATTCCTTTAACATGCTTCCATTAATCCTTTTGTTTCCATGTTCGTGTTGCAGAGCAAGGACTCTGGCATCCAGAAGAAGGCCTACAGGGTGTTGGAGGAGATGTGTGGAGGAGAGAGGGAACCCTGTAAGGCTTTTGTTCTGGCAAATCTTGAGCAGCTGAAGAAAACTCTGCTGGACAGCCTGAAAACGGCAGCCTCACCTGCCAAAAGAGTAAGGACCCTAAATAAAATGCAGATTTAATTACATTAACATGGATAATATGCATCAGTCATTTTTTACTTTTTTAGCCTAGATTGAAGTGCCTGATCCACATAGTGAAGCAGATAAATGAAGAACACAAGGATTTTATTATCACTCTGCTTCCTGAGGTACAATCTGCATATGATATGGTGTCGTTTGAAATCAGTTTCTTTTACATCTTTATTGTTGTGACATTAAATGTGTTTGTTTAGGTCATCGTTTGCACAAAGGAAATGTCTATTGGTGCACGTAAAAATGCCTACACACTCCTGGTTGAGATCGGCAAAGCTTTTGAACGTTTTTGTGGGAATACGAAAGGTATGAAAAAAACTGATTGAACTTGTAGGTTTGTATGTATATGTATATATTTATATATCTATATCTACAGTACTCTGTAAAAGTCTTAGGCCACCACCACCACCAGACTTGTTGTTTTAGAAGTTTTAATGTCTATCCATATTTATTTTTCAATCTATTTTATTAAGATACAAACAGAAAATACAGGAAATAAGTACAAAAAATAATAAAATTAAATTTTCAGGACTAAATGTCTTCTTTAGGCATCGTTGGTGTTTAGTGTGACCTCTCTTGGCACTAAACACATCTTGAGCGTAATGAAGCAGAATGAAGTAAAAAGATTAATTTCTTTAAAATTAGAAATTAGGATTTAATTTTATTTAGGTTTAAGAGATCCTGCAATTTTCATGCTATTGCTCAAGTGTAAGGGGAGTTATCCTAAAAACTTGACACTTCAGCTTACAGTTTTATACAGTTTTTACTACTATATACACATTTCCTGTATTTTCTGGATGTATTCCACCAAAGAGACTGAGAAACAAGTATATATGTTTATTATATAATGATATGATATTATATATAGTTATATATGATTATATAGTTATATATTACTATAACATTGCAAAAACAACAAATCTCGAGCTGAAATAATGAGTGCTATGTGATTTCAGACGCTGTGAATGAATATTTGGGCCATATGTATGTTGGACTCATTGGCTCTGTGACTATGATTACCTGCACAGTGCTGGCTCTTACAAGACTAGTGTTTCATTACAAAGGTGAGAGTGGAGACAACTACATAATACATAACTTTGTGATATGAGGTTGTAGAAGTATAATAAAATATTTTTTGTAAAATTTTAAAATCTCTGCATGCAATAAAGCAAAGTCCATTCAGGGAATTGGCCCCACTAGGCGGCCATGTTTGCAATGCATCCAGGCAGTTGTGTATGATTCAAATCTTATCTACTTGAATGGGGAAAGACGGATATATCTAAAATCGTGAGATAAAATTACAATTAAACAACATATGTCTGACCAATGATTAACTTAACATCAACAGTACTTTAAATTTTGTTTCTTAAAGTTCCCATGAAATCCAAACTGACAATTATTATTTTTTAGTAAAATATTGCAGTGTTTATTATAAACAATTTATCTGTGCAAGTCATTATTTAAAAAAAATTCATGTGCCCTCGTAAACTTCAGTCAAAATCTGAAAATGTACGTCGGGCATCTTGTGGCGATCATGTCCGCTAGTCGGTTTGGGAAGGAGCATCTGTTAACTCCGCCCCCTCCAATTATCAGTCTGCTACGAGTTCCATTTCTGAATGAAACACCTACATTTCTGTATCCAATCAATTTACAGTGGAAACACAAGCCACGCCTGCTAGTTTTCTCGTGTGACATTCTGTTTTACTCTAAATACGTCACAACATGGAAGTCGATTGCAACTTATGGTATATTGGGACTTTTATCTCAAATTCCACTTAAACACCCATTTTTCCAGCTTTGCAACTCTGTATAGAGCCCCGCCCCTACCCAAGAAAATCGGCAATGATTGGTTGTATTTTTTACTTAAAGATGGGACTTCCCTCGCCAGATCGACCATATTGAGTTTTGCATTGTCAACTATTATCTTGTAATATACAATATAGTAGTCCAAACAGGACGTTCTCTGTAGTCCTTGAAAAGCGATTCCTGTTAAAGAAAATATATCACTTGGCATTGAACTTTGATCTTTATAATTTTGCAGGCATTATTAATGCTCTAAGAGCAACCACACGTACACACCCACTAAAGTTTAAAAAAATGGGATCAAGAAAAAGGGTCCTAAAAATAACTTTAATTTTTTTAAGCAGAGATAAATGTGAAATGTCTGTGTGCAGATTCAATAGATGTGACCTCACTGGAACAGCTGCTGCACAACATCTGCCTGCTGCTCACCAGCAGGACACGAGAAATCGTCAAAGCCTCTATGGGCTTCCTTAAGGTCCTTCTCTTCGTTCTGGATGTAAAAGTGCTAGCCGGTCAAATGACTGTCATTGTAAGTCAAGAGAGTGTGACATGTCTAACATTCAGATTTAAACCAAGCAAAGAAACTATGCTGTTGATTCCTCATTGTTTTCTGTTTTGCAGATGGAAGGCATCAGTAATATGAGAGATGATATGCGAAGACATTTTAGGATAAAACTTAAGAGCATTTACACTAAATTAATTCGTAAATTTGGGTAAGTTAAGCTGACTAACCAAGCATTGCCAGTTGTTCCTGATTTATTTCTTTAAATGGGACATTTCACAAGACTTTTTTAAAATGTGAACTAACTCTTTGGTGTCCCCAGGGTACATATGTGAAGTTTTAGCTTAAAATACCATATAGATAATTTATTATAACATCTTACCCACTTTGTAGGTGTGAGCAAAAATGTGCCATTTTGTGTGTGTTCTTTTAAATGCAAATGAGCTGATCTCTGCACTAAATGGCAGTGTCGTGGTTGGATAATGCAGATTAAGGGGCAGTATTATCCCCTTCTGACATCACAAGGGGAGACAAATTTCAATGACCTATTTTTTCACATAGTTGCAGAGAATGGTTTACCACAACTAAGTTACTGTGTTGATCTTTTTTACATTTTCTAAGTTGATAAAAGCACCTGGCACCCAATTATAGCACTTAAACATAGAAAAGTCAGACTTTCATAATATGTCCCCTTTAAGCATTTTTTATTGTATTTTGTAATGTGTTCAGGTTTGAGCTGGTAAAGAGCATGTTGCCTGTCGAGCACCACAAGGTCTTGGGGAACATCCGTAAAGTGGAGGCCAGAAGTAAAAGACGCAAGATGCTGGATAAGGCAGACGAGGATGGATCAGACTCGGAAGAAGAGACATCTAAAGTGAAGGGAGAGAGGTCTGGTCTAAAGCCTTAAAAAAGCACTACGGGCTATTATTGAGTATTAGGATTGCTTTGTGGCATGACCTTTCACTAGCTAATTTATGCGTAAATGGTCAAAGTACCAGTCTTTGTGTCATTAGCATTTTAACTAATCTATCTGTCTTTGTGCAGCATCGAGGACATTCTGGCTGAAACCGACGAATCCGACTCAGAAGACGAGAAGCCCAAAAAGGGTCAGAAGAAGCAGGTAAAGAAAAAGGGCCAGGCATGGTTGAAGGAAGGAATATCTGATGAACCACTCAACTTCCTCGATCCGAAGGCAGCACAGCGAGTTTTGGGTAAGAGACCATTTTAGCCATTTGGCCTCCGGCTTTTTAATCAATATTGATTGTTTTCATTAATACTGCTTGGATGTATTAGTCAGTTTCATATCAAATATATCCATCTAGCCACCAATCCGGCCCTAAAGAAGACTGGCAAAGTTGAGCATGGGTTCAAGGTGACATCAGACGGACGACTGATTATCAAAGACGAAGATGATGAGGGTGATAAACCTAAAGGTAGGATAATGATGACGAAGTTGATATCAAAGCTTTGTGGCTCACATTTGTTATATTTTTAAAAAACTTGATAATTTGCTTAATTTTTGTAGATACAGAAATGGATGATATACTTGAAGAGGCTGGAGTGAAAACTGTGAGTATATGTGTAAATACATTCATGGGAAACATTCTGAAAGTGTTGCGTAATTTTAATGTTTCTTCCTGTAAAACAGAAGAAGAATCAGAAGAGAAAAATGCAAGATGATGATCTAGATGATAATATGGACATTGAACCTACAATGAAATACAAAGGTACAACAAAACATCATTTAGGTTGCATTTGAATGTGCAGAATAATCCTTTTTTTTACAAAACTGTAGAAAGCAAAATTTTACAGTAAATGATGTAAAGTTGTTTTATGTAAGCTATGTAAAGATCCTTACATTTGTTTTGTTGAACTCCTCAGCTGGTGGCGTAGGCATCCACAGGCCTTTGGGTGAAGCTGGCACAGAGTATAAATCTAAGGTGAGAGTGGTAAAACAAAAAATTTGGTTATAATGTTTATAGTGTTATAAATACACGGCATGTAGCATGGTCGTCCATACCCGAGAAACCTCTAAGAAACTTTTTTTGTTCATTGCAGAAGGGAAGGGGTGACGTGAAGAAAAAAGGCAAAGTTGACCCATACGCTTACATTCCTCTGAAGAAATCACAACTCAACCGCAGGTATGACATTAAGTCAGTCTTTATGCACTTCTTTTTTAAATATATGTGACTTATTTATGTGACTTAACTTTGCTAACAGGAAAAAGGCCAAACTGCAGGGCCAGTTCAAAGGTATGGTCAGAGGAGCCAAGAAAGGAGCGCTTTCAGGAAAGAGAACATTGCAGAAGAAGAGAAAAGCTTGAGATTCACATCAACACAGTCCAGTTACTCATATTCGTATGCTGAGAGACTTAAATTTGACTTTATATGCAGGACAGAATGATGTACGGATGGTTCTTCCTAGAGCTTTGCTCTTGATTCTCATGGAATGATGGGATTAAACGCTGAAGCATCATTTTTTTCCTGTACAAATGCTTCCTGTGAGAACTTCCTGTGGAAGTGTCTCTTCAAAAGATGTTTGCTGTGGATTGTAAACAAATAGCATGTTGATGATAGCTTTGTGCAAAATATATTTATGTACGTGCTACTGTATGTCGGATAGAAAATAAACTGTTGCTGATTTCAGAGTCGAGATGCTTTTCAAAGTGCCTTGTTACAAATCAATACACATTAAGATTTTATGATGTTCCCATAGTGCTTCTCCCTCCCATATGCATGTGGTGAACCCCTAATAACACTGACCAATATCAGGTTTCCTTTGCAGTTTCATTTATTTGGTGTCTAAATGAAATTAGATAACCGATAAATACAATTTCTGTCTAGTTAAAATGTCATACAGGTTTTTGAGTGATTCATGTTGTGCACCACAAATGTTTAGCAGAAGACATTTGCATATGAATGAGAATACAGATGATGTCTGCTGAATTTCATGTTTCCTTATAATAAGCTTTTGTCTAATGGTCCCAATGAGAGTACATTAATAGTTTTAGACCATAGTGCTGTGTGTTGGATTGGCCACTACACATGGGACTGAGAGCATTTATAAACCCATTATAAATAAGACTTATTAGCATGTATTTCAGACCGCTAGAACAAATGATCTAAACCTAATCGAATGTTTTTTAGTGCAGTTTTAAAAAGTAGGGAGGATCGAATGTTAATTTTATGGTGTTCCTGCTGCTCAGTGGGTAGAACATTGCACTACCAACACAAACATCATGGGTTTGATCTCAGGGAACATACGCTGATATAAAGAAATACTGATAAAGTTGCTTTGGATAACAACATCGCCATAAAGTATTAAAGTAAATGTTAATGAGTGCTAACCCATAAGACATTGTTGTGTTCATTGGTAGAATCTAATAAAACTGTTCGTTATTTCAAACTGTTTAAAGGTGTAATGTGTTTTTAGCGGCATCTAGCGGAGAGATTGCGAAGTACAACCAACCTCAAGTTCGAAACGCAATGAGAAGCTACATTAGCTGCCACAGGGCAAACCTGTCTTAAGTTGCGTCCCATATAATTTGCATACTTATACTAGGCCCTAATATTAGGTACTGTTTTTGTGTTGGGATAGTAGCTACTGTTTAGTGTAAAACATCACTGTATGCACACACTGGGACATACTAATGCAAACCGGAAGTGACGACTGTTGGCTGGACGACGTTGTGATCCTTAAAGAAACACTCCACTTGAAAATAGGCCCATTTTCCAGCTCCCCTAGCGTTAAACATTTTATTTTTTTTACCGTTTTGGAGCCCATTCAGCTGATCTCCGGGTCTGGCGGTACCACTTTTAGCATAGTTTAGCATAATCCATTGAATCTAAAATAAATAATAATAAGCCATTAAATCTGATTAGACCATTAGCATCACACTCAAAATAACCAAAGAGTTTAGATATTTTTCCTATTTAAAACTTGACCCTGCTATTGAAAGTTACCAAGGGGACTATTTTCGGGCACTGCGTAATATCATTGCACCTGCTGCAGACATGTACGGCAACAAAGTCCTTGATTATTATGCCAGAATGAGAGTATAGTTCCTAGCCATAGAAAATCGCAACTTTTAATTTTCTCTCGGTCTTAGTACACGATGTTACTACGGAAGAGTCCAGTTTTAAATTGGAAAAATATTGAAATTCTGGTTATTTTTGAGCGCAATGCTAATGGTGTAATCAGACTCAATGGATAATGATAAGCTATGTTAAAAGTGGTACCCCAGACCCGGAGATCGGCTGAATGGATTCCAAAACGGTAAAAATAAGAAAATTAACTCTAGGGAAGCTGGAAAATGAGCCTAATTTTAAAAAAAGTGGAGTGTCCCTTTAAGAAATTCAAACATCCGAATTCAACTCGTCTTTGCATTTAATTATTTAATAATTTCTTCATTTATTATTTTTCATGTAATGTTTACTATGTAGTTTAATTTATTGATTCGGTGACACATTATGTATTTAGTTTGTTAATTCTGTGTAGTGCAACTAAACTCTGCCCCCTCGCGGCAAGTTGTGGACATTTCGAATACAATTTTCACCTAAAACAGTAGATCATCCGAGAACTTTATGGATACTTATTTTAACATACTACGATTTGGAATATACCAATTCTAATTTCAAATACTATTTAGGATGGATAGTATGCAAATTGGGACACAGGGTGAGACATCATAGAGACGAAACGCTCTCTGTAGAACAGTTTGTCCGTTTAGGGCTTCTGTAGAAACATCACGGCGAAGGAGACCCGCGGTGCATGTAGATAAAAACGTCTCATTCTAAGGTAATAAAACAGTAAAAATATGCTAATTATATTCCAATAGCTCATTAAAAATAACCAATATTTGTTTGACAAATCCTGACAGAGGTTTAATTTTATTTGTACTGTAATTTTAGAGCCTTTATTCATTCTTGATATAGGACTATCAGATGTATTCTTGGCCAGTAGAGGGAAGTGTTTGACTTCACAGAAATTTGAGAGCATGTCAAATTAATGTTTCATCGTCTTTGGTTAAGATCTAATATATCCAATATAGACTTTAAACCACACATGTACAGCTGGGTCATTTATTCTCTTTAAGTTAAGAGGATAAAAATTATCTTATTATTCTCTTTATTAAAGGAGCAATGAAATGGTCTTGGCACAGCAGGCTAAGGGATATTAGTCATGTGTGGCTGTCAATGCCTGTTTTCTGAACATTCCAGAGTAGCCACAGGGCTCCAGGTTTTGTAGCTAATGTCAACACGCTGATGTTTCTGACTGAGTATTTACTGCATCCAGCCAAAGGAGCTGCATTAAGAGGACCATATGAATCATGTCATGTTAGATGATGTGATTCATGACCCCACTAAGTATGAATTTTTTATAAAGCTTTTAACAGGCTGAAAATGAAACACTTGAAAATGTTTTCAAAGAGGTATAGAGATTATGATAAAGGGATAGTTCACTTTAAAATGAAAATTCTGAGTAAATGATGACAGAATTTTCATTTTAAAGTGAACTATCCCTTTAAAAGGTATACCATGGGAATACAGGTACCTAAACCTAATATTTTAGAGACTGGATTTTTCTTTTGCTTTTTACAATCAAACAAATATTTTTTTTACCTTATATATTACATTTTTAATCTTATAAATGTCATAATTTTTTGTATCCATCAACATTGATAATACTTTATCATTTTCTTGCATTTCTATATTAACATTCATTTATGCATTTGGCAGACGTTTTTATCCAAACCGACTTACAGTGAGGTATACATTTGTGAAACCCTCAAACATACAATGCATAAGGAAATGTTGACAGAGGGATAAAGCTGAATATTTTTTATTAATGAAGCCAAATAACAAATTCACACACAAGCACCAATATTTCAAGTAGATAAGCACATACAGATAATGCACAGGATTTTCTTGCTATATACAAGTGACTAATTATAATACATGAAGCAAAATGCACAAAATATATAAAACATCATGCTAAGTGTCCTGTACTATTTGTGAACACAGTGTCATTTTGTATTCAAGTGCCAACCAGGAACCCAAGGCTAAATAAATAAGTGGTATGTACTGCCCCGCAGTCATAACACATTAAAATGTTTTTTTTTTTTTTTATGATGGCCAGTTAAAGTAAAAAGCTAAAATGGGGCACAATACAAATTTACATGCTAATTTGAACACACAAATACTAATTGTCAACATTCAAAAGTTAATAAGTGCTTTAAGTCTTATTCATTTATTCACATGCATTGCTGCAGCGCTTCTTTGACTGCAGTGCCTCTATTTATAGTAAAGACAAACATTTGTGACCCTGTCTGTGAAATTCAGGGTAAAGTCAATAAGATGATCAGCAGTTGGATTTCAATTCAATTCCTTACTCTAAGTTTTATTTTTACTGAATGTTCTTAACATTATATAAGATGATATTATAACAGTAAATCACAAAAAATTAGCTGGGTTCTTACACACCATACTGACCAATCAACAAACCTACAATCCGAAACGGCGGGGAACCAGTAGCTTTAGTAAATATCACTAATTTGGATAAAAAGCTGTGATTTTAGGGTAGCTGTGAAGGCCCAGCATTGTTCTCATTGCCTGTTCCCAGGGCAGGGTGGGGGTCGCGATGGAGGGGCTATACGGGGGGCTGGGGGTGCTCGGGCCGGTGGAGGTCCTGGGGCTGTGCGGTTAATGGAGGGTCCCCGGGATGGTGGTCTTTTGGGCGGAGGAGATACGGTCGGCCGCATTAGTGGCTGATGGTCTGGAGGGGGCGGCGGAGGTGAAAGGTGGCTGCGTGGAGGTGACCTTGGCTCCTCTGCTTTCACCCTGGTAAAGTTGATGCATCGTCCCTGCAGTAACAGAACAGATGGCTGAATCACTGTCGGTTAGAAACTTCACTGCTATCAGTAACAACCTCTCCAAAAATAAAACTAAGGCCAACTCTTTATATTTTGTATTGATATATTGTTTTTTTTCTTGACATGAGGGATAAATACCAGAAGTGACAAGTTAGAGATCTTGTGTAGGACTGGAAAACAGAAGCTCAAGATCTTCTGCAGCTGATCCTAGTCTGCGTTTTCTTGTTAACTTGCTTGAAATGCCCAGGAGATGAACCCACAGCACTTCAGACATTCAGAAACTCAGCTGTCAACTGCAATTCTGTCCCTAAAATCATGGGGGTGGGGTTGAAGACTCGCAGCGGAGAGCTTAGGGAAGAATAGCTATTTGTGAAAACCATGTTGGATCACATAGTAAAGAGGTCGGTCTCCGAGAAAGCTTACATTCCTAAAAATGAAGTGATTCATTGATGTCAGAAACGCTGATCTTATAGAAGGAATTGGGGTTTCTGGGGTTCAAATTTAGAGAATGACTGACCAAAGCCATTCAAAAGTCACTTTACGCCTCATTTAGTACAAAAAATGAAACTCTGGATGACACTGGATCCCCCACAATACGCACTTTTGGTGTTGGTGTTCACAAGGCTTAAGAAATGTGATGTATTCATATGCAAGTGCAGTGACACAAAGCTGCATCTAAATCTTTTCACACAAAAAAATTGGATACATGCATACTTGTAAACTGAATTAATAAATAAACAGGCACTTCTTTTTAATAAAAGTTAAAACTGTGCTTCATTTTGAAGGTTTTTTTAATAGAGAATGTGAAAATCACAATAACTAATTTTTGAAAATCTGCCAAGTGGGGTCGCAATTATAAGACGACGATGTTTAAAAAAATGCAACAAAAAACCCTAAGAATAACACTATAGACTGTTTCAATGGATACATGCGCATTATCACTGTTAAACCCAAAGTATAGTCCGTCTTTTTACGTGTATGCGAATGAACGCACGCGATTGCACCCACAGCCTTGCAAAGTATAGTTTATTTGATTCGTACATGTACACAGACGTTCAACGTGTGCACATTTTGACAAAATGCAATGCATCTTCTGGGATACATTCCCCTGTAGGTGCATGCGCGACCGGCGGGGATTTCAAAAATCCGGCGGCGCACATACAGTGTATGTACACTCTTCTGATGAAAAAAATTTGTATCCTCCCCGCTTAAAGGACTATACTTTTGCCTTTACTCGCGTAGCTCATAGTTAACATCCGATCTGTGTTTGTTTAATCCCTCCCTTTTGTTCAAGGCTTTTATAGGATTAGACCATAATGTAGGATATTATATATTGTTGTGTTCAGTGTTGGGGTAATGCATTACAAGTAACATGCATTACGTAATAATATAACTTTTCTGAAGTAACGAGTAAAGTAACGCATTACTTTTTAAATGTACACATTAATATTTAAGTTACTTTTTTTAAAAAGTAATGCAAGTTACTTTTTTGTTTAACTCTTTCGCCGCAAACCCTTCCCTGCCAATGACGAGTATTTCCGTCTTTCCGCAATTCTGCAACTTTTTAAACCCGGAAGTATTGCCCTATGGCTAGCGGGTGCATGTCCGTGTCTGTTTTAAAGATCGCTCTGAATGGGATCTCTATGAAAAGTCTGTCACAAAAATGGAATTATCTCTGCTTTTTGCTCAAAATGTGATGTTTTTGCAGAAACCATATTCAAAAGCTGATTACTAAAGAACTACTGAAGGTAGGATTTTTTTTGTTTGAAAGCAGAGGGTCTGTTCTTTCATTTGGTATATTGTATGTTTGTATATTTAAAGAATATTTTCTGGAAGGCATTAAACTTTTGTGAAAATCATGAAAAACGCTGGCGCTGGCTGGCAACTTTAAAAAAACGCTGGCGGTGAAAGAGTTAATTAATTTGATTAAACAACCAGTAAGATGCCAATGTTAAGCATCTTATCACTGTTTATAAGTTCCGGACAACAGGTTTAAATACATGAAAGGTCAAAAAACACTGTAATTTTCTCAAAATATAAATTTAAAATTACCCCATTTCTCAGAGATCCCCAAACGGTTCGTGTGAAGCCATTCAACGACTTAGTCTGCCTAAACCCCACCTTTCAGTGGCATACTCTGCTCTGATTGGTCAACTGACAGAGTCTCCGCACAGACCACGGATCAGTGGCACAGACCAACAATGGTGCAACACGTATTGCCCTAGTACTAACATGATTTACTGAGAAGACATTATCGACATCAATACACATCATTCATCATACATCCAAGCAATAAAAACGACGACAGAAACTAATGTTTTTACACTTATTTATTTAAGCATTTATGTAAGCTAACCGGGTCGTAGCAAAACCTTAAGTGAGCATGCGTTAGCCGCTTGCTAACATGACTCTTTGACAGTATATTAAGAGTTTAAACAACGTCATCATTCTTCATTAATCCAAGCAATAAAATGACATTAGAAACTAACATTTTACAGTCATTTAAGCATTTATGTAAGCTAACTGGGCCATAGGAAAATCGTGAGTGAGCATGCGTTAGCCGCTAACTAACGTGGCTCTCTGACAGTATATTAAGAGTTTAAAAAACATCATCAATACACATCATTCATCATTAGTCCAGGTTATAAAAACGACAACAGACATTAAAATTTTTACACTCATTTAAGCAAGTATGTAGCTATAATCATACTTATAGGTTGTGGTTAGGAGACGCATGTTGTTCCAAATAAAATGGTTACTGAACCATCTTTCATTGCCAAACGTCTAGTAAATCTCTCCGTGAAAAAGTTTTTTTAACCACCGATTCTTCACAGCCAAACGTCTAGTAAATCCCTCCTTGAAAAAGTAATTTTAACCACAGATTCTTCATATATCTTCATCCTTTGGTTGTGAAAACAACACAAACTGAAAACACAGCGTGATATGATGTTTACACACTAACTAGCCGTGGGCAGGTCACAGTTCCCGCGGGCAAGGCTGTAGGCGGAGATTATTATGCAAAGTGTTGGTATTACGTGAATAAAGTCAGGCAGGAGATTCAATCCATATAACGACTCGTTTCAGCGATACAGAGTCAACTCCCTACTTTAGAAGCCAATAACTTTATTAATCGTGCACTTTTTGGTTCAACTACTTTGCACATTGTGTACATTGATGGACAGCTACATGACACACATCGATTTTGGATCTGTGCGGCTCTTTAAAAAACAAAACGATGTACTCAATTAAACTAAACGTAGTCACATTATGCACTCTATGCGTACACGCCTGTGTGGGAACAGTTTGAGTCAGAAACTGAGATGGCAGGCCAGAGCTCGACATTTTTGTGATGAAATATGCAATTTCTGAATGCAGAACTGTTCAGTCATAAAAAAAACACCTAAAAAGTAACGTAAGCATTACTTTCAATGAAAAGTAATGCAATTAGTTACTTTTTTGGGAGTAACTTAATATTGTAATGCATTACTTTTAAAAGTAACTTTCCCCAACACTGGAAACTTGTGTTATAGCAAATGAGTGCTGTCACAACTGCGGTCATCTGCATAAACAATAAAAAACAAACAAACTGCACAAAATGGGTTTCTTATATCTTTAAAAACAAATTTTCCTCATTAAACTTCTCATTTCACTTGCATTATGGAGGTATGAAATATGCAATCTGCAAATGAAGACTCAAGTGTGAATTCAGCTCAGACTAAATACAAACTGTTGGAATAATCGCAAAAAAAGTATAGACAAGGCCATTGTGTTTCGACTGTGGTTTAATACAGTCACCTTTTACCTCCATCACCACCAACATCTAAAGCAGTAAAAGCTTGCAGCCTGCTGGAGGCCATCCACAGTGGTTTAAATGGCATATGGACAGATTTCTTTTCCTCTCTGCCTTATTCTGTTCTCTTCCTCCACTCACATCTGCCTGGTATTCATGAGTCTCCATTCTCATTCGGACCATATGCTCACCCTCGTGCAGGCCTGTTGCTGTGCTGCTTGCCAAATTGTCCATTTCATCGCACACGACCGGCAAAGTGATGGCTTTGCTCTCCAGCCGGGCAGACCCGAATCATTCACCGCCACCCCCCGCCAACCTGACAATGGCCCATCACAATAAAACTCAGCTCGGCCCCTTGCTGAATTGGCCCCATGTCACGTTATGGGTCTCTCTGTTTAATAAGCTGTTAAATGAGACCACCAAGTTTCGGTTACTCTAGTGGCATAAAAAGAGACAGGAGAGGTAACTCAGGAGAACAATTGGAGAAGCAAGTCATTCGGCTCGAGTCATAAATTATGTTAAAAAGCCACTTCCCTCTGTTAACCAGAGTCTTTCTTGTCACAACTTTAACATTCATGCGGCCCATTATGAAAAACAAAACACAAACACTCTTTATTCAACAGATTTTCTTTGTCTGGAATGTTAATGGCACTCGGCGTGAGGGGGCAGATAGTGACCATGTGAGGAGAACCTTGTAAACTATGCGAACAAAAAGACCAACAAAGATTTTCAACAACAAGAGCTTCTTTCTTTGGACAACAACTATGAGCATGCACTAAAGCAAGGCTGTCACCTCTGCAACACAATGTGTCCGCTCAGGCATATGGGTAAAGAGTTTGACCCAAGAAGCATCTGTGTAACATTAGTTTAGGTCATACACGTTAATGTTTAGCATTCAATCAGAATATAAGAACCTAATCTGACTTTAAAAAGGTTTAGAGGTTGAAAGCTTAAATTCATAATTACAATTAAAATAATTATAATTATATGAAATAGAAAACTCTCAGAAAAAAGGTACAAAAGTTGTCACTGGGGCGGTACCTTTTCAAAAAGTACACATTGGTACCTAGGAACATACTGGTACCTATATTAGGGTGGTCCTTATAATAGGTCAATTTTTTTTAATGTTCAACTCTTATGTTCAACCCCCTTAATGTGTTAGGATATGAAAACACACTGTGCAAAATTTTGAATCGTTCCTACAATATCTAGCGGTTGCTCAAAGCCTTTGAATATTTCTCAAATCACATATTTTTGCAAAAACTGTACCATGTAAAAACGCACAACACACATAAACTTGCTTCTTGGAGGGTAACTTTGTTCCAATTATTTCAGTCTCTTCTGATCCGAGTAACCATATAGCAGACTTGCTTCGTGTTGCTTCAGCCATTGTCTCAGTGTATATTGTCTATTGCGCTTTATTCACATTGAACCTTTCATGCTTTGAAAGACATATAACAACTAAAACAGGAGTTTAAATTGCATGGAGCATGGTCAAATAAATCCATTGCTGCCATAACTTTATATTATTAAACAATTATACATGCTAGCACAAAGCATCACATAATACGGCAATGTGTTAAACTTCAAAGGTCTTGAGCAACCTCTCAATATGAATTAATATTGAAAAAAAATTGCCCAATTTTTACATTTATTTATTCAAACATATTGGTGGGGTGAGAGCATGAACTTTTACATTTTTGAAAAATAAGGACCACCCTAGTACATATCTGTACCAAAATGGTACATATTAGGGCATTTTTAAAAGGTACCGCCCTAGTGACAACTTTTGTACCTAGTAATATACTAAATTAGCCAATGTTTGCTTTCAGCTGAGACAGAAAACTAGGCAAGAGAGATAAATAATAGTTTAGTTAAACTTATGTTTAAAGCTTTGGTTTTGCATAAATGAAATTTAGAAATATTAAACTATTAAACACAAATGTTCGAAGAACATCAATACAATGCTTCCCAGGAGGTACAGCAAAAAAACAGTTTCTCATTGTCTGACTTTGCATCTCTTCGGACTGAGATCCGGACTAAAACGGAGATTAGACCGTCTATGTCTGAGCAGGGGTCTTGTCTGGGCACAGCGAGCCATTTGTGTGCCTGATAAGCAGCACATCTCATGATGTATTGTGTTGCAGGTGGGTAAAACTACACCCAAATCCTCCCTGAATGGCACAGCTGTTTCTAACCAAACCATCTCCTTTAGAGATTCTGTTGTCTTCACCAACATCTTCTAAAGCTCCAAAGAGCAGCTGGACGTTGGCGGCCCCTCAGACAAGCGGCCCATTATGAAGTTGTGAAGAATACAACCCAAGTAAATCAGATCAGTCTATCTACAACAGACAGTGGAGTTATAATGGGATCATACTGTACAGCTCGTGATACTGTGTCCCACATGAAAGATGCCTTTCATTGCCACACAGATGTGTTGCCATGACACAGCGTGTGCTGATGGAATAATGCGGGCTGCAAAGAGAAAGCAGAAACCGAGCGATGTCTCTTACAAAGACAGCAGGAGAATGAGAGACTGTGCTCGGCCACACGACCGTTCCATGTGGGGAGGAATTATGAGCGGCATGAGAACACAACGCAATTACACTGCTATTTCCTGTCTAGCCTACTGAGCATGCTCAGTAGGGATGGGAAAGTCGCACTGAACCATAACGCCTGAAGGAAAAAGCATGAGGGTGTTTCTCCAACTAAAGGAACTTGGGGATACTGATGGATTTCCATTTTTTTTAAATTGCCATTCTGGGGCTGGGACCCAAGTGTAAAATACTAAAAGTAGCAAAATAATTGTAAAAACATGACTGTTTGAATGTGACCATGTAACTAAAATACATTAAAACTCACATAACATACGCTTTTCTGCTTATCTTATGTTAATCTTGAGTATCTATAGAGTGGTATTACATCCTTCATATATCCAAAGAGTATTTAGTTTTATCAGATATATAAAAGACAGATATGTACCGATTATTTCCAAAGAAGTCTGACTGGAGGTGTACCGCTGGTGGAGCGAGTCACGAGCAAGCAACACACACACACACACAAACATTACATCACTATCCCTGGATAACTTATGATTCACTATACATTCGTCGTTTACATTATATGCACTTAAGTGCCGACTGCCAACAAAACAGACAGTTTTTCTTGACCCTCGTTACCCAGTTGGGACCCCCAATTTTAACAAAATCCAGGGTTAAACAAACACACGCACAACTCCGCTCACTCGACTATACTCTCGTTCTGGCGTAATAATCATGGACTTTGCTGCTGTAACATGGCTGCAGCAATTCAATTTTATTTATATAGCGCTTTTCACAATTGTTAATTGTTTCAAAGCAGGCACAGTGATATTACGCACGGCCCGAAAATAGTCCCCTGCCATTGAAAGTAACCAAGGGGATTATTTTCGGGCAGTGCGTAATATCACTACGCCTGCTGCGGCCAAATATCAAAACTCTTTGATTATTTTTTAGCACGATGCTAATGGTCTAATCAGATTCAATGGATTATGCTAAGATATGCTAAAAGTGCTAGCGCCAGACCCGGAGATCAGTTGAATGCATTTTAAAACAGTAAGAATCAAATGTTTAACTCTAGGGGAGCTGGAAAATTAGCATATTTTTTTAAAAAAGTGTCCCTTTAAGTAAATGCACTGCTCGTTCATGCATTCATCGATTGAAATTTGAATTGAGCAGATTTTTCCAATCTACAAATTACAAACTAATAAGGAAACTTGGATGACACAACAGAAACTATTTCAACAATAAAAGCAGAAAGCAATATGAAATGTATGAATGTTTACAAATAACTAAAGACCCAGATTGGTGTTATGAGGAAAAGTTGAAACATTTTTTCAAGCACAAATAAGACCATAGCACCAAAACTGTTGATTTGAATCATAACCATAGAAGAACCGTTTTTAGTGCCATATAGCACTGGTGAAGCACCAGTGAAGCACCTGTGAAGAACCATATAGGGGCCATATAGCACCACTATAGCACCACATTTGGTTCTACATAGCACTATATGGTTCTACACAGGTGCTTCACTGGTGCTTCACCGGTGCTATATGGCACTAAAAACGGTTCTTCTATGATTACGAGCAAAGAACCACTTTTGGTGCTATATAGCACCGTTTGATTTTAGAGTAAGGCTTTTGCTACAAATATACCTGTGCTACTTGAAACACATTTGTGACCCTGGACCACAAAACCTGTCTTAAGTCATTATTCTGCATGTAGTATTGAGTCTGTAAGTAGTTTATGGTCATACCTGATCTCCGGGTTGTGGTCTCATGAGTGACACTTGGTTGTATCTTCTGCGGAAAAAGGCCCACAAAGCGTCCAGCTTTCCCTATAAAAGAACAGAACTGTGCAGTAAAACCTTTCAAAAACGTTTTAAGAATTAACATTACAAAGCGATGACAAATGTAGTGAAAAAATGTGTACCTGAATAGGACTATACCACTTTCTGTGATGGGCAAACCTGTGTCCATCAGGCTTTCTGGATTTTGGTTCATAGGGTTCATACTCCTGATCGGGCATTTTCACTATAGCGTTCTTTGGCTTCTCCAGTTTAGCTCCTTCCTCCGTGGAGCCCTTATCACCCCAACGCACCTACAACCCCCAGAAACACAGACCACTTATAACCTATGCAAAACTATTATTAAGTTATTAAGTGCATGCAATAACCACTGCAGATGTGAAGTAAAGCATCTATTTTTACAATAGTTACTACTGTTGCAAATTATAGGATTAAGTCTACAGGCACTGACGTGTCTTGCGATGTCATATGATCTAGTTTTGGCACTAGACAGACAGCGAGCATTTAAGGTCACAGTGATGTGTTCTAATGGCTTGAGGGTTCATAACATCACAACGGCATATGTGGTCTTTATTCCCCTGTAGCCTGTGTTAACCTATGATCAAATGACACCTTATCGCACCCTGTGAGAACAAGAATATGCGGCACAGATAACATCACCTCCATCCTTTTGATTCCACCCACTCCTCTTCCTCCATAATAGGAGGCATCTACTGTAGGCCATTTTTTCTTGGGCATGCCATCCTCATCATCAGAGCCCTGCTGAGCAAACAAACATATCATGACAGTCATATTTATTTTTGAAGGTATATTTATTTTTCAAATCCACAGAGAGCGTATTCTAAACATTAGTCTACATATATAAAATAAACACAAAGATGCAGTCAAGTAAATCAGCCACAAAAGTAGCGACCGCATTGTGTCTTTATATCAAAGGGAAACTTCCGCCCATAGAAGCCCCAGAGACAGAGCGCCTTGTTTACGCTCTCAGTAGCACAGATGCACACTCTAAAGCCACTTCCACAAAGCTCTTTTATTTCCCATCAGCCTCAGTGACTGCTTGCCTTTGACCTCCGGTAACAAAGCAAACACAAGAGGATCATTATAAGGCTTTTTCCTGCATTTTGCCATTCAATCTTCCTGCCCACTGCGGTCACTTACACTGCCAAGCATCTTTATTTTTCATGGCTGTGGTTCTCCTCAGTAAACAGTGTGGTCTGCACAGACCAAGTGTGTATCTGAGGTTGAAAATGCCCTTAAATGGTGACGGACAAAGAATCTGAGTCATATACGAGTCAAATCATTTACACTAATAGTAGCCTAAACTGGCAGAGTTAGGGAAAAAAATGTGGCTTACAAGGAATGGTATTTCTGGTAGGCACTTAAATCAGGTTCAATATTTGTTTTTATCACATGCAATCTGTTTTTTTGTTTTATATCTGCGGTAAATTTCCATGGTTCATTAAACGGTATGTTATATTAAAGGCTGTGTTTTCATACACGTAATAAGAGAGTTAGTTAGACTCACAGGCTCAGGGGGTGGTGGTGGAGGCGGATCCTTGATGACCTGAAAGGACAATCATTTATAGTTAATGACTTATGAAAAAATATGTATAATAAAAGGCAACATCATGTTGCAGAAAGCTTGGTGGGTTGGGATTGTGCCAGTGTGGTCAGAGGGGAAATTAGTTTTATCATTGTATAAGTGTGCAAACACAAATTGAGTTGGTATGTATGTCTATGATTTATATCAATATAGACTACAAATATTAAATGTTATTTTCATTCTGCTGATAAGAATTTGCGTTGCTCTCATTTGTTTATTTAAAATGTCTACATATATACAGTGGCCCCAAACGTATTTAGGCAATTACAGTAAAGGGACAGTTCGCCCAAATAATGAACATTCTGTCACCATTATTTTCAAATAATTCAAAGGACCAGAGTCAATTATTACTCTTATACCACGGTTACAAAAAATATTGCTCTGGTGACTATTTTTAAGACATTTTAAAGGTTAGGTGTGCTGTTATTAAATCGTAACTAAACCCCTGGTCAGAGCCTGACTCCACCCACTGGCAATATTTGAAAAATGCAAGAAAAGTGGGCAGATCCCAACGGAGATAGAGGGGACGAACTTAAGTGTGTAGTGAGATCGTAACAAGGGCGTGGTGAGCTTGAATCTGCTTACGTCACGAGTTACTTTTTGGACCCAACATCCAATAGGAAAATTAAATTGCAGTGGCCACCGTTCAACCCGAAGAGGGCAGCACTCAGACGTTTTTACACCATATATTGTAGTATTGAAACACTTTATATACAAATGTCATTAATCTTTCTAAAATGAATGAACAGCACTAATAAAGCATCATTCTTACAGATCTTTAACTAAAAAATAGTTGGTTTAGGGTTTAGTTACTCTTTAAAGATTAATCAACACCCATGGAACATTTCTCAGCCAATCAGAATCAAGCATTCAACAGCCCCGTGATATAAATATTGATAAATGATGGTAAGCACAGAAATAACGGTACCTATTGACTTCCATAGTATTTGCTTTTTTGTACTATGGAGATCAATTGGTACTGTCAACTGTGTGTTTACCATCATTTATCTCAAAATATCTTTTGTGTTCTAAAAAAGAAAGAAACTCATACAAGTTTGGAAAAATATGAGGGGGAGTAAAAAATTTTCTTTATGGGTGAGCTATCAATTTTAAAGGTGCTGTTTGTAGATTTTAGGAGGCATCTAGCGAAAGATTTGCGAATTGCAACCAACAGCTCAGTCCCTCCCTTTCGAAACGCATAGAGAAGCTACGGTAGCCACCACAGGACAAACATGTCGTCAACTGAGACAATGTAGTTACAAAACATGTTCTTTAGCAGTTTGTCCGTTTAGGGCTACTGTTAAAACATGGCGGTGCCAAATGGCTACTTTTATGTAAGGTGAGCCATGGTGTATGTAGATAAAAACGGTTCATTGTGTAAGGTCTTCAGAGGCAGACACTACTTAAGTATTTTTAATTTTTACATAAAAGTAAATTTTCAAGTATTCGCATTTTATTAGTGTTTTTCTTTGGAAAACATACATTCCAAAGTATATTATCAAAATTTTTACTAAACTACATTTCATAATTTCAAGTTTTTGGTTTATATTTAATATTTAAGTACATTAAACATCTAGTATATTTTTTTACTTTTACTTAAGTAAAAAGTACTTTTGTACTTTTACTCAAGAAAAGTAAAAGTACACAATTTTTATGTAATTACGTATTAAATCAATTTTAATATGCAATATAAAAGGAATAAGCAGTATGATTGATTTAAAATGTAGTGAACATTTTTTTGTAAATTAAATTTTTGCTAAGACAAACACTAATGCACATAATGCACAGATGATTGGAAAATGTAACTAAAATACTCAAGTAGGGTCAACCTCTGAAGGTCTTTATACACCACTAAAAATATAGTTATGTATATTATATTGCATTTCTGTCAAGAGATCCTCTTAAAAGTTACACAATGCACCTTTAAGCCACACTTTGTTGCATACATTAACTGCACATGTTCCTTTTAATTGAAATAGCAGAAGGAGTCTAGATACTGTATATTCAAAATACTATTTAGTATTCAAAACACTCATTTGGGGGTCACTGTGAATATGAAATATATATAAGTTAAATTATAGACGGACGTACCAGTGTACAGCACAGGGGCCAAAACCACCACATCAGCACTAGACCCAGCAACAGAAAAACAGCCAGTAATGAGATGAGCAGGATGGTTCCATCAAACTGCACTCAAGAGAGACAAACATCTTTGTAAGTAATGCATGTTTGTGTACAACAGAAGCGCCCAGAAGAAAATTACTCGTTTTAATCTGTGAATTCAAGAACAAAAATTATGTTGTGTAGTTTATGTTTTAGAACGAAACATAATCGGACCCTATTTTACTCAACTATTGGCCCACCGTGTTGGCCTTTAGGATTTTGTCAATTGATGGCTTATAAGAACTTACTTGAAAATCAGACTCCTCTGATGAAAGAAAGCAGAGGAGACCTCATAGGAGTAAAAATAAAGACCAAGAGGGAAAAAAGGAAATAGAAAACAAGTGATAGATAGTACATAGCAAAGCTAAATAGTCTTGAATAAAAATGTTTTAAGCGGACAGATGCGTTTTGTTGTTAGATATACTTACACACTCTGTGGTGGTGATGTGCACAGAGCTTGTGATGTAGGACAAACCCTCATTCATGCTAACCTGCAAGTATATCACTCTGCAACATAAAAACAAATGTGTAAACATAGTAAAAACATTGTTGCACATTCTTACACAAACCTACATTATTGTTGGATCCAATCATCTATTATTTT
This sequence comes from Misgurnus anguillicaudatus, assembly GCF_027580225.2. Lineage (NCBI taxonomy): Eukaryota > Metazoa > Chordata > Actinopteri > Cypriniformes > Cobitidae > Misgurnus > Misgurnus anguillicaudatus. The sequence continues at coordinate 24,052,112 of NC_073347.2, read as the reverse complement.
CAGTCTATCTGAAAAACTGCTGTTTAAAAATGAATATACAGTCAAATAAAGAGGAAATGATCAGTATCTTACTGATGAACGCTTTTAACGTAATTCAATTTGTTTCATGTTACGATCGCAAGAAAAGCAATGCCAAACAACTTATTATCCTTGCCGGCTTTGCTACATTTTTTAATACATGAACGTGTGGAGTGATGGGCATGGGTAAAAAAGCATTGATGTAGAAGTGAGCCTATTTTTTTGCAGAGGCAATGTTTTTGTCGCACTATGATGTCCATATCTGACAGGAAGTATTTTGGCATCTTAAAAACTGTTTTTGGACTTACAAGGAAGTTTTTTTATAGTACAAATGTCTAATTTATAACCCCTTCAAAGGGATAGTTCAGCCAAAAATGATACTAAACCCATGATTCATCACCCCCAAGCCGTCCGAGATGCACACGTCCATCATCTCTCAGACCAACACATTTTCAGATATTTTAGAAAATGTTTTAGATCTTTCAGTTAATCAAATGTAAAGTTATGGGGTCCATGTCCTTCAAGTCCAAAAAATGTGCTCCATCCTTTACAAAATAGATCCAAACGTCTTCACGATGATAAACAAAGGCCCTCCGAGGGCAATCCGCGCGTTGCTGTAGAAATATTTAAATTTAAAACTTTATAAACGAAAATAACCAGCTTCCGGTAACGCCGCCATCCTAGTCGCGTCCGCATTTTTAGATGAGAGCGTAAGCAGTTTATGGTGGGTTCTGTGCTGCTGCTCTGTGCCCCCGCCCTCCGAATTTGTCATACGTCACTAAGAAAAGTGCGTACATTACGCTAATACTCTCTCCTGAATATAGAGGAGTCTAAAGATGGCGGCGTAACCGGAAGCCAGTTACTTTCGTCCATAAAGTTTCACATCTGGACATTTCTACAACAAAACGGCGCAGATCACCATCAGAAGGCCCTTGTTTATCATGGTTTGGATTTCTTTTGTTAAGGATGGATGTGCATTTTTGGGACTTGAAGGACGTGGACCCCATTACTTTACATTTGATTAACTGAAAGATCTAAAACATTTTCTAAAATAACTGAAAATGTGTTTGTCTGAAAAATGATGGACATATGCATCTCGGACAGCTTTGGGGCGAGTAAATCATGGGTTTAATATAATTTTTGGCCGAGCTATCCCTTTAATGTTGTGATGTAACATGAATGTTGATTAAAATGATTTCCGCACAAACTTATTGCATTGTAGAAGGCTCTGTGTGTGGTAATCTTGTATTTCCGAGGGATGAGAAAAGGCAAAGCGCACAGACTGCCTTCTCTGCACCCACGTCTCGTGAGACGAAGCTGTCAGCGCTGTCACCTAAACGCATAGTGACTGAGAGGCCTTCTGAAGACGTGCTCAAAAAGAGCCAGTCGCTTCCTGATTGATGGAAAATGAGATGGATCTGTCACTGGACCCCTCCACCTTCTTCCTGTTTTGCCCCCTTTCAATCCCTCCCCCTGCCTGCCTACAGAGTGGCACTGGAAGGGGTGCGTAGGACAGACATGAAAGAGAGAGAGAGGATGGGGCAATACCCCTTTAGTAACTTCTTTTCAGCTCCCCCACCACACCAAAGAAAGAAGGATTGCCTAAATCAAAAAAGCTGAGACATCTTTCAGCAAACCATCGCTGTGTGTGCCTGTGGTAGAGCCAAACATGATGTTGGGGCGAAAGTGTTTTTTTTAAGTTGCTGGGGAAACAGCACTGTTGGTTTTGACGTTAATAGGCAAGTCACAGGACAAGCCCATCTTTATCTCAACCAAGATTTAAAACGTGTTTTAGTAGTGAACTCAAAAGTTTGAGTTAAGATTCTCATATCACACTGGGCAATCTCCAGTGAGGATACACTTCATTTTCATTACAGATTGTTTGTTGTTTAAAGTTTGGACATGCATAGCTTTGCTATCCCAGTTTAGATATGGCTTATCTGTCAAGTTCCTGTGTCTACATGCATAAGCCCGCTGGTCTCTGAGGTTTAGAGTTGTTATCCACCCAAGAGGAATGCAATGGAAGTCAAACATTGCAGTGTCAAACATTTAGCACACTGCTGAACATTTCCCACCCTGTCTCTGAATTCCACATTAAAAAGAAAATGCTGAACTATGACTTTTAATAATAATCCCATTACAAGCTCACACATGTCCATGAAAGGAATGTAACGAATATGGCTTATTCAAAGGTGTCTGTTTTGAATTTAATTTTGATATTTATACTGTATTTACACTTTGTTTTAAGCCAAATTACCCATATTGTTTTTAGAGTACATCACAGCAGTGTTTTAATATGCAAACCTGTTAGCCATTCATTGTAGTGAGCTTTTACTTAAAAGTCTTTTTTAAGATGTTAAATAAATCTTTGGTGTACCCGCAGAGTACATATATTTGAAGTTCTAGCTCAAAATACCTTATAGATAATTTATTATAACATGTTAAAATTGTCACTTTGTAGGTGTAAGCAAAAATGTGCTGTTTTTGTGTGTGTCCTCCTTTTAAATGCAAATGAGCTGATCTCTGCAGTAAATGGCAGTGGCGTGGTTGGATAGTGCAGATTAAGGGGCGGTATTATCCCCTTCTGACATCACAAGGTGAGCCAAATTTCAGTGACCTATTTTTTCACATGCTTGCAGACAATGGTTTAACAAAACTAAGTTACTGCAGGGTTTCCCGCAGCACTTTACAGTTCGGGCAGCCCGCCTAAGCTGGGTAACCCTTCCGCCTTAACTAGGTCATCCAAAAAAAAAAAAAAATCCGCTGCACAAAAGGCCGTCAAGTGCATCTCGGAGAATAGCGCGGATGCAACCAAGCAAGAATCTTACGTTTTAAGAAGTCGTTGTTTCTTAAGACAAACGTGAATTCCAGCCAATCACATTACAGAGCTGAGAAGCATTCCAACCAATTAAATGAAAGAAGGCGGGAGTTTATGTTCACTATGTTTGAGTGTTTGTATAGTGTTTTACACATATGCATATTGTTTCAAAGCTATTTTACAGAAAATGCGTCCTTATATTAAAAAATACAGATAATTAGCAAACCCAGAGATGCAAACTACTTAACTTTAGGTGAATTTTGCCATTTTAATTTTAAAATGAAATTTTGATTATTTGCAATGTAACGCTATTGCTGCAGTGACTGTCAGTCAACCAAACAGAAACAACAGATGTTTATAGCATACAGTATAAGATAAAGTATGAATCTGTGTATATTGTGGATGAAATAAAAATGGAAGAATTTACGAGAGGCCAGAACTGTTATCACATGTAATAAAATGGCTTTACTTTTTTTGTTAATATGATTTATATTTTATATTTAGTATTTACTAAATGTACTGGGTTGATCTTTTCCACATTTTCTAGGTTGATAGAAGCACTGGGGACCCAATTATAGCACTTAAACGTGGAAAAGTCCGATTTTCATGATATGTCCCCTTTAAATATGACACAGCTATCACTACAGCATCTTTCAAGGGGATGCTCAAAACCAGGACAAAAAAACTAGTTTTCCCCAGCAACTTTTCAAAAAAAAAGCATTTTGCCCAAAATCATGTTTTGCTCTATCACAGAGCGCTGGTCTGCTGGATGATGTCTCAGCTTTCTTGATTTATTACCCATTATCTAATATTAAAAATTACTCCTAAATATTGATACAGTGTATCAACACAATCAGTGTTTGTGCCACGCTAGCAAATCTAGCACAATGCAATATACAGTGTGTTCAGTTTGCTCGTGGTGTCACTCGGTAATCCCTCAATGTGAAACAGTGAAAACTTACAAAACAATCCTTACTGTGTCTGGAGCTGACGGTACACATAATTATTATTTAGGTGTCTTAAATAAAATGAGACACCAGTGGTAGCTCATATGCTGTGTAAGGCTTCAGAAGAAACCTGCAGTCACTCTTGTAGGCTCTGCCGGATGTGGATATGAGCAGCTCTGTATTTCAGCAGGGAACATCACCAACGCCTTGAGCTAACGTGCAAACTTGCTAAAAACAACACCATGGTGGCTAATCACTCGTAGTGTCTTATGCTCATCTCTGGCTTTTTACACCACATGCCTGTGTCTCAATGGGTTAGGGTGTATATAGGGCAATGACAAATTAAAGTAATTCTAAATGACACCGACCCTAATTTTAAAAGGATACCAACATGTAATAAAATATATTAAAATGGTACAGTGAAGAGCACCTACTTTCCAGGCTCATTTATGACAGGTGCAGGGCAAAGGAGCAGAGTGTCTTCAATACTGACAGGTCTCTCATCTGGAAATAAGTTGAAAGAAAAATATATATTCATATTTCTGTTTAAAGAATAATATATATATATATATATACATATACATACAGTACTGTGCAAAAGTCATAGGCCACCATGCCAAAATTATATTTGTTGTTTTTGCAATGTTATAGTGATCATATATAAGTGTTTTTCAGTCTCTTTAATAAAATACAGAAAATGTGTATATAGTATTAAAAACTGTATAAAAATGTAAACTGATGTGTCAAGTTTTTAGGGTAAACTGCCCTTCCACTTGAGCAATAGCAGGAAACTGCCTGATCTCTTAAACCTAAATAAAGTTAAATCCTAATTTCTAATTTTAAAGAAATTAGTCTTTTTACTTCATTCTGCTCAAAAACGCTCAAGATGTGTTTAGGGCCAAGAGAGGTCACACTAAACACTGACGATGCCTAAAGAAGACATATAGTCCTAAAAATTTATTTTTTATTTTTTGTACTTATTTCCTGTATTTTCTGTTTGTATCTTAATAAAATAGATTGAAAAATAAATATGGATAGACATTAAAACTTCTAAAACAACAAGTCTGGTGGTGGTGGTGGCCTAAGACTTTTACAGAGTACTATATATATATATATGTATATATATATGAAGAGTTTGGTTCCAAAACGCAATAAATCCATTTTGACAAATTTTGGTAAAAACGTGTTTTCTATACCAAGAAAGTGACAAGATGAAAACAACTATTTTCTGTTACAAACTTTCACACAGCATCTTTAGGTTATAAAAACATAAAAAATTCAAATCCATAAGTTGATTTTCAAAGATTTATTATAAAAACGGATTATTTTTTCCACAAAATGCAATAAATCCATGACAAGTTTTTATTCAAAATGCTATAAATCTATTGAATCAATAGCCTATATAAATGTGCATTCATCTTTGCCATGTTATATTCATTTAGTTGACTAGTTGTACACACTAATTAAAAATATAAACATTAATGTTATTAATCAAAACACTTACTTTGTCATATTAAGAACCCTGTCATTGCGGTTACTTGACGTCTTCGCTTAACGTCTTTCACAGCGATCAGCTGTAAAATGTTTTTGGTCCTGCTCGATTTTCGTTGACTTTGAGTAAAATTATGGAAAGTTTTTCATAAGATCCCCTGGGGTCAATGTGTTAGCATGAGAAGCTTGATGCTGTCGGGAGAACAAGCACCCGTCTCCCGAGTGCCTCTCAGGGAAATTATTAGATGTTGATGGCTTACGTTTCTTTCCCATCACAGGTTTATCAATGCAATTAAAGTATTATTTTGTTTTGTTTGTTGATCACAAAGTAGATGAGGAAAACTAGGACTCCATGTACTCAGCGTGCCGCCATGTTTGTTTACATTGCGTGAATGGTGCGCTGTGGGATTTATTGCGTTCTGTAAAAAAGGGGGAGTGGCGTTTATCGCATTTTGGGAAAAAAGGGAGAAAAGATGACAGAATAACACGGCGGATATTGGATTTTGCGTAAAATTAAGAATTTACTTTTAACTACTGACCTGATATAATGCTGATTTTGGCAGTAACTCATTTTTTTCAAAAATGGCGTTTATTGCGTTTTGGAACCAAACTCTTCATATGTACTGTATGAATTAGTGTTATATGCATTGTTTTTAAGGGACACATGCTCCTTGCAATGTAGTCACTTACTCAGTGTAACCGTCTCGTTGACTCTAAAGCTGCACAGAACCTGATTGATGTTTCTTGCATGCAAAAATCCATTTCCTCTCACAACAACTTGGAAAGAATCTTAGGGAAATGAAAAACAATAATAAACATTTCAGTCACTCTGCTGCATAACCAAAATGAGCAAAAAAACATTAAGTGCTCAAAAGTTTTTTGTTATTGTAAAATGTCGTCTTTAACTACTGAGGAAAAAACCCTGCAAGGCTGTGCCAGTGCTCTTGTAGATCTTTGTCTCATGTAGACCTTTAAAAAAACGCATATACTGTGGAATTATAAAGTGTGCTTAGCTGGAGGGCTTATTTTTCCATCCTTTCAGGAACACTCAACTCAACAAGGCAAAAAAAATGCATATGCTCCACTGGTGCTAATAATAAAAGTGAAGAGGTTCACAAATCTCTTGGAGATTTGTAACTGGGGGTGCTGTGTTGGTGGCCGACAAAGCTGTCTGCCTGACCTTTGAGATCCCTTAGGCGATGCTGTAGACCCCATGATGGCTGCTAAGAAGCATATGTTAGAGAGAATAACATGCTCACTTAGAAACTGTCTCAGCGGGCGTCAGAGGAAACGGAATGGATGTGACCTTAGTGATGGCATTGAGGGCATCCATGTGTGTGTTTGAGGGAGATTTGAATGGATCAGAGTAAATTTCTTTCTGCGTACGCCATTCATTTCTGAATAATGCTACACCTCAAAGGATGTGCCTGTACAACCTTTAACATTTAAATGTCGAAAGTTCACAGCATAAGAAAACATTCGGTTTAGTCTGCCATCAGGGAGAGACATTGGGATTAAAAGGTCAAGAGAATATTACAGTAAAAAAGCATGTAGCTTTCTGTTCTCTACTTATAACTATTATACTTTTTGTATGCCATTATGAATTTATTAGGTTACATTCATTAACAGAAACCATTAAAGATATTGTTCACCTAAAAAGTGTATATATGACGAGTATATATGAAAACTTAACTTTAATGGGGCATAAACACCAAACGAGAACGCGATCAGACGGCGCGTCTTTGGGCGGCGTGATTGCCGCGAAAACACGTGCTATCCACCTCAAACGCGCCTTTGCGCAAGTTGAAAATAATAAACTCAAGCGAAAAATGAGCATGACACAAAGTTAAATCCCGCGAGTAATTTAGAGCGAGCAACGCGATGCTACGTGTTTGTTGTGTACGTACCCTCTGACATGTTTTCTTGTAAATGAGTCTCATATGTTCAGGTTCAGTTTTATGGCAATAATAAAGGTTATTAGTCAGTAAAAGTCATTTTATTAGTATTTTACAAATTTGACTGTCTTTTGCTGCAAAACCCTCAAAGTACATGCCAAAATCTCCACTTCTAAAAAAGTCTCCAGTCACCCTTCACTGAGTGCGTTTACATGTAAGTCTAACACAGATTATGCTTAATAAACCGATAACATGTGTGGTCATGTAAATGCATAAAACTTTTTTCTTTTAGCGGGGAAAGGCCATAAACGGCGTAAGCAAAAAACGATTCGGCACAGCTAGTATTTTGCTCATTACCCCAATTTTGCATGGCATGTAAACACCAACCGGCTTTCTTGCAGTTCATGTGCGCATGTCTCGGTGTGTAAAAGATAAACGGCACACATAGAAGCGCAAAGTAACGCATAATAATCTCCTCTCGACTAAAGCAGTAGGCAGAGAAACTGCGAAAATTAAAGCTCATGTTACATTTATAGGTTTTGCAGATATAAGAGAAGATACTACAGTATAGCTTAAGACAGATTTCCCATTGGATTTTTTGAACAACTATAGGTACTATCGGTGGTGACGTCACTACCAGCGGAAATTTTATTTACCTGCCGATTTAATAATTTGCTTTTTTGGTTTTCTATAATAAGCTGTTTTTTATTCTGTGCATGTAAAAAAACTCATTGTCTTTTCTGAATAAAGGCAAAAGGCTTAAAAAATGATTCAATATCCTAATCTATTTGGTAAATCTTCTATAACCGGGTAAAAAACTCTTGCAGCTCAACGTATGCGTGCCGTCATTCAGCCATTTCTTCTGTCATGCACTTAGAGGACTTTGCTAAAAATCATACGTTGTGGCGTCAAACGAATTCTGCCAACAAACCAATATTTCTGAATGACCTGAGGACAGGATTAAGTGGAACTGAAGCGAAAGGAGGGGTTTGGTGGCTTTTGCATCTGACATATATATATATATATATATCAGGGGCGTAGCTAGAATTTTATTTTTGGGGGTCCCATCTTGAAAATGAAAAAATCAAGTTTGAAAACAGCTGTCAATCAGACTAAGAAATCAACATTTTCTTAATTTATTTAATTTATTTTAAACAATTGGAAATCTGAAGGGGCGGACATGTAAATGAGGGGGCCAAGGTACGCCCCTGATATATATTCATGTCATCATTTATACATTCTTATGTCATTCAAAACCAATTTTACCTTCTTCCACAGACCGCAGAACTATTAAGGTGCTTTTAAAACAGTTTTTGGTGACCATTCACTTCATCTTTTTATTCCAAAGATGAATAGAAATTATACAGGTTCAAATTATTTTAATTTTGGTTGAATTACTCATTTAAATACAGACTACAAACAAGCTTGTTATAATGTGCTTGTTATGAAGTGTGTGGTTTCTCTAAAAACCTTTAAACATCCTCCAATCGCAATACATGCATAACTCCTAAGAAATGTTGTGAAACGGCTAGAAAATTATCTGTAAAAATTCTTAGTACACCCCTTGTCCTTTATAGATCGACCAAAGCAAATTCCCCCCCATCCGATCCAATTAACCTGTCACTTCCTCTCTAATTATACTGTACTAACCCTGTCGGCCATGCAAATGCCCCACTTCACCCCACCTCTTTTCAAATTTGCCCAGCTCTCTCGCTCATGCCTGCTTAATATGACGTCCAGCCGAAATGGCTAATTCCATTTAATTTTAGAGGCCGGGCATCAACATCTATGTCCTTTTCTTCCCGTGTTACTGTCAGACGCGGTGTGTCGGGTTCTGACAGAACAGGGCAGGGGTAAAAAGGTCAACACTGGCTTGGCAGCAGGCAGCGCTGGCAGCGAGATGGTGGGCAGGGGCTGGTACGCTGTCGGCTCGCGCCTGCTGCGCTGAGCGGGAGAGCTGACGCTTTCTATCCACACCTGAGAGCTTGATGGGTCAGGCTGTTTAGAGCGGAGGTGCCACGTCCAAGTATGGACACTTCAATCATTGCTGAAGGGGGAGGATGGGCTTCAGCGGATTAATCAAAGCAAAGATTGCTGTCAGGTTTGATGGCTAGGCTTCCTCTTAGAACAAGGGGTGATGGCCTGTTTGCAGGCTGCATTGGCTGGTCACTTCTCATCAGCTTGATCTCTACTGGAACTCCCACCACACCGTCCTAAACCAAATAAGCTACCCATGATCAAATTATCCCAAATACGAGTCATGCATCTGTTTGCATTGCTTCGGTGTAATAAAGTGAAATCTTTGTAGGATTATTAAATGATGGCTGATACTAGTAATATGCACAATAAATTACTTAACTGCATGGTGGTAGGTTTTATTAATTATAACATTGTCAGTTAATGTTACTATTAAGATTTATGTTTATTAATCCGGTAGTCATGCACTGGAAATCTGGATTCAGCTGGGGCTATTTTGAACTAACAAGAAGAAAAATACAATAAAAGATGTGTTTAATATTTGTTGAGATATTAAATATCATAGTTACTTTTGGACAGCAGTAAAACAAAATGCTGAGGAAATGGAGACATAAAAAAGCATGTATGTATAGCGACCAAAATTAACTAATTTATTATAAATTAATGCAGGAGGTGGCAATAGAGAGAGTGTATCGCGTGTTATTGGCCGTCATGTCCAGACTGTCTCTCTCCCTTCGTGTGCTTCAGGGTTTGATGTCTCTCAAAGTGACAGAGAACTTATTGCTAGGAATGCTCAAGTGAAATTAGAGAGCTGCGTTTTTTGCCTGGCTGGTTCTTCCTGGCCTAGTTTGCCACATCAGATCGGTTGTCTATCTGTGGTACTGCCGAATAGCCGAGCTGTGGTTCTGCTCCGCCTTACCACTGAAATTCCTATTTGTTTAATTGGCTGCTGCTCAGCAGACAGGCCTGCCACATTGAGCACTGGTGTGTAGACCAGAGAGGATGGATGTGGCTTGACATGACCTTATTAGCATGCACTTACTGCGCGAGAGTGCACTTATAACGCGGTCTCCTTGGCGATGAGAATAAGCGGATTAGCTCTGTTCAGACATGATCAATTTTCATTTTCTTGCGAGGGCAGAGTGCAACTTGGACCACTCACCACTTTCTCAAAATTAGCACAAAGAGACACTCATAGTGTCTTACTGTGAGTGAGATTTTTAGCTAATCATGTATTAGATTAAACTTTCAACCACTTGACAACCATAACCAATTATATTGGTAATACATTACAATAAAGCAATTATTGCTTTAAAGTTGGGTTTTTTTTCCATTTTGCAAAGGCACAATATGATGTGATGAGATAACTCTTACCACCAGCGCACACACTGGATGGTTCAGCTGCTAAAATCTCAATGCAGGATTTCTTGATGATCTGTAGAAAAGAAAGAAAACAATACAATACTGGATAATTCAAAACATAATAAAAGAAAAGTGAAACAGAGAGACTTACTGAATCAATCATTCCTTCAAGTGCTTCGAATCCTCCGATTACAGGGAATACATGATCAATAGTGTCTGCAATTGTGGCCAGCTAAGGAACCAATACAGTGTCAGTATAAAGATCAAAACACCAGTAATACAAGTCCTATTTACGACTAAAACTATACTTTGCAAGGCTGTGTACACTAACCTAAAGGATTATTAGGAACATTTGTTATTAATACAATTATCTAATCAACCAATCACATGGCAGTTGCTTCAATGCATTTGTGGTCCTGGTCAAGACAATCTCCTGAACTCCAAACTGAATGTCAGAATGGGAAAGGTGATTTAAGCAAGTTTGAGCGTGCATGGTTGTTGGTGCCAGACAGGCCGGTCTGAGTATTTCACAATCGGCTCAGTTACTGGGATTTTCACGCACAACCATTTCTAGGGTTAACAAAGAATGATGTGAAAAGGGAAAAACATCCAGTATGCGGCAGTCCTGTGGACAAAAATGCCTTGTTGATGCTAGAAGTCAGAGGAGAATGGGCCGAATGATTCAAGGTGATAAAAGAGCAACTTTGACTGAAATAACCACTTGTTACAACCGAGGTATGCAGCAAAGCATTTGTGAAGCAACAACACGCACAACCTTGAGGTAGATGGGCTACAACAGCAGAAGACCCCACCGGGTACCACTCATCTCCACTACAAATAGGAAAAAGAGGCTACAATTTGCACGAGCTCACCAAAATTGGACAGTCGAAGACTGAAAAAAATGTTTCCTGGTCTGATGAGTCTCGATTTCTGTTGAGACATTCAGATGGTAGAGTCAGAATTTGACGTAAACAGAATGAGAACATGGATCCATCATGCCTTGTTACCAATGTGCAGGCTGGTGGTGGTGGTGTAATAGTGTGGGGGATGTTTTCTTGGCACACTTTAGGCCCCTTAGTGACAATCAGGTATTGTTTTAATGCCAAGGCCTACCTGAGCATTGTTTCTGACCATGTTCATACCTTTATGACCACCATGTACCCATCCTCTGATGGCTACTTCCAGCAGGTTAATGCACCATGTCGAATCACTTCAAATTGGTTTCTTGAACATGACAATGAGTTCACTGTACTAAAATGGCCCCCACAGTCACCAGATCTCAACCCAATACAGCATCTTTGGGATGTGGTGGAACGGGAGCTTCGTGCCCTGGATGTGCATCCCACAAATCTCCATCAACTGCAAGATGCTATCCTATCAATATGGGCCAACATTCCTAAATAATGCTTTCAGCACCTTGTTGAATCAATGCCACGTAGAATTAAGGCAGTTCTGAAGGCAAAAGGGGGTCAAACACAGTATTAGTATGGTGTTCCTAATAATACTTTAGGAGAATGTAGTACGTAGCCAAGGAGATGTGTTGCATTTTGTAAAACGTACAAGACAAATAAAAAAGTGGAGTGTCCCTTTAAGAGGTAAAATTTCAGTCTCAGCAACTCATTGTACAGTGGTGCCCTCTTACCTGTGTCTGATTGAAGTCCTTTACACCCACACAGTACACAATGGCTCCCATAGACCGTGCTCTCTGTGCCTACAGACGGGCAAACACACAGTAAGCTGTGGTACTGACCAAATGCCACAGCAAATTACAGCCTCAAGAAAACAGGCCATATCCATTCTGACATCACTGGTTTGTGTACTTGCCTCTTGCTGTGCTGTGACAAACTGATAGTCGTTTAACTCCCCGTCCGTCAGCGCGATGATAACACTGGCTGTCCCTGCAAAATAAAACATCATCCCATTTAGGCTTCACTCTCCCGAAATACAAGTGGATGTGTGAATGGATTGCAAGGCAATTCAGAGTGACACCTACCATAAGTTCCATGATATATTTGCTCATTTGCCTGCAATTGGAAAATAGGAGTATAGATCAATGATGCAATAATTGTGATAACAGTCTTCAAAAGGGGGTCATTATGAAGTGATAGGGAGATAAATGGGGTGAAGAATCGGGAGGTGGCCGAACACAAGCACCATCACATTTCATAATGAAATATGAACAGCCCATTGGGTTACATTGATGACAAGATAGTATGACAAGATAAAATAAGATTAAAATATATGTTTTACCTTTACCAATCCAAGGTTCATAAAAGTATCACCTCCTGGTATTTCTCTCCTGAGTATGTTTAAGCCTTTGGTAATATCATCTCTTAATGACAGATAACAGATAAAAAACACTGATGTTGTCTGGACAAGTGTAAGGGAAATACAGCAAGGCAATGTGTGTGTTTTGTTGTACCTCTTCTCAGTGAGTGGCATAATTGTGGTTCCACGAGTGGAGAAGACAATAAAGGACATCCGTAACATTGGGCTATAAAAATAAAGCATTAGCACATTTGATGAATCATGCACATCACAGGGCACCAATATGATACAAATAAAGCAACAATTCACCTTATAAATTTCTCAGCAAGATGCTCCACAAATGAGTAAATTTCAATCCAGTGGTGTTTGACACTTCCAGATCTAGAATAAAATTCAACAAAACAAAATGCATTTGAAACACGATTTGCAAAAAACACAGATGTTCAAAATCTTCTGTGCTCTACAACCTTAACCGCAATTACATAACAACTGCTTTCTTACCTATACAATATGTCAGAATAGAAAGTCCTTAACTGCTAGTCTATAAAATGTGCACATCATGCTAATTAATTACAGGCCTTAAAGTGCACCGAACAAGGGCTAATTGCCTTTGTGCCAGATGAATCTGCCTCCTGCTAGTCAGGAGCAACACCCCTTCCTCCTGGAGCCAGACGTTTAAATGGGAACAGATGGCAATGGATGAGCGTAACAGGTTGGGATACAAAACACAGCTGACATCTACATCAGCATCCAAGAAGGTTCAAAGCTCTATATCTGACAAGGGTTAACTTAGGAAACAAAACTGTGTGGACCTATAGCAATCAATGCTAATGTAATGGCTAATTATAATATATATAAAAAATACAGATCGTTTTGTAATGCATCATACTGAGTCAACATAATACTGAGTCAACATAATGATCAATTTCTTTATAAAAGAAAACAAATCACGTTTTACAGTTAATATAACTTCACGTGACGCAGTAATTATTATTAACTTTAACCTCACCCAAAAGGCAATGCAACATTCACGCAATTAAAGCAAAACTCGAAATCGAAACCACTGTCCGTAGTCCGTTATATAGCACTGGGCTTCGCGTCAGTTGTGATAACACTTTCCGGTTCGCCCGGTCGGTTTCAGACCGTATTTTTGAGCCTTTGAAGGGAACAGTGGAAACAATGCTGCTTTAACAAAAGTTTGTAACATATATCACTTCCAGAAGGAAGACCAAAGTTCACATACGGTGATCGCATCAAAGATGTAATTTTGACCGATTTGACATTATGACCATGTGATTCTGGGTAGCGTCGTCTTCGAGCTTCCGCAAACTGAGGTAAGTTTTTACCTGTAATTAAAATACATTTAAGCCGAGCAGATTTTATCGTTACTCGTCTATCATTACATATTTTTAAGTTTGTTTACACCAACCACCATACGCCGTTATAGTATCGTAAAGACGTTAAGAAATGTGTTCCAGACAGTTTAGGGCAGACGGTTGTGCGCAGGCCGATCGCCGTATAACATCAAAGTACCGCGAGAGCGTTGCGAAATACTATACGGAGCAATAGGCTCTCTAAATTCTCACGGTACTCTGATGTCATTTTCCAATTGGCCTGCGAAGACCCGCATGTCGAAAATACAAATAAAACTAAAAGTAACGTTAATTTTGTTTTCTAAGAATTAGTTTTATAAACTATAAACAATACTTTTCCAGTTCATGTGTTAAGTGAACTTTATAAAGTTAACAATAAATTGAAAATAAAGTTACTCCCATAGCCTACTCAATACGTTAAGTGATCTGCACTTTTTAGTGAGTAGGGAAAGGATGTGCACTTTCGATTCCAGTTTCCAAGTCGCCAATAATGGTATTCACGGCTATCACAAGAATAAAAAAAGGTCTTGACACAGGTTCCTTTGTTGATAAAGACCGTATACGAGACACTTTTGTAAACTGTGTAATTGCAGAGTCCCATCTGTTGTAAAGTAGCATAAGGTTGTAAATTCCCAAAACAAACTGAGACCATAACTGTAAATATGTTTAAAAAAACTGAAATTGACATTTTTGTTTTCATACAGTGTTTAGTAGCTTTGTTAATGTGTTAAGTAGAGAAGCTTAATCATAACACTGGCATTGTTAACAGTGTCCTCTCTCTTTTGTGTGTATAATATTACTGAATAGGCTAATAATTGTGCCACAGCATGTGTGATGTTATCTGAAAACACACCAGCAGACTGCGTAGTATTCTCCTTTGATGCAGCTTGATCCTATCTGTATTGTTGTATTTCCTATCTGTATTTCTTTTCTTATGAACTAAAGCTAATCCTTAGCATTATGACGCAGTATTTCGAGAAACTTTGCCCTGTATAAAGACAAAGCTTTTGTTCCACTGGTAATCAAAGATATTTGGCTAAATCCACCAGCGTCTTTTCTTTTTGCAAAATCTCAGAACTGATGGCTTGATATTTACCATTAGTGTAGGGTCACTGAGTGGCATTTAAGGCCTCCAAATTTCAGACAAAACCATTCAGCTGATTAAAACTGTAGCAGTGTGGCAAAAGCTTTACGATGCATGCAATCCCTTAGGTATCTAAATGCATTCAAATCTACAAACAGAAGATCAAACTGTGAAGTGTAACTAATAGGTGTTTACACTTTAAAAAAGTTATAGCTGAAGGTACTGATAATATTTAGTTTAAATTCTACACTTTTATATTTTAATGCATAAAGAAACAAAAATAAGTTTCAGTCTATATTCATCTATGAAAATAATTTCCTAAAATGATCAATCGTTGTTGTATTGTCAGTCTGTAATTTAGATTGACCTAAATCTGGTAGTCACAAAGGCAAAGCTTTTCAGTTTAAAACTGTTCTTCAGCATGCACCAACTTGTTTGAATATACATAACTCCCAGGTGCTAGAAACTATGCAAATACATCACTTACTGTACTCCTCACTTACGCCCACTATAAGAGCTCAGTACACACCTGAAAGCTGAATGCTGTTATATGAATAATATTTGTCCTATGCAACATACAGTGTACGTATCTGCACAGCTAAAAGCATTTAGTTGCATCATAGACAATTTATACAAATATAAAAAACTTTAATTCAGACAGAAACACTCAGTCAGTTACATAGTGAAACAAAATGCAATGCAGCTGGTTGTTACTGATTCATTGGTCACAAGAGCATATTTGAAATGCCAACAATTGGCTTGAGAGTATCTGCTGAACTTGGAAAGCCTGGCGTCCCACTGACTTTGCAAATGTAGACTGTTTTAGACCTTCCTCCCTTTAAATCATATTAAACAAAGTGATTAGAATTAGGAAATCTATTAAGAAGAGGTCTTGTGAATGAGACTTGCAACGATGGACAAATATGCATGTGAACAGCACCAGGTGAGAAGAAATCATGCTTATTAAATCGTTGCCAGGGGCAAAGAGTCCTGTCCTCATATCTGATGCATCTAAAATCTTTTGACAATACATAAAAACATCAGGATTCCACCATTAGAAAACCATATGATATGTTTCAGTCTTGCATGTGTTGCTTTTAGGCGTCTTATAAGCAGTACCCTAATGTGTTTTTATGTTGGTTTGGATTTTTAGTTTTTTTTGCATATTTTGTTAGAATACCTCGAAATAATTAGCAGGTAATTTATTTCATTATGTACCATTGCATTCGTGGCTTTTTGAGTTTATTTATTTTCATTATTCAGTTGTCTATTATAAAACGTAAGAATGCAGCGGCTCGTGCGAGTCTGAAGCGTCAGAAGGGTCGCGCAGCAGTGTGCAGTGATCAGACAATAATATGCCATAAATAAGAAGAGCACTTACTTGTCGAGGACAAAATATAAATCGAAAGCACCTTGACAGGACCTCTTCTCTTCCACGAAATGAGACTCGGCTCTTGTAGTATGAAGACAGGGCATCAAAAACCCTAACATACCGACAGCGAGACCCAAGTAAATCAGTGAACGTGCCATTTCATCTATTTATTCTCCCCACAACCACTACAACAAAATTGCATTTCAGATCATTTTTGCAGCAAATAAAAGAAACCCTTTTCGAGGACATGTATTCGCCAAACAATAATTTAAATTCTAATATCACAGTATATTCCGCACTCATCCGAGTCCGCTTCCAAAACGCATGCCCCTCCTCAAGGAGAAACGCTTGGAGGAGCGGCCACAGACCGGACGATGAGCGGGCAGGCTCACTGAAACTTCCCTTTTCCGGGAGAGAATCAGTAATACTATTCCAAAGACCATTGGAAATGGAGTTAGACATCCTAGTATGAACATGCAACATTAATCATGTGTAAATTCAATCGACCGCATTTTATCTGAAAACCCGTGGGGAAGACACCAGTCCAGTGTTTAAAGTGACTTAAACTTAATTCCAAAACCAATGAAACTGGACAGTGTGTCCATGCGAAATAATGCAGTCTCTGATGGTTAGGAGCTTGCGGACGTCATTGCGTCCATGTTTAATTATTAAGTATGAGAGAATAGTTTTGCTTTTTGTTTTTGTTATTTTTTTTTATTTATGTCTTATTTAATATGCCAATATAGGCTACTACAAATCGTAACACTTTGATTTTTAAAACTAAAATGAAAACATTTTAATAAATTAGCATAATTTAGTCTTGTGTGGCACGAATCATAATCAAACTGACTTTGGTCATTGATAATCCTGGCTTCTTATTAGCACGCATCAAAAGCTGGTGAATCACCAATCAAATTGCCACCTGGGGGGGTTTGGGGAGAAATGAGGCACATCCGCTCTCCCGGTCCATAAGTGCGTGACTGCTGCGCAGCGCCAAAGACGGTCAATAGACCATCAGGATTAAGAGACAGTCGTGATCGCACGATCCCTGTGAATACTCGCAAAGTCTGTCTGTTTGGAGTTGCACTGGAATACCCTACTTTAGGTGAGTTACAATTCTGACCAGATGCTTGTATTATTCTGTTACAATTTTAATTTCATGTAAAGACTGATACAGCGGAACATTTGCAAAAAAGCCAGATTTTGTGCAGCAGGATATAGACCTCTTTATATTTTCAAAATATTTTAAATAAAAAGTGATTAAAGAATAATTTAAGCACTCATTATTAAGTGATGCCAATAGCCTATATTATTCACTTGTTCTGCTGATATTAACTTGTGTTCTTTTAAATCCAGCCTTTCAGAAATAAAGCATGGAGCACAATTTTATACACCGCTCGTTGTGGACTAATGACAGCAAATTTCTCCATCACCACGTCGCGGATTTTTTCACCAGTGTACAAGTAACACAGGATGTAGCAGCTGGAACATCTTTCGGACCGTGTGTTCTTTACAATACATTTTATGACACCATTGCCTTCATTGCACTGAAATCATCTGATAAAAGGAATAAATCGTATGTTTTTAGGGTGAGTAATGATCAAGTACAGCATATTTAAACATGCATACACACACGTACATTTTTACTCTTTCTACATTTATGGTTTAACTGTCTGTTGTTTCAATTAAATTGAGAGATTCGCGTGGATAAGAATTCAAAAGTGGGCTAAACACTAAAATAATTATGTAAAGTCGTGGCAACATGTTATTACATTTCTTTAACTAATCAGAATAACTGAACCAATTTCAACTTTGTCTTCAAGTTTTTTTTATAGTTCTATACAATTTAAATTTAACTGAGTGAAGTCAATTTGATTATGGTTAAAAATGATTAAATTAACACCAAAATTGCTGTAATTATGTAGCTGGTTGCCAGTAACTTACTGTAGAATTAAAGACTGAACATTTTTCATGTTCATTTAACTTTGAACAAACTGTTGCCAGTAAATAACATAAATGTAAAATCTACAGTAAGTTACTGGAAGCTAGTTGCCAGTAATACCCATAATACTGTAATTTCTACATCATTTTTTACAGTGTGGGCCAAAGGCTCTATAGCAACAAACTACTCTGCAATCTTTCTTTCAATGGCGTGACTATTTGCTTGCAAAAATGTAATCTGGCAAATATATAATTTTTTATCAACAGGTAGATCCTGAGGCGATGAAAGGCTCCCCATTAGTAGTTTCTTGGCTACGACTGGTGCAGGCTGCAATGAGCACCGAAGACCAAAATACTGAGGCCTACTTAAAAAGTGGACAACTACACTTTCGGACTATTCGAGATGTGAAACAGGGAGAGGAACTGCTTGTTTGGTACGACGAGGAGTTGTCTCTTCTTTTGGGATTCGGAGATATAAAGTCAAAGGCCATGACAGACGGTAAGAATACCTTCAAGATCTTGGCTTGGTTTCCATTTCTCAGCTAACCTATATGGGAATTTTTTTAACCATTTATGGATAATATATTGTCAAACCCAACTGTTTAATTAAATTAACCTAAAAAGTCCATATTTGAATTTTGGATTGAAATAATTTAAACCCGACGTTTGGGTTTGTATATTTTACCTAACCATATTAAAACAACCAGCATTTTATAGTGCAATAGCTTAATACATTATATTATTAGCCTACATTACATACATTTTCAATCATGTATGAAACAATAGTTTGTATTTTAAATTATCTAACAAATTATCTAAATTATATTTTAATGCAGGCTTTACATGCTCGCGATGCGGACAGGCCTTCAAGAACGAGAACCCATTCCTTGCCCATTGTCGTTTTTTATGTGCGCAGGAAAAGGTCGAGAAACAAGCTGAAGTCAAGCGACAACGCAAAGTCGTCGATTTTCACAACATTGCAAGAGATCTGGAAGACAAAATTAGTAGTTCTTCTGAAGACACGGCACGAAAAAGAAAAAACGACGCTTCTTTAAGCCCACGAAGCAAAAAACATGTTTTACTGGAGAAAACCAACATCAATAATCAAATGAACACCATCAACAAAGACTATCCTCATTTTCAGCATTTGTCAGAATCTACCATTAAACTTAATTCAGACAATGTGTCAACAAATGATATCACTAAAAGCAGCGCATTTACAGCGGTTAAAAGACCACCAAGACTCGTATCAAACCCCAAAAATGCATCACAAGATGTCATGGCACAAAATCAAACAGACAGAGGGACTGATGCAAGTCTACAGTCCGACTACAGCGCGTTCTCGTTCGTTTTGCCCAAGAGCGCGCACTCGGAACAAAAGAGCGCGTTTTGTGAACACAACAGGCGCTCCGATATTCAAAAACGAGATGAGGAATGCGCTCCACCGGATTCGGATGATATCTCGGACACTTTTAAGTCAAAGCCTGCTCTAGGATACAGAAATGTACTTGCATCGCACCTGTTTCATGGTGACCTGCCAGGCACACATGGTGGAGTGATGGCCACCCCTTTGGCTACAGGAGGGCCTTTCTATTACGCACCCGAGCACTGGAGTGGACCTATAGGTGGTCAGCTGCAGTCTGCTTCATCTTTGACACTTCTGCCTCCTACTTTCACCCCGTTGGGTGTTTCGGTTCAGAACTGGTGCGCCAAATGCAACCTCTCATTTCGCATGACCTCCGACTTGGTGTTTCACATGCGCTCCCATCATAAAAAAGAGTTCGCCGCAGAAGCTCAGGTGAGGCGGAGGAGAGAGGAGAAACTCACCTGCCCCATCTGCCACGAGTACTTTCGAGAGCGTCACCATCTTTCACGTCACATGACCTCTCATAACTAAGGAGATAAACTATTGCACTTTACTGAGACAACTGTTCACGAGATGCGAGCGTTTGGTCAGTGGTCTTTGTTGTTTTACAAACATAAATTTAATGTTAAGTCACATAAGAGTTTTGCAGGGACATATATATGAACTACAAATTGCATAACATTTGTCCTATTTTGTGACAGATATCATTCATGTCCACTTTGATGGTTCATTGTATGTTAAGACACTTTTGGATAGAGAAATAGCGATGCTTTTCAGATTGGGTACTTTTAAAAAAGTGAATTTGAAAATATTAAAATTTGTTTAAAAGAGTTGTTTAATGAAAGTTTTTGACTATTTATCTTTGATAAAGATTCTTTGTCTTCCCCCATAAGTTATTGCTATTTTAATCTATGTAGTCTTTGGCAGTGGAAACCTACATTGCCACTAGGTGGCTGTAGAGATTCATAATTTTAATCTTTGACATAGTTGTTACTAATATTGTTTTAATTCTGGTATTTGTCACCCTAACAGTGCCTTACAAATGTCAGGATAAGTAGGTAAATGGGACAGAAGAAGGTTACTGTTATAAAAATGCTCATAAGCCTTTTTAAAAAAACTGACTGATACATAAACTTCACTGTTACAAACCTAAAACTTTGCTTTGTACAGAGATTTTTATATTTGAAGTTGAAATGACCAACCTTTCCCCTCAATGTATACTACTTTTTCATATGTATACTACTGGTTCTTAACATTTTTATCAGCACAATGACATAAAGGATGTTTTTATTAAATTGTTGTATAAATAACATTGTATTTCATTAAATATTTTGAACATATTTCCCAGATCATTGCCTCTTTGTACTGTTCTAGATGCTTATAATTCTAGAATTTTGAATTCATGTCGAAGGTTAATTCATTGAAGTAGGCCTACTTGTTAGAATGGTGATTAAAGGGACTTCAGCTTTGACTGTATGTGAAATTTCTCTCAGGCATATCAGCTTTGTTCAGCTGCTCTTCACAAAAAGGAAAAAAGTGCTTAATGTAGTTTCATAACGTTTTCAAAATGTTTCATTTTAGTAGCAAATAATCCGATAGAGATTAGCGCTCCTTTCTTAAACCTCCTAACTGACAATTTATGCTTCAATATATTAAATTTTTTAAATATAAATATTTTGTTTGATACGAAATATTGTTAGTGAAAAAATATTTAACAAAAATACTGATGTTTTGACTAATAATTTGAAAAATAATGCTTTGTGAAAGACATGCAGGATCACGCACAGTCCAGTAGAGTGCACTCTAACAGTTCCTAAATCTTGGAATTCACCAGGATTTAAATAAATCTTGAAGTCGAAATTAATTAGATACAATAAAATCATTGTGAACCATGCCATGTTTAAGTTGGATTTTTGTGTGAAAAACCACCATAGAAATTCTCACTTTAATCATAATTAATAAAGGTAGCGCGTTGAGAAAGTTCCCAGGGGTCAAAATTTTGACTTTGCTACAAAATTTAAAAGAAATCTGTCTCTCTTTAGCTAGAAAACTTTCTGCTTATTGAAGGGATAGTTCACCCAAAAATGAAAATTCTGTCATGATTTACTCACTCTCATGTTGTTATAAACATGTATTTATTTGTTCTGATGAACACAAAAGAAGATATTTTGAGAAATGTTGGTAACCAAACCATTTGTGGACCCCATTCACTTTCATAGTGGTAAAAAAGAACACCATGGAAGTAAATGGGGTCCACAAATGGTTTGATTACAAACATTTCTCAAAATATCTTTCTTTGTGTTCATCAGAACAACAAAATGTATGCAGGTTTGTAACGGCCTGAGAGGGAGTAAATGATGACAGAATTTTCATTTTTGGGTGAACTATCCCTTTAAGAGTGTAAAGGCTGAACGTCGGAAGATGTTGGATTAAATGAAAAGAAGCCTGGAAGTCTGCTTCTGACACTAATCATTTAAGGAGAGAGTCATTTACACACACAGAAAATCCTTTGTTCATTTTAAAGAGCTTCTTTCATCGCTGCCATTGATTGATCAGGCCTCATTAGGAAAACTAAATATTGTCTTTGGTTTTTAGTAGCTGTTGAGTATTTATATTTTGGTAGAACCTCCGGTGTCCTTTCCAACAGATTTAAATATTAAAGTATTTCCCAGTAGAACTAAACATTGCCTGAGGGGGATTCACCTGATAGGTACCCTTACTGTTTCTGTCCAGCTTTAGGATGTTGGCGTTACCGCTTGACTCTAAACTTTGTTGTTTTATGGTCTCTGTGTGAGACTAAATGATCTCCAATTCAACAAACCTTATTCATGCTGACAAGGTCAAAACTTGGCATATGGTCATAGAGGGGAGATGAAAACAGCTTCTGATTACATTGGAGTCCATTTATCTCATCAGTTGGTTGCTGAATTTCTACGCTACAGACCATTTTACACAAAATCAGTAAGCTCTAATAACACAAATAATAATTTTGTGAGATTGGACATTTCATTGGTTCAAAGTTTAAGAGGAAGACACTGATTCACGTTAATGGCTAAGCCCCGAACATGTTAACACCTTTAAGTGTCGTCTCTGTTCACACACCACACAAAGAAACCATTCAGCACACATCATTATGCAAAGAAAAGACACAGAGGACATTAATTAGGATGTCTTTTTTATTCATAGGCTTGTCAATTAAAAAAGTTTAAGTTAAGGTTTAAGTTTGAGCTGGGTGACATCATCAGTGACATGCCCTTTGAGACCTGATGCTCTTGAAGTGGCTTAAAGGTGGGAACTGGAGGTTGGAAATGTCTCTGATGTCCAGGTGAAGAAATAATATACTGGGCTAGTTGCGGATGCCAGAGAAGCTGTGCCTATTTATTTGTATTGATATGATTTGAATAGACACACATGTAGTGCTAGTATACCAAAAACAATGCATATGGTGCAAAAAACAAACGCAATATTGGCTTATTATATATTTTATTCTACGTATAAGACACGTTTTCATAATTTAAAACACACATTTACAAAAATACAATCTCTAAAATATAATATATTGAATCCAAAACAACAACTGTTATCCACACATTAACACACTTGGCCCAAATACTCCATGCATATGGCACCAATCCAAACACTAGAACACTGAAAAAATGATTCATTCAATTTACTCAATTTTTTTAAGGTAAGTGGTTGCAATCAATCCATTCAAGCTACATTTAAACAAAAAAAAAATTAGAAAAGCAAAACAAATAAAAAAACTTTTGTTTAAATGTAGCTTAAACAAATTGATTGCAACCACCCACCCCAAACAATTGAGTAAATTTAATGAATAATTTTTTTTCAGTGAATGTACTGTAGAAAATGTGACAAAACACAAGATAGTCTATTCACAAATGAATCTTGTGTAACATCTGTTAAAATAAAACAAACACACAGGAGGAGTCTGTGCTGCAAAATGTTTTCTTTAACAACAAAATTGTTAAAGTTTTTTTCCAAAAGTTAGTTTTATTTCAAAACTAAGCTCAGATTAGCCTTTAAACTGAACTACCAGACTGCTTTGCAGTCATGCTAATAGCTTTTGTAAATGCTTACAGATTATTTTCACCTATACTGGATTTTTTGCGTTCGAATAACCCTAAGACTAAGCTATACAACATAATTGCAAGATAAAGTTGTAATGGTCCCTACATCCAGCATTCTGAATAACAAAATATCAATACTGACCTTATGTTATATTCTTTATACAATAAAACCTTGTTGTACATTCACTATTTTACATTTGTATGATTACAACAGCCTCATATGTCATGCTGATATTATCTTATAAGTGAACGTAAGTGCTCATGTTACTCATATACAATGAAAGAGATCCCTTATGGATAAAAAGAGGAAATGAATATCACATAAAATGGAAGGTTGTTCAATACACAAGCTGGTAAGATGCAGTCCTTAAAAACAACCTCAATGTGTGCACTTTCTAACAAGTGCATACTACAGACAATATGTCTCAGTTCTTGTGTCCAAACCACAACAATGCCCGTTTGTGATCATTCCACCGATCAGCCAGTCTATCTACAAGCACATGTCTCCACAGACATGTTTGGGTAAATCTTCAATACAATGTTTTTGCTCTCATCCAGAAACAGTACACCAAGAGGTTTCATCTTCTCGGGGACACAGCAGGGCTCTGGGATGCCTGGAATGATACCAACCGCCTTGACTATGCTCTGGATGGTTGCATGGTTGGAGGGTCGGACCACCTGAAATGGGCAGAAAACAGAATAGGATGAGGTATGGTAGTGTTTAGGTATGCAACAATTTTGTGTTCCTTAATGCGGCACAGGGGATTATGCTTGACAATGCTCTTTTATTATTCAAAAGAGAAAAACTTGAAAACTGGCTCATTTCAAAAAAGAAAATGTGCCCAAAATGTGCTTAAAGGCCCTGTTAGGCATACAATTACTTTACTGTAATTACACATAAAGTTGGTGTGCTTTATTTGTGCTGGAACTGAAACATTTTCTGAAGGCTTTCTTTGTTTAAAATCTCTGGCTACAGGACTTGTTTTAAACATAGTCATTTTTAAATATTTCAACATGTCGAAACTATTCACATTTACTGCCACACTGTGGGGTTGCCTGACCTTTGGTATGGGAAATTCACACGTTCCCGCACAGTAGAAAGCATCGAACGACTTGGGAGACAGGATCCATTCGTTCCAGCCGATATCGGCAAAGTCCACCTTCAGGTATCTCCTGGAACAGCTGCGAGGTTCTTTCCACTGCCTCCTCCGAGCTTTCTTCATGGTTTTCTCATCAAACTTGAGAACCTGAGACTTGCTGAATCCATCAACATGCTCCTGGCCTTTTCTCCGGCGCTCTTTTTTAAAAGGCTTTGGCTTGAGGGCAAAGTAAGCGCTTTCCCACATATCATGCTGTTTGAAACTGTCGTACTCCACCTCGGGGAGCTCATTGTTCTCGATAGGATCAGGAAAATCTGTGTCCAGTTCGCGCTTCACGCGTATGTCAGGTGCAATCTCCGGTGATGGACTTGGCTGATGGTCTGCGAGGAAAGGGTCGTATCTTTGTAAGCTCAGAGCCACGCTGTTGGGCTCTGATATGGCCAGGTCATCAGCATACACCAGCAAGTATGGAAGATTGGACGGTGAGAGTTGGTCCTGATATCTTTGATACTTCTCTCCATAGTCCAGCTCCACTGACATCAAAAGGTGATTCTTATCTCGGGCCTCTTTTATAATGACAGACGCATCCTTGCTCAGCCAGGTTCCACGTCTGTGAGGAACAACGGTGATGTTTCCAAGTAGCGATCCTGCAGCAAAGCCAGAGGAGGGAGAGCGAAAAAGAAGACAAAAAGAAGGTAGATGATTGTAGTTCTGAACGCGACAAGATGGGTTCTTGAAGCGCTTGCAGAACCAGGACCTCTGGCGTGGCCGTTTGTCAAAGAAGAAGTGAAATGTAGACGTGAGAATCACCTCAGACTCCTGAAGGGAAGTAAGATTCAGCCAGTACAAGACCCTCTGCTCCACATTCTCTGAAGAGATATGAGAGAAACTGCTGAGTTACATATTAATTATGAAAATGGGTTTAAACAACAGGCTTTTTGTTCTTTGTGTATGGGTTTGGAGACAGCACAGGGAATTGAGGAGACATGGAGCTTGTAGACCAGACATATGGAAATGTTTATTTAGGTTCCCCTAAGAGTTAGAACCTTCAACACAGTCAGTTTTTTAATTGGCACTGATTAAATGCTTTAACAGACTGCAGAATAATTAAGACTATTGTTTCATGAGGCAAAATTCGAGTGCAAAAATTATTATAAGCATGCTCCTTTAAATGCACAACTACATTGCAACTTACGTAACAGTTTTGACAATACTATTTTATCGTACGAAACTAAAAGTTTTTTGCAACTTAAAGGTCTCTATAGACATTAAAATTCCCATGTTTGTTTTCAGTTTGTATCCCAAAGGTAATTTAACTTTCATGCAGTGATTTTTGTCTTTTTCAAGCAAACGAAAAGTCATTTCATAACTGCTCATTGTAGAATTTTAGTAGATATATAAATACATGCATTAAAACAGATACATGCATATCATCTGTGTCATTATTAAACCTACCAGGTTTTGCTTTAAAGCTTCTTACAGTATTTCCGTCTTTAGGTCGATTAAGCTCAGTGTTGTATTTCTCATACAGTTTATGCATGTGTTGCGAGAGCGCGTCTGTGGGCACGAGCGCGTCTGTCGGGATGTGCAGTAGTAGATCGCTGTCGCGCGCGCTTATTCCAGCAGCGTCAGTTGCTTCAGTTTCATATCCAACCCAAAACAGTAACAGGTGCGCCAAAAAGGTACATTTAATCGTCATTTTGAAAAGAAAAGTTATTTCCAAACGATCAAATTCCGCTGGTAGATATTAAAGTACACCGAAGGTTTCCAAGATGACAGAATCCTTGCAATGACGTTTCCAGTGATGCCGCAGTTCCTTTTCCTGTCTTTTTAACGCCGTGCGAAAATGAGATGGATACAGTCTCAACCAGTCTCTTGCATGTTATACATTACTTATTTCTTCTGACCGCCACAGTCTACGAAACACACATAAGCTGTATGAGGTGCTGACGTATCCGCCCATCAGCCAACGGGAGCTGCTGTTACATTACACCCCATCCAGCAGAAGAGCAACCAACCAGCAAGCACATTCAGTTTATGAAATATATTGGATTGAACGATGCTGAGGTATTTTAATGTTTTTTTGTCTTTTTACAAACGTGACCTCAAGCATGCTTTCTTTCTTTCTGTCGAGCAGTATAATTGCGGTTCCCTCCTTCCCATTGTCAGTTATTTGCTCTCCTCATTTGAGTTCATTTTTCCTTCATAACATAAATAGGAATGATATATAATATTTTTAATAGACTGTCAAGAAAACAATCTACGTTAATGCATTGAACCGCATAATCACCCGATGGATTTGTTATTTGATAGGGGTGGCAAAAACAAATAGTATTGCTAAACTCATTTCCAGTACATAAACAGTTTATGTGGCTTGATTCATAAATAGCAGATGGGTCTTTCATTTCCTAAGGCTGTTTTTGCATCAAATTGTGTTATATGTATTCAAATTACATTAAATTAAATCAAATCAGAAACAACACAAAAAAAGTAAATGCACAAATCCGAAAGGGAACTTAGAAAGTATATTTGCGATTACATTTACTTAATTTTATTATAGTGATTTCATTCAATACATGAAGCACACTAGGAGAACGGCCCTGTCACTTCTGTTATTTTGTGTGGAGTGTCTGCACTGCCATGCCAACAATGCTGGTTCTGTGAAAGCCCGGGGCTCCAGTGGAGAGACCATAACAAGCTCGGCCGTTTGGGTCATTGCGTGCCATTAAACACCTCCCGTGGCCCCTGGGGACCCCACTGGAGACCCCCTTTTTACTTCACACTTGAATGTGTCCCTAAATCTGCATTAAAAATCTGACGTTCCTGCCCACTAGGACACTGTTACTGAGTGAATCGCAGGATAAATCGAGTAGGAGGGGAGATACCTCTGCTCTGTTTTGTTTCCAGCTCTCTTTTTATTGCTGGACTGTGGGAAGGTGAAGCCATTAAGCCTCAGAATCCTACACCGCTTTTAAAAATGAATAAAAACAGAACAAGGGCGAAAGAATTCAAATTAACTCTGGTTCACAGAAGACCTTTGATTCTTGAATGTGGCTGACCAGTTGGACCTGAGAGGGAAAGCTATTCTGTTTAGATCCTGCTGAATAATGAGAATGAGCCTTTAATTAACAAACTAACTAACTAAGATTTGATGCTTATAAGCAAGGGGTCTTGTTTAGAAGGTTGCCTCTGTGGAATACATTCCCTTAAAGGTGCAGTGTGTAATTTTTAGAAGGATCTCTTGACAGAAATGCAAAATAATATACAAAACTGTGCATAAAGACCTTTCATAATGAACCGTTATGTGTTTATTACCTTAGAATGAGACCTTTTTATCTACATACAAAGAGGGTCCCCTTACATGGAAGTTGCCATTTTGTGCCGCCATTTTTCTACAGAAGCCCTTAACGGAATTTTTTTTACTAAGTTGTCTCCGACGATGACATGTTTATCCGGTGGCAGCTACCGTAGCTTCTCTATGTGTTTCAAAAGTAAGGGGTGAGCAGTGGACTACCCCGGTTGGTGGCAATACGCAACCTCACCACTAGATGCCGCTAAAATGTACACACTGCACCTTTAATATGTTTGTCCTTCTTTATATAACAGCGTGTAGTCCTGTGGTCTTGTAAAGCACACAGTTTTTTGCTTTCCTCTCCTTTCCCTCATTCATGAGCTTTGTATGGGGCTTGTTGCTAAATAAACAAATCTGTCTGTGGGTTGGAATGGGTAAAATTTCACAGATAAACAAAATTTAGCATTTAAAGCATCTCACTTTATTGTATTAGATATCAAATTAGTAGTTTTTTTTATTATTAACATGTATAAGGGTTCAATAAGCAGTTATTTGTAGTTTAAACTTTAACATTATTGATTCATTATTCAGTGATTCAACCAACAAAAACAAACAATATAATTCCAGTAGATGACAAGAAATTTATTTGCGGTTCCCTCCTTTACACTATCCGTCAAGCTGCCAGTTATTTGCTCTCCTCATTCGAGTTCATTTTGTTTTTGGTTGCCGTCATACCATGAATAACCACAATATATAATATTTTAATAGATGGTCGTATAAAATCAAGTGTGGTAAAATAGCCCAATGGATTTGTTATTTGATAGGGGTGGCAAAAACAAATAGTGTTGCTAAACTCAATTGCCAATACATAAATGGTTTATGTGGTTTGGGCAGATGGGTCTTTCATTTCCTGAGGCTGTTTTTGCTGTAAGTTAAATTGAGGGGCGAATAAATTGTGTTATATGTGGTCAAACCAGAAATCACATTAATGTTATTCCAGTAAAAAAAAACTTCATAATAGGCTTATCATGTTAGATTTGCATAAAAATGTCTTTAAGTACATAATTACATTCATATGGCCGAATCCAGAACCCCTAAAGGAAAAATAAACTATCTATTTGTCTGCTTTAAGAACTAAATTATACAAAAATGTATAAAAATTTTTGGTAATAAAAAAAGAGGACATTTTACACATATGCACATCACATATTATTATGGTCTTTTGGCATCAGGACAAATGTATCTTAAGTTACCATCTATAACTGTCAGCATCTGCAAAGAATTTCTGAAAGGAAAGCACAGTAAGTCATTGCCTGCCCTGTTTTTTCTTGCTTTTCCCATTTGTGTTGGCTATATGGGAACTCAAGTGAAATATAATTATCCCTGCAGTGCCTGAAATGATCAATCACTTCAAGAGTTCGCAAAATTCTGGTGCTTTTCGAACAGCACAATATTAACGTGCTAATCTTGCCAAAGCCCCCAATGGCAATGGGCATCTTTTCTGGCATTGGTCTCTTCCAGCATACCTGCAGAATAACAGTTTAAAGGGTTGAAAGCGCTGTTTGTTAGAATCTCTGTGAAGGGGCAATGATTAGTGTTTCTCTAACAGGGGGCCGGGGCCCACTGGGGGCCTTAATAAACTTCTAAGGGGGCCTCAAGATGCAGCCCAGTCACACAAAATTACGTACCTATTTTTTCGTGATCGTATCACGAATTTCTGTTTATGTGTCATTGTCACGTATTGGTTACTCAACTGTTTTGTACCAATACCAATACCATAAACCAATACTTCAAGTGACATCCTAACACAAACACCAAATCTAAACCGAAGCGAAAATGGTTTGAAAATAGGAAAAAGCAGTTGAGTAACCAATACGTGACAATGACACAAACAGAAATTTGTGATACGATCATGAAAAACCGCGGAAATTCGTGACTATAGGTGCATAATTTTGTGAGACTCGATTTCAAGATGACCTAAAATTATTCAAAATAAGACAAAAACAAACATTTAAATAACCTAAAGCATCTCAAAATCAAGATATTTCTTAATGTGTTTTGTTATTTTTGTATTGAATATACACATCTGTCTGGTTACGCCAAGTATATTTTATTGAGTGGGCGGGCCTTCGAATTTTGTAGTGGGCAATAGGGATCCTTGAATTTAAAAAAGGTTTTTATACAATAAAAGAAACAAAAATAATGCAAGGCTGATTTGCAATTGGATTTTATATTTATGATATTTAACATGCCACAGAATATTCCCTATTTCCTTTTTTCCTGATTTTGCCACTGAACATCAAGCAGCATGAAATGCATTTCAGGCCAACCAAATCGTTTTGCTTGGCTTCACTGAGCCAAGCCTGGCTAGGTGGGACGGTGTGAGTTTTTTTCTGTAAATGCGGATACACAATGTAATATGTCATTTTTGTCATGTAAAATTCCCTCCTTCCATATATGTAGCTTGAAATGAATTCGTAATTTTTTGCCACTCACACTTGCTGAATATGATCAGATTCCAATCGGATACCTCATCTGATATCCACAGCAAGTTGTGTTAATTTTTGATAAATTTATTAGTGCTATCGACACGATTTTCACTGTTTTTCATGCACCTGGAGCACGAATGTCTTTTTTCGTGGCACACAGCACGAATTTCTATAAACTTTTTTTTGTGCCAGTGGCATGACTTTTTGTATCGTGTCATTTTATATATTTTTTTCTAATTGTTTTTCCTATTTTTAAATTGTGCTTGGGATTAGATTCGGGGTTTGTGTTAGGATGTAATTTTATGCATTGGTTTCTACCAAAGACTGTAAAAAAGATGGAGGACGCCCGTTTGCGCTCTTCCATTGGTGAAAAGTGAAGCCGCCAGTGTCCCGATACGGCGTTGACATCTTGGGGCTTGAGTCTGCGCAGTTGCGATTTTGGGACCAGTCCTGCGCAGTAGTGAGCAGGAAGTAAAGCCGCGTAAGAAAGGCCCCGCCCTCGCTCTCTCAGAATGCGCATATCACACGATATCACAGCTGTCAATCATGACGTAACACCACCGTTTTTATAGCATTAAATAACTCACTAAAAACAAACTTATTTTAAAAACAAACACTTGAATTTACATCAGCGTGATAAAAACTACAGTAAATGACAGAAACCAGCTTCGGAAAAAGATAATTGTAGTTTAATTAAATTGTTTAGTTGGTCTCAGGTCCCATTGACTAGCATGGGGAGGCGGGGTTTATGAACTATACTGGGACCAGTCACTGGGGGCCAGTGAGACGTTTTGGCTTCACTTTTCTGGGCTTGTGCGACACGCTTGGTTTCTACATGTTTTTCGTCCGCTTTAAAAACTATTCTCGCCTGGAGTTGGGGTTAGAGTTAGGATGTCGCAGAAAGTGATTCTAACCCCAAGCGAAAATGGTAAAAAATAGGAAAACAAAATATAAAATTACACGATACAGAAAGTCGTGCCACAGGCACGAAAAACTGTTTCTAGAAATTTGTGCTGTGTGCCACGAAAAAAAAACATTTGTGCTCCAAGGGCACGAAAACTGCGGAAAATCGTGTCAATAGCACAAATAAATTAATCAGAAATCTCAAAACTATACAAATTTCTGTGAGATTGGTTTGAAAAATGGGATTTGGACTTACAGTATGAACATGACAGGTTTGTACTAACTGGATCCAATGAATAGAAGTGATATGAATCCGTCCATGTGCATAGTTCTGTTATGAATCCCACAGACATGTCTGTCCAGTTCTGGATGGTGGCCCTGTCCTAAATCATGAGATCACTTGGCTTTAGGGAGAGATGCAGTGCATCCATTGTTCTGGTCCAGAAGTAATAAAACTCCCTCATGCTGTCCGGCTTGCAATGGCTCACTGCTGTCTCTTTAAGGCTAACATGATTTCACCCCTGACTACTGTGATCAGAAGGTCTCACGGCTTTGATCTTTAACTCTCTGTCAATCAAAATTAGTTATCCTTCAATACTGATCTCTACTCTTTCCCCTCCCTTCAGAGGCCTGTCCAAGAACAAGCATGACTTTGTTTATGCTGAATGTCTTCATGAAAACGGTCACATGCTGAGCTTGAGTTGCTTCACACGAGTGCCACATGTCACCTTTGAGTTGACTATCTTGCGATGAGCAGCATTTCTATTTGATGATTAAGATGCGAGTGAAGCTGGCTATTGAGACTCAAACTCAAAAATGCATAAATACAAGGTTTCATGTATATCAACATAGATAAAAAAAACAATTTTTAACAGGAAAAAATAATTTTTTTAGAAGTTTTGCCCCAAGTCCTGGTCAATTTCTGACCTTAATGTGCACATAGACAAGCCTGTTTTTATTAAAAGATCTATGCTTTAAATTATAAATGTGCTTGAAAAGAATGTAGACATTAAACTTCCTCAGCAGTCTCTCTACACTAAGAATATTACTTAGTTTCTTTACTTACCTTCATCGACATTCCAACAGAAAGGTGAAGTGGAAGTTCTGGAATGACTCGATGACTTCTTCAGGAGTGACTGCTTCCAAAAGAGCTCTGCTCACTGCCAAATAATACATCATCATTCAACTATTCTGCCCGCTTATTCATCTTTCTGTCCACATCAATTTTTTTCTCCCTTTTATTGTTTTTCCTTGTTGGTGAGTGTGTGGAGTTTGAGCATTTTGTCTCTGTTAAGACCTTCACGTCATCAGAGAGTGACTCACAAACAGATCACTGAGGACCATTCAGTCATAAAGATATTTGATACTGGAGTTTGCTGAAAGCTCATCTGTTTCGGAGCTTTTTCCTGTGAATCAAACTTAAAGAGCTAAGTGCAACCCGAGATTTATTTTTAAAGCCAATCAGAACATAACAAATATAGCATAAATCACTGCTGATGGAAATAAATGTTGTTTGAGCTTTAAAAGGAAAGCAGAATATTATAAAGCTGACCTTATATAGGTATAAATTTGTGCTATATTTGTGTTATCTCGTCAATTAAGAGAAAACATTTCCATAAAAAATAGAATTTTTATGTTAATCTGCAATACTGTGATTATCCACTTACCCAATTTATGAAAAAATCGTTCTTTCGTTGTGTTTTACCCAAGTAAATGTCTTCTTCCAAGATCTTAAATGATATACATTGATGAAAATATATTTTAGTGACTGAGGGTGGGGTGAAGCACTGGCCAGATCGAGCAAGTGACAATACTTTTTACTTGCCCGAACGTCTCCCATGCTGGCCACAGGGCAGTCCTTTATGTTGAGCCCTGCGTAATAATTCAAGTTGTTCAAACTTAAACATTTAAAGGTGCAGTGTGTAAATCCACTGCTCACCCCTCGCTTGTGAAACACATAGAGAAGCTATGGTAGCCACCACCGAAAAAACATGTAATTGACAGACAACTTAGTTTGTCCGTTAAAGGCTTCTGTAGAAACATGGCGGCACAAAATGGCGACTTCCACGTAAGGGGACCCTCAGTGTACGTAGATAAAAACATCATATTTTAAGGTAATAAAAACATAACGGTTCATCATAAAAAGGTCTTTATACACCCCTGATAATATAGTTTTGTATATTATTTTGCATTTCTGTCAAGAGGTCCTTCTAAAAATTACACACTGCACCTTTAAGTGCAAGTTTAGATGCAAAACCCTCATTGTTTTACCAGGCTCTTATGTTTAGGTTCAGTAATTTCACTTTAATGGCAAAGAAAAGGTATTAGTCAGTTATTTTGTCGTTTCATTAGTATTTAAGAAATTTGCCTGTCATTTGCTGCAAAACCCTCTAAGTGCATGCACTTTTGGCAAAAACCTTGTTTCCCAAACCTTGTTTCCCATTTCCATCCTGTCTCTCTCCAGCCACTCTTCATTATCATTTCTAAATTAAAGTAAAAGGCTCAACAATTCAGTCAATATCCTGATATATTCAGTAAACCTCCTTTAACCGGGTACTCTTGCAGCTCGACGATTGAAATCTGACGTAAGCGCACAGTCGTTCATCAATTTTTTTACTGTGCACTTAGAGGACTTTGCTTAAAAAGGCATGTGGTGTTAAAATGATTCTGCCAACAAACTGGTATTTCTGAATGGCCTAAGGCAGGAATTAAGTAGATTTGAAGCGAAACTATTTTGACGTTTGAGGTTGAGGTTTTGGTTAATGTCATTATTGCATTTTTGACGGAGGTGGTGTTTAGCGGCTTCTATATCTAAGCTCTTTATATTTACCCAACCATATAGTTGAAACATCTCAGCATTTTGCAGTGTATTTATGAGAATTTCAACTTTATTTTTCCCAAGTTATTTATTTAATTTAGGATAATGAACAAACTTTCAAATTGTCCTCGGAGTTCATTATGATGCAATATCCATCTTAATCTCACGAGAAATTGTACATATTTTATGAGTTAATTCATATTACTTCATACGAAGTTAATCGTGCAAAATTGTACAATTCTCATGAAAAAACAACAACTAAAACCGAACCCTTAACCCCAACATCACAAACTTACGAATGTGGTCATATGAATTTATACGAATTAGCCAACTCATAAAATATGTACGAATTCTCCTGCGATAGAGTTGCAATATCACAAGGAAAATGTAACTACCTTTCAACATTCTCCGCAGATGAAACTCATGTTCAAAAAATCCAACAGCCTACCCTTCCCTATTTCACCACTCCTTTTATGCCAACAAACCAAATTCCTACCTTAATCCACTGACCCAAATTTCTCTTTGGAGATCATAACAGCTTTACATCTGTGTGTTTCCAATAAACAGACACAACGGATCAAACGAAGCACGCTCCGCAATACTCATTTTCAAAACCATTCCAAACATTCAGACACAATATACCACATCAGACATCTCATGATACTCGGTGCACAGAGCATCCTAACTCACTAAGCAGCCTGACCTCAACTGTCTAGACTCATTCAGCACGTTTCTTTACCTGCGTGGACCTTGCCAATAAAAATATGTAGACTAGCAGGGTTACAGCGCAAGGGGAGAAAGGTTATGCTAGCTTGGGGTATTCAGATTCACTGAGTTCGTAAAATATAGTCTGGAGCAGGAAGAGTGACCTGGATAGGCAGATAAATCTAATTAGTACTATCATGGGGATAAATGCAAGACTGTAGATCATTTTACCAGCCTTGCTGTTTGTTATTTATGTCTCAATGTACAATTTAGGGCCAATTCAGCTCTATTTCTATTGTGTATGCAGTATGATTCTGAATCACAGGATTGGTATTGAAAGGGAGACCACATTTTATGTTCGCGGTCGATGGCTCTAACAGAGAACAAAGACAACATGGCCATTAAAAGCCTCCTTGTATTTAATATGAATGATATCATTCAGACCCCTTGAACTCTCTGATCTAAGCATTGTTTTAAAAAAATTCTCTCCGCACCTCAGGAAATCACTGGAAAAGGTGGGATTGTTTGTTTGCACAAAAAATTAATGAAGGTTCTTGCTAGATAATATATGTAGGCGTACAGCCATGGGATGCTGGCAGTCGTCATTTGGAGTACGAGAAGGCAGAGGTGAGCCAGAGGCCACAATTCACTTACGCAGTTGTGCACTGATCAAACACCAAGCAGTAATACTAGCAATTTCTCCTAAACGCCATTGAGCATGAAATGTGGGGTTATTAGGTTAAATCGCAAAATGTGATGGTGAAAATTGGACTTAAATTACACCTGATATTTCCACATGGAAAGGAAAGTCCGTGAATGGGTTTTGAGGGGAACAAAACAAAATAAAACCATGAATGAATGGATAAGCCATAGCTGATTATAAGACAATTAATCTATCAAATGGATTCTGGCACGATCAGACATTTAAATGAATGCATATTAACTTGCACAAAACCATTTTTTAAAAATATGATAGAATGAATAAGTATTTAAATATTATTATATCATTATTTTACTTTTCCTCAGACTTCAAAACATTAATCTGAAAGAAAACGATCTGGAGTTGTTTGAAATCTAGACTGATTCTTAAAGTTATTAATGATTCCCATTAACATTTTGTTTGAAAATATTGCTTCATATTTCCAGTTAAATATTTCTGGCATGAAGGATTAAGCTTGTCAGTACAAGTTACGAAAATACAATATGAAAGGGAAATAACAAAATAATTTGTCTGATGGAAAATATTTAGGCATTTGTAAAACCAAATCAAATTTTTGGCGATATAAATATTATTTTATAAAACAAGTTAACGGCATGAGGTCAA
This sequence comes from Misgurnus anguillicaudatus, assembly GCF_027580225.2. Classification (NCBI taxonomy): domain Eukaryota; kingdom Metazoa; phylum Chordata; class Actinopteri; order Cypriniformes; family Cobitidae; genus Misgurnus; species Misgurnus anguillicaudatus. Next base: position 24,015,481 of record NC_073347.2, on the reverse strand, counting down.
AGAGATGTATTTTCACAACATTTAAATACAGAACTGTCATTGTTCCCATTCATTTCTGTATATATTTGTTTTATATCATTGAAGTTTCTTTTGACTGTAATTTCATCCTGGCACTCACCGATAGGGGTTTAAAGGTCACGTTCTTTCTGATCCCATTTTTTAAACTCTTGTTACTATAATAGCATAAATAATAGCTGTAAAATGATAAAGCTCAAAGTTCACTGCCAGGTGATATATTTTTACAGATTTCGCCTTTCAAAGCCTACAGTGAACGGCCGGTTTGGACTACAGCCCTCTACTTCCTGCTTTAATGACGTCACTAGAACAGTTTTTTGACTAAACTCCGCCCACAGGAATACGTCAGTCGCCAGCTAAGCTAACGACAAGCTAAGCTGCTATCGAATCACAACATACTAAACAAACTACACCATCAGAACTCGATACGTATTTCTGAAAGAGTGACTTCATAGAACAAGGAAGACATTAGCCCGTTTTTAGGACAGTGAAAACTGCTGTATAGAGATAAGTACATTGTGTGAAAAATACCGCGTTTTTTACACGTGAAACATGAACACATGTTATATTGCGAACTGTAAACACAATCAAAGCTTCAAAAACACAGAAAGAACGGGGCCTTTAAAGCTTGGTTGAAAAGGTGAAGGTCATGGACCTCTGGGATTTGTCCGGGAAATAACGGCATACCGCTAAGACTTTAATGAATATGAGACTGTCGTTGCAAATACAACAGAATGTAGCTTTGGACATTTTCTTTTTAGTTAATGAATGAAGAAAATGCTTTGTTGACTCAAAATAAACAATTTTAGCTTTCAGGAATCATAAAAGTGTGTATGTTAAGATGAGGTTTCTTTCGAAATGATGAGAATTCGATGAAAACCCTTTCCTTTCTTATTGTTGGGAGACTCACGGCCACTGAAAGATGACTTAAACGCTAACCACAAAACCATCACAATTGATAGATGCCAAACATAGACGGCTATTGTAATATAAAGGGATGGTAAATGCCTGCGGGTCAGGAAAGTGAATAAACATGAATTCGGCGGGAATACTGCAAACCTCTATCATTTCTTTGGAATGTTTGGAAAGAAACGATTTTGCGAACCGTCGCATACAAAGAGAGCCATTAATATGTCAGGGGTCTTGGGCTTTCCTGACAGAGGTGAAGTATGATTACAGTAAAGCCTTGCAGAGTCATAGCCCAATGAAAAAACAAATAACAACACGGAGATCCGCTGTGTATTTTTTCCAGCACACGGGGTAAATCGGGCAGTTGTAAGAGCAATCTTTGCTTCAGTCTTGAACTCAAAAGGCTACTAATGACCACCTGCATGAACTGCAACACAATGCGGTACGTGATGAATCTGTAGAGGGTAGGAGAAAAATAAGAGAGAAGAAATCCCGCAAAAAGTCTTTTTGAGACTAATTCTGCGGTGGAAGGAAAATATTTGATTAGCTTAACAGTGAGCAGTCAGTAGTGTTGGTCTAGTCTGTGATGATATGGAGGGGAACAGCAGGCCTTTGTCTGCAGACAGAATGGCGCTCGCTATGGGGTCACTGCAGGACTCCAAACATCACAGACGGGGCAAAACTATACACTGGAATTCCTTTCCCTCTATGAATGTTTTATTAGCCATGTGAACAGGTCAGAAAGTCACCCCCCACCATACGATCATCAGCCGTGGCACAGGGGCACATCCAGTCCCGGCTTACTGGCTGCAGCCTGGATCAACTCCAGTGTGGTTAGCTTGATCAAGACGGTATCAGCTTTACAGCTAAAACAACACCATGCTAAACTTCTGGAAAAAGATGCAGTAATGGGAGGCACATGTTAGGGGAGCAAAAAAATACTAAGAGTAAGGTGGTGGCGAAATTTCTGAATTAGACAAAAGTCTCTAGGGGCGTTCTTGTTTGAACAGTGCTTGTTTGAAGGTTTTCACTTCGGGGTTACATTATGTGGCCCAAAGAGTTAAAACAGCTCTTATGATTTGTTTTTGTCAGATGAAAATATCTTGATGTTTAATCACCTACTGTACTTACTGAGACAGTTATTAAGCAATTACCTACACAGTCCTTAAAACTTTCCCCTTACCTTACCACAATTCACAATGGTAAGCTTATAATAATAATTTATATATTCAGGTCGGATTTAATAGGAAAAGTCAGTTGTTTCAATAAAAGGGTTGGTTGCTTCAACCCATGGATTGAAACAACCTAGCATTTGGGTTGAAATTAACCCACGTGTTGGGTTTGTCCATATTTGGACTATGGGTTAAAACAACCCAACATTTTTTAATGTACACTCTAAAAATGCTGGGTTATTTTCAACCCAGCGTTTGGTCAAAAAGGGACGAACCCAACCCGCTGGGTTAAATTAACACAGAAAATGATTATATTTGACCCAACAATGGGTTAAAACAACCCAGCATTTTTAATGGACACTCTGAAAATGCTGGGTTATTTTCAAGCAGCATTGGGTCAAAAAGGTCAGAAAATGGGTCAGAAAATGTTTATATTTGACCCAACAATGGGTGTAACAACACTCTAAAAAGAAACGGTGCCATATAGCACCAAAAGTGGTTCTTTGCTCGTAATCATAGAAGAACCGTTTTTAGTGCCATATAGCACCGGTGAGGCACCAGTGAAGCACCTGTGTAGAACCAAACTGGGGCCATATAGCACCACATATGGTTCTACATAGCACCATATGGCTCTAAACAGGCGCTTCACTGGTGCTTCACCGGTGCTATATGGCACTAAAAACGGTTCTTCTATGATTACGAGCAAAGAACCACTTTTGGTGCTATATAGCACCGTTTCTTTTTAGAGTGAACCTAGCAATTTGTTTTGCAGTCCCTCCAGTGAAACGCGATTATGCGATCGCATGATTCAATGCATAATCAGTCAAAGTCCGCATATTTATGCGGGGGCAGCATTTTTCAAATATGCCGCACTTTCAGCACATAAATTACAGATTTCCGCAGGCAAAATATGCGGGGCTTGCATGATTCTATAATCTCCGCATTTTCTTAAAAAAAGTCACATATATATAGCAGAAAGTTGAAAAATGCGAAGCCATGTCCCGTTGTCATGGGAACGTTATGATTTGACGTGATTATGTGATGTGAACATCATTGAAAAGCTGCAAAAATTGCATAAATATCCTGCATATTCCATTGCATTTTTTAAAAAACGTGCCGCATAATCAAGGATTTTTGCCTGCAACAATCACCAAAAAACTGAGCGTTTTCTGGAAGGACTGGTTTGGAAACAACATTGGTCCTTTTGACCCAAAGCTGAACGTTGAAAAAAAACAACATTTTTAGAGTGTTAGTATAAAGTAACACGTTATTTTACATTTCAAACAGAGATGGAGGTAGAGAGGCACATGCTATAGATGACGGCTTTAATCAGAAACCATTTTAGTTATTGGATAACCAGCTGTAACTATCACCAAAGATATCGGATATAACAAGATTGAGCACTGCTGTTACTATCAATAGGGGACAATGCAACGATCAGTGGAAGTCCAGTTATAAGAAGCAATCATCAATCGATAAAGACTGATGATTTTCTGGGGGAGGGGCTCTATACAGATTCGTGTGAGGTGCTTCATGTCAGGTTTAATTGTTGGCAGTGTTGGGGAAAGTTACTTTTAAAAGTAATGCATTACAATATTAAGTTACTTCCCAAAAAAGTAACAAATCACGTTACTAGTGACTTTTTATGGAAAGTAATACCTACTTTACTTTTAAGTTACTTTTGCGTTACTTTTTCTTACATGGCTGAAGCTTGATTTCTTTCAGGCGTTGCAGATGTTTTTATGACTAAAGTTCTACATTCAGAAATTGCATTTTCCATCGCAAAAATGTCGAGCTCTGCCCTGACATCTCCGTTTCTGACTCAAAGGCTCAGGCCTGCATGCATTAAAAAAATCTAATTAAACTGAAAAGTAACTAAAATATGAATGTGTACATATATAAAGTAATGCATTACTTTACTCGTTAGTTCAGAAAAGTAATATTATTACGTAATGCACGTTACGTTACTTGTAATGTGTTTCCCCCAATACTGATTGTTGGTCAGAAATACTGTATGTTGTTTAATTGTGATTTTAGCATACGATTTTAGAGATACTGTATCTGTCTTTCCCCATTCAAGTAAATAGAACTTTAGTCTTGCATGACTGAAATAACTGCTGGAGCCGTTGCAAACATGGCCACCTACTGGGGCTACTTCCCTATCACATAACTCAATGTTGTTATCCTTAGATGAAATCTCCTTCCGAAAAAATGCCTTGCAAAAGACGATCTCCGGCGAAATTTCATTTTTCAATTTTGTTATTTAACAGGCCTGACCATAGACCACCAGGCAAGACTTCCCAGGCTCTGAATCAATGTTGGCTTAAAGCTTTATTGAGGTGTTACATTGGGAGTTTTTCCAGAGTAAATGTTCAACATGTACCACAAGTAAACACATACGTACACACACACGCACTGTATTCTAATAGCAAACCACCCAATCGAAAAACAACCACAACAGCAGGAGCCATTGTGTTGTGAATGACACATGTTGTGAAATATAGGTGAAAATACATGTAATGTAAAGGCACAACAGCAGTTTTTGCTTTACCCATCGTCTTCCTCAAACAGATATCATATTCTGCATTAAATGCATAGGGGATAAAAAGGTTATTGGCTGAATTACAGTTAAGTTATTAATTTTAAATTAAATAGTGGTAACTGCATTACATAGTACAGTTAAATGTGTTAAATACTGAATAGTAGAGCAGTTTCTCACATTGCATAGATTTTTGGAGCAGTGTGAATACAACAGTTGCGATTCCCAACCTTATAAATCCAGTTGCCAGGAGTGAATGTTTGTGTTTGTTGGCCATGAATTAGCATGAAGACCATTCCTGCTATAAACCTAACAATGAACGAATGACGTAACTTTAGTTTTGGATTTATGTGTAAAAAGCAGAGACAAAATCGACTAACTTCAGACAGATTCAAATGAACCAAAAGTCAAGACAATAAGGAGAGTATAAAATGAAATCATTGCTTTAAATTCTGTATTGGGTTAAACACATCTGAATCAAAGCATTAGCCAATAAGAGCATACAACATGTTCTTAAATACATGCGTGTTTTTGATGTTGTTGACCTTTAACTTTGGACTTTAACTTTCTCAGGTTTGACACAGATTGTAAATACTAAAAGACAGCTGAACTAGTACTCCCTTAGAGCTGACTGAGTGAATATTATGGTTGATAATGCATGACATTAATCTAAAGCTAACTAAGGTGAAAGGCCGATGTAATTTAGTACTCGTGCTGAAAGTCGAACGAGGCTGTCATGCTCCACGTACACATTTGCTTTGAACCGAATGCCCTGGCTCCTAAAATTGTTAACCTCTGTCTAAGCTTGCAGCATAACTGATGTTATAAACAAACTCAAATGTCAAATAACTTAAATCATGTGGAATACAAGGGGTGAGAACAGAGAGACATAATAGAGACGTATTTTCTTTTGTACACTGAATTGTTTTGGATGCTGTATCTTATTCAAAAAACTATCTATGTAAATATATTTTAATGTAGCTATTGTCATATATGGTTTGTAAAGTAATAAATGGTTAAAGTAGTAGAAAATCAGTGACCACTGATTTATATTGGTTCAGTGAATTGTTTGAACATACACTATTAGCAAGGATTTACACATCGTTAAGCTTTTAACACATTATGTGTAATTTTAACACATTATGTGTCATTTTGTGTTAAAATATAGCACAACTTGTGTTAAAAGTAACACAAAATGTGTTGTTTCAATAATAACACAGAGATGGGTGCATTCTGGGACAACACATTTAGTGTGTTGTTTTTAATACATCCGTTCTAAGAGTGTATGAGAAAATAGCTACGTTTACATGGACACATTTTGCCTCCATCGGATTAAAATCCTTCCGATTAATAAATCCTATCATAGCGTTTACATGAACACTTAATAATGTGATCGGATTGATGTGCGTGTTTATATGACACAAGATTTACATCAGATTTGATCATTTGACATGCGCACATTGCACAAATATAGTTTCACGCTGTTTCAAATTGCTTTGTGCCTCATTGATTATAAAGCAGCAGCAAAAACACCCAATCACGTGTGCCCAAAAAGCGTATTTTACTTCACGCGGTGCTGCAGAGACCGTTCGCGAGAGCGAGTCCAAACACACGCGTTTGTGGATCAGAGAATAAACCATGGACTGACCGGACAACGCTGTCTTGTATCACTTTATGGGGAATTGAAAGGATAATAGGAACAAGATTAACAAGACAATCACTTCTTGTGACTTCCTTCAACAAAACAAACTCGAGTTATTTGCGTCACATGTCATTACGGCAATTCTACGTCATTGCACATGTGCATATGCTCCACACTCCCGTCCTGTAGGTGGCGGAAATGCACCTTTCAGTGGGTTTGCCAACCGCCATTGAAAAAAAGAAAAGATGGCACATGCGCAGAGCATCCCAGTTTCAGTTATACATCCGATCAAGTGTATACATGTCATTTTGAGCGGATTACAAACGGTATAAACCACCCCTAACAAGCGGATTAGATTTTTAATCAGATTGGCACTTTTTAGTCCGATTGAGGTGTTTACATGGAGCATTTTTATTCAGATTGATCATTTAAACGGATTACAAATGTCCATGTAAACGCAGCTAATGATTTAAATGGTAAGCCAGCCTGATCTCACAGAAATTTGAACCTATTTTACGAGTTTGCTAATTCATATGAATTGTATAATCGTACAAAAATGTAAAAATATGGTTAATACAAATTATTTCACGGGCTGTTAAATCCTGTTAAATGTTCCAAAGGTGTGCATAATTTTTTGATAAACGCAAACCTGACCTGTCAAATGTCTTAATATAACCACCAAAGCAGTGTCTGTAAGCGTGGTATAAGCAGAATAATTGACTCTGGTCCTTTGAATTATTTGAAAATAATGAGCACCCGCTTCGCGGCGCATTACCACCTTAGGTGGTTTTCTAATAATTTAACGACCCATCGCCAATTATTCCTTACATAGCCACCTCAGAAAATACATATGAATTGTCATGAGATAAGCTTACGTAAGCTTGGAACAATATTTTGTGTATTTGTGGTTAAGTTGGCACCTTTTCCCTGCCATTGACGAGTTATTTTGTCATTTAAGAGAAAACATTTCTCTGCACATGACGCTTTCCTGATGAGTTTTTACAGTAATCTGTAATTCCGCTCTTACCCAATTTATAAAAAAAACTGAAGCAAAACGAATTTTATAACATTTAAAACTTTGTGTATGTTTTGATAACCGTTCTGAATCTGATCTCTAATATAATTCCTTAAGCGGAGGGGTTCAATGGTATTTCAAGCATTCTGACTTATTGACACAGTTATAGAGTTGTTTCCTCATGCTAAACGTAGGCAAAGTGTCAAAAAAGCAGTTGGACGTGTTACATTTTTTGTAATTTTGAGTATTTCTGTGCCGAATGCACTTCGCCAGGGTTCGTACAAGTTTCACTAGTTCGCCTGCGCATTCAGTCTATTGAATGATGGTAAAGTAAAATTTGGCTTGCTGTCCTCAGAGGGAGCTCGAACCCGAGACTCGGCTCGAGCCCCAAGTTCAGAAATCCCCCCTTTTTAACATTGAGCAGAGAGAGAAATAGGCAACATAAAGGAGGAGAATTGGGGAGGAGGAGGGATGCCGGATGAATCGTCAATGTAAGCCGTGGAGATTAACTCGCTTAAATAGGCTATCCGGATGATTGACAGGACTGAATGTTTTAGGCTCCTCCTGAACCTACGTTTAGAACTTCATTTCGGAAAGTTTTTTTCGATTACAGGTCCAACTGACGTTTCAGGGGTTTTCTATATGTATCATTTCTTTATATGGTCACTTCCACCGGAAAACCCCGCCCACCTGTCAATCAGCGGGAGACGCCAGAACTTACAAACATTCACATCACGCAACAGCTTTGTTTAATTTCAAAACTCAACAATGGCACGAATGAAGAAGTGTGTTTTTGGATGTAAGGAGAAGAAATCCAGCCTTATGAAAACAATGGATATAGTTTATTATCCGGGGTAGCAGCGGAGTTTTGCGTGTGTGTTTGATGTGCTGGATTTTCCCAACCGGGTCACGAGTTGCATGCGGTAAGTAAGACTTCTGTCTTATGTTGGAAATAGTCGCGTGCATGGGCCTTTTTACACCTGGTCAGTTCATGTGTTTTCTCTGATCGATAGCTATCTGATTTGTTAAAACTGTTCCATTTACATTTGGCCACATAAATGCATCTTGGCAAAACGGATATGAATCCGATCTTTTACCTCCTCCCATAATGCAAATACACTATTTATTACTCCGCCTTAAAAAAACTTAAGATGACGTTTATGCAAAAATAGGCGGCACTTACTGTATGTTGTACTGTATGTTGGGCAGGGGACGCGCATCTCCTTGCTCGGCATGAGCTGAAGCACGCAGTACAGCGCAGCAGTAGAGTGACAGCGCGGTGATTTCATGTACAGGTCCATGACGGGAAAAGCATTCACAAAACTCTCTCTTAACGTTTATTTCTTTGTTTAATATCATTTGAGTTTGTCATTAGACTTCTATGAAGCTTTTTTACCCGCTTTCATCACCTAATAAGGCAATAAAGCGCTCTTCCAGCTTACTTGCGAGTGACGTGCTTACGTTTGGGAGGAGTAAAGCGCTGACGTATGTGGTTTCATCAACCAGATGCATTTACACTTCTCTAGTTTCATCTGAAATGCGTCCCAGACCACCTCCTGAAGTGGTTTGAGCGATCAGATTTAAATCCGTCTCGAAAACGTTTCAGAGGGCATTTACACCTGGTCTTTTTACGATCAGATAGCTATCCGATCAGAGAAAACGCATGAAGTGACCAGGTGTAAAAAGCCCCCATATTATATAAATGACACGAACATTTGTGAATCATAAGTTAAAACAGTTTTGTATAGTGTTGCATGACTCATACTCGCTCCTCCCGCGGTAGTAACTCCTCCTTCTTCATTTTTTCGTACGTTATCGGAAAGATTCTGTAAAGCTAATCTTTCTTTTATAAATCTGATTCAACTAAAGACTCTTCAGAGATATAACGGATGTTATGTTGTAAATATGCGCGTGCATATATAAATGACATGAACATGTAGTGAATCATAAGTTAAACAGTGTTGTACAGTGTTGCATGACTCGTTTTTGCTCCACCCGCGGTAGTAACTCCTCCTTCTTCATTTTTTCATATATATATATGAATATATATAATTATATATATATATATATATATAATTGTATATTTTTATAAATTTTTTTTTAGGTTAGATCATGCTAAAACTGTATTTTAAAACTGGCTAATGTGCATAAAAGACAAACTAACAAGCAATGACTGTGTCAAAGAAACAACTGTCTATTTATTTTCCGTTTTGTTTAATTGAATTAATGTATTAAAGCATTTTAAATATTACATTGCCAGGACAATACTTGTCTTGTTCTATTCAGTACCAAGATAATTGTCATCTTAATTTAATTTCGCATGACTCCAACACAAATGATCACTGGAAGCGTTGGCTTTTGTTCTGGTGGATGTGTACAGTTCATTGGCTTTATTGAAACGCTCCCACCCCCTTCTCCATTTCAACTTCTCTATGCAATAATACCTTTTAGTACTCCTTATGATCCAACAGTTTTTCCCACAAAACCTTGCTCCGTGTCCGTGGGGTGTCGTGTGTGTTGTCCCTGCAGGTCAGTGGGCTGGAGCAGATAGAGTCATTATTTGGTTAGTGCTCACACCAGCTGGCATTCTCTGTCTGTGAATGAAGAGGCCTTTGTGGATTGTCGAGAACCCGCTGGGCACGCTGAAAACACAACCACATCACGAGGAGCCGAGAAAGGAAGGCCTCTGCAAAAACAGAGAAGACCGAAGTCTCTGCCAGTACAATCACCGCGGTCCTTACAGTCTGTCAAAGAAGTTTTACCCGAGAGACGGCCCTTGGAACATTGCGAGCGCCGGTGGACGAATTCAAGATATCTTTGCGCTCATTGTGGCTCCTCCGCGTGAGAACGAGGGCCAAATGTCTGAAAAGGTATTCTTGGTTGAGCGAGTGTTAAGGTAAACAGAACAAAGCTAGCGTGTCTTAAAGCATGTTCTGGGGTTTCGAAAGACTTATGTAAGCAAGAGCCCCTCGTCTTCAAGCAAAGCAAAAAAAGTGAAATTGTAATTATGGAACATATAATAAAAGATGGACAGACAGCATTGTAAATTTACTGTTAATCAGAGATGTGTCTGTCAATACAGGGCTACTTGGGATGTAAGAGCAACACTTAACAGCGCGGCAGTGTCTTGGAGACGAGTGACAGCATAAGATTTATGAGTCTTGTCATCTTTGGTGGGATTGGCGTATTAAGTTAATGGCACGGTGCTGTTAACTGGAGAATAATTGCCATCAGATGTGGAAATGACAGCAGACGGACTGAGTGGCAGGTGTGATGTGCTGCCTGCAGGTTTAATGCTCTTTACCTGCGAGATCAAAGCTGTCTGTTACCTCACAAGCAAGGTCTCCTGTAACTCATGACCTCATCCTGCTCTCGTGTGATACAGCATCATTGAGGTTGTCATGGGATGTTTTGTTCTCACTGTGGTGTTGATAGCGTTGGCAGAGATGTTTCAAAACATACATATTTTAAGGCGTACGTATTTTACGTGGTGCCAATTTTGAATAAATTTTGTACATTTCTACGATGTGATCAGATAAAGCATGATTATTTGAAAAAGTAAGAATGAAACTCTACCCCTAACCCCAACGTCACTGAAGTTAAAGATCATTCTTTAATGTAATATAGTCTGTTTTTTTACACATAAGCGAGCGTCCACGCACATTGCAAATGTACAAATGTACACGAGGTTTCAAAAATCTGGTGGTGTGCATACAGAACGTGCAAACTCTTCTGATAAGGAAAATTGCATTACACGCACTGTACATGGACCCTCGCTATGGCATAAAAATGACATTACTTCGCCCTTTATCCACCTCTTGAAATACAAGTACATAGTGCCATGAGATTGTGCTGGATATTTTCTCTAACAAGTGTAGATTTTCTTTAATAAAATTTATTTTTTGACATTTTTCACTTATTTAGTATAGGGTCAGTTACACTATTAAACATCTGTGTGCTTTCATCATTGCACAATGGTTATAATAAAAGCTTTTCATTACCTTTCATTCCTTTGTCTTGGTTGTCAAAGCGCTCATGCATGTCAATGAATCAACAATTATGATTTCATGCATTTGCGGGAATTTTTGAGGGTTTGAATCCGGTTTGTTCATGTTTAAATTTCCCTGAGGTGCTACTTGTTAGTCTATACTACATAAACAACACTTCAAGGTGTTTTTAAATTACTGGAAAAACCATTTAACGTCACAGGGTGTCTGGTACTGTAAAGACATTAAATATAAATACATAAAACTGAAATCGGAGATATAAGTCATCAATCATAGCAAAAAAGTGCCAAAGAAATGTTTGGTCTGTGACTGCTCTGTTCTTTCGGTGCTGTGTTTAAACCACTAAAAGCATGGCTCTTAAAACAACACTCTTAAAATATATATTCTGAACTGTGTGTGAATACTGCAGTAACACACTGAGACAATGGATGATGTAACACATGCTGAGAGTGCCTAAAAGCTAAGAAATCCAATGAAAGATATTGCTTTTAAGCACTCTCAGTACAGACGGATCTCATGGAAAGTCATGTTATAGTCACGGAAAATTTTATTAATTTATTTGTGTCCGTGGCACGAAATTCTGCTTTTTTGTGCCTTGAGCACAAATTTCTTTTTTGTGACACTCGCACAAATTTCTATAAATATTTTTTTGTGTCTGTGGCACAACTTTTTTTCATTTTATGTATTATTTTCTCTTAGTTTTTTCCTATTTTCTTATCACTGTCGCTTGGGGTTGGGGTTAGAATAGTCTCAGCCACAGACTGTTGGCTGAACGTCTGATGTTTTTCGTACACTTTTCTGGAAACCCTGTGAGAATGTCAAAGTTGTCTTTGATTGGTTGAATAAACCGGATTTCCAGGAGACGCGAGTGTCGCGATTAGTTTCGGTCCCTGGAAAACAAAGCTCTGACGTTCCATTGAGGAAGATAATCAGTCATGTTCACATGGATAATAATGACCAGTTATAATGATCAGCTAAACATTGGATTCGAAAAAATATGCATAGTTCGCAGCATAGACTATCTCAAAGACGTCCTAGAGTTTTGCTTGAGGCAGTTAGTGGAGTCAAAAAGTTTGGTTCTCCTGAATTGCTTGTATGTGTTAAAAAGTGGAGAGATATGCTTCAAACAGACATTTAACGGGAGCGTCTTATTGGTGTGGCTGTTAAAGAAGTGGACAACGTTGTTCTATGGTGAGTAATGTTGTTTATTTAGATGCTAATCGGTTGCGGCTGGTTATTTCAATAACTGACTTGTTGCCAGCCGGCTCGTTATTGTGGGGAGTCCGAAACGTGACGCTAGACGAAACAAACTGTGATTGGTTGTTTGACATGTCGGTCAAACAGCTCGTGGGCGGGCTTTGTCCAGAAAAAGCAGCGAAAAACACCAGACCTTCAGTATTGAAGGTCTGGCTACGCGAGACTAGGGTTAGAATCACTTTCTGTTACATTTTTAGACATCCTAACCCAAACCCCAAGTCTAACCCCAACTCCAGGCGAGAATAGTTTTAAAGCGGAAGAAAAACATGTAGAAACCAATACATAAAAGTACATCCTAAGCCAAACCCCAAAATCTAACCCCAACCCCAAGCGACAATGATTTAAAAATAGAGAAAAAACAATGAGAAAACAATAAATAAAATGAAACGTAAAAGAAAACAGAAACTATTTATAGAAATTTGCATCACGAAAAAGACATTCGTGCTCAAGGCACGAAAAAAGCTGAATTTTGTGCCATGGACACGAATAAATGAATCCAATTTTGAGTGACTATAACACGACTTTCTGTGAGATCGTGTTGGCTTTTAAGCTCTCTCACTTTGGTGACCTCAAAATAACAAAATAATTCAAAATAACACATTCAGTCTATTATGCTCTTTTTTTTACTTTTTTGGTGAACACATTGGGATTAAAAAAGTATTTAGACACTTTGTGTAAATGAAGATGAATTATACACTGTAATGAAAAGCAAGTGTCAAATTAAAAGAAAAGAAAAGCACGCTTTTTAAGGAAAACATACGGAGGCGGACATGGAGCAAAAATTAAATAAAGTTTAGTTTCGCGTGCACACGTGAAACTATCGCGTTTATTTTCACGTGCGCACAAGATAGTTTTACGTGAGCACGCAAGACTAAACTTTAAATAAAAATTCTGCACATGAAGGTTTTGCCTAAGCAAATAAAAGTGTCACGTGAGCACACAAAACTAAACTTTAGATTTTTTTTACTCCAATGTCACCTTAGGGGCTCGGTAGAAAACACTGTTTGGAATGATAAAACAATAGTTACTGTGTTCAAAATAATTAAATATATTTTCTTTGCTTTTACAACCTTTTATGGTTGTGAAAGGTTAGTGGAAAATGTCTATAGCTAACGTGATGAACTACATTTGAGAGATGTACATCCATTAAAAGGCCCCAGTAAAAATCCCAAAACAGGTTTGAAAAAAAAATCAAGAATAACTTTGCAGATGCCAGTTTGTTATCTACTGCAATGGCAATCAGACATTTGTACATGTGACATGTCTTAATACTTCATGTGTTCTTTCTTGTTTCCTAGCAGTATTTCTGTAGTAGTAAAAAAGAAAATCACAGCCTTGCAATAAAAACAGATTTCCCAAATTTCCAAATGAGCGTGAGTAATTTAGGGCATACCCATAAAATAACTGTCTCCCATACCAGTACAAACAGGGATAGCCCATGACACGCGTTCTGCAGAGCAAAGTAAATGGAAAAACCCAGTATTTCCCACAGCCTAGTGTGCATAGTACACTTCAAACAGAAGTGAGTGGTTTACACTAGCTTACATCAATAGGGCTTTTTTCCAGGTAAGTGCATTTCTAATGGCTTTGGCCAGGGTAAATGCCAGACTCCGGGAGAGTGAGTTTATCTTGGAGCGCTCTGGTATTTTTACACCTTTTATACAAATCAATGACTGACCACTTCCATCACTGGACAAGCAGGATTTCTTTTTGCTCATTGGTCAATCTTTTGTCTGTTTCTATATGTGCCTAATACAATCCTACATGCTAAAGAAAAGACTGAGTTTTCACGGACTGAGTTTTCTCTATTAATGTGATTGCATATATATTTGCAATGATGTTTCTTTATATAAATATTATTAATATCACATTAATTATTAATATTACACTTTTCCAACTATTAAATATTTGAAATGTGACATAATTTGCTGTGGTCGTAACATTATGCGTTACGAATATCAATTATGAATATCAAACGAGAAACAAAGTAGTACATACTACTATTGCTCCAGTGCTGAACTAACTTTTGGAAACTAAACAGAACAAGGGCAGCTTTCCATAATGGCAGCCGTTTGTTTGTTTTGCTAACCCGCTAAGATGGTTAAGGTCTCCGAAATGGCAGACTCTGCTTTAGGGTTGAATAAGACGTAGCGAGGCTGATGTGGCTGGTTACAATGCCTGTCGTTTCTCCCCGCTGTGCCACCCATGAGCTTAAATTGCTAATGGCCCTGCCATGTATAAATACTATTCTCTAGTTAATTAGTCACAGTCACCCGCTGTGGACTACGCTTCCAGCTCACACTGTAGGGCGAAACTGAAGGCCTACATTTTAAATTTTCCCCTGAAAACAATGTGTGTCAGTGAGCTTTATCATGAGCATTATTCTGTGGCATTAGGGGCAGTTGTTGGAAGCTTAAGAGGGTCAGGAAAACAAAGCTTAAAGAGGCCTACAATAGGTAAAGCATTATAAAGAGAAAAATCCATTAGCTCAACTAAATTAAAATAATACATTGTTTAAAACCTATAAACAAAGTGTGTTGATTTATGCTAGATAATGTGTCACATGCTGCATCTTCTGCATAGGTTCTGGATCTTTAAAGTAATCGTACGTACTTTACAAGGTGACTAATTTGGATTGATTTGTACGACACCACTCGTACAAGGGGTGTTTTTATATGATAATTGTACGTTTTTGTACGACTCGCTTTACGAATAAGCAAACTTGTAAATGCTTATGAATTCCAGGGTTTCCCGCAGAAAACTTGCTAGTTAAGGTGGTGTGGGTGGGCAGGGCCGGGGACATGGCAAACAAAGGGGCGGGGCGTACGCGTGATGATGAAAATGAAATTATATTTATATATTAAAAACACTCAAATAAAACTTAACTTTGAAGAAAGTATGACAGACATGAACACATACTAGATTTTTATAATAAAATGATTTTAAACGAATGCCTCTAACGGGAATAGATGTGTGATGAAGTGAAACTAAAGGGTTAATAAACACAAACTGAAGCAGATGTTGTAGAACGTCTTGCGAATGATGATAGATAGTGCGAAGATTGTAAAAACTGATTATTTCCCACTATTAATTACATTATCTTAATGAAGTGTAACTACTGTAGCATGTAATAATGCACATAAATAATGTGAGCAAGAGTGCTTAACAGTTATATCGAATCAACAGGCATGTGCAACCTATCTAGCAGGTTGCTCAAACAACAAAATCACCAGTTAACTTACTTTAAATTTGCAAGAACTAAGACTAATACAATAACAGGCTTAAATAAACCCAAAACATAAGTCCATTTACAGTTCTCACGGATACGCGTTTTATCAACTGGCTATCCTCCAGACAGTGACGGACCACGTCTTTCTCTCATTTCGGCTGTGTGGCGCGCGTGCACTCGCGGTGTGAAGCGAGTCCGCGCTATTCTCTGCGATGTTTTATCAACTGGCTAGTTATCCTCCAGACAGTGACGAACCAGGTCTTTCTCTTATTTCGGCCGTGGCGCACGTGCCCGCTTGTGGTATTCTCCGAGATACACTTGACAGCCTTTTGTGCAGCAAATTTTTAATTTTTTTGGGACAACCTAGTCAAGGCAGTAGGGTTTCCCAGCTTAGGTGGGCCGCCCGAACTGCAAAGTGCTGCGGGTAACCCTGAATTCCTGTAATATCAGACTGGGATCTTACATGATGACATGAATGGTTGGATGTCCTCTCATGAAAAAACAAACTTATTACTTATGCTCTGCAGTATAATTGGTAATTTTGCAGAATTGGGCATGCCTAAATTTAAAGGTCCCGTTTTTCCTGATCCCATTTTTCAAACTTTAGTTAGTGTGTAATAATAATACCTTACATTTATATAGTGCTTTTCTGCAGCACTCAAAGCGCTTACATATGAATGAGGGAATCTCCTCAACCACCACCAATGTGCAGCATCCACCTGGATGATGCGACGGCAGCCATATTGCGCCAGAACGCCCACCACACACCAGCTTACTAGTGGAGAGGAGATAGAGTGATACAGCCAATTAGTATGAGGGATGATTAGTAGGCCAATGGGCAAGTAATGTTGCGGTTATAGGATAAATAATACCTGTAAAATGATAAAGCTCAAGATTCAATGCCAAGCAATTTATTGTTTTTTCAATTCAAAGCCTACAGCGAACGGCCAGTTTGGACTACACTCCTCTACTTCCAGGTTGAATTACATCAATATAAAAGTTTTAGACTAACCTCCGCCCACAGGAACACATCAGTCACCAGATAATCTCAAACGGATCTGGCTTTACGCTGAGCTGCTGTTGGATCACAACACACTAAGCAAACTGAAGGAGGGACTTTATAGAATAAGGAAGACATCAGCCCATCTTTAGGACCATAAAAAATGCGGTATAGAGATAAGAAAACTGTGAAAAAATACTGTGTTTTTCAGTCCCTCCAGAAAAACGCGATTGGCTGATTATGCAATATATCGCGGGATCGCACAAAGTCTGCATATTTATGCGGGGCTGCATTTTTTCAAAATACGACGCACTTTCACTGCATTAATTACATATTTCCGAGCACAAAATATACGGGGCTTGCATGATTTCATAATCTCCGCATTTTCGTAGCAAAAAGTCACATATATATTAGCAGAAAGTTGAAAAATGTTGCATTTACTTCCCAAAAGCGCAGCCGTGTCCTCTATTGCCATGGGAACGTTATGAAGTGACGTGATTATGTGACGTGAACATCATTGCAGCTTTTGCAAGTTTCCGCAGTTTTTGCACGTTCCGCAATTTTCGCAAATTCCCACAATTCCATCGCATAAATATCCCGCATATTCCATCGCATTTTTTAAGAAAACGTGCCGCAAAATAGAGGATTTTTGCCCACAACAATCACAAAAAAAACTCTGCGTTTTTCTGGAAGGACTGTTTTCTTTACACACATGAACACAAGTTATATTGTGCACCATAAACACAATCATGCTTCAAAAACATGGTAAAAGAGTCATCTACCCACATCATTTGGAGTAATTGATTCAAATTATCTTATTTTACAGAAAACTTCGTGTTCAACAACTATATTTTTTAAACATTTTTGATGATGCAGTTTTGGACTCGCCGGCGGGTCTGCAGAGATTAAGGGGTTTTAAACATTTTATTTTTCCAATTACTGCTTTTTTATCTTACCCAGTCGAATTGTTATTGTCAAATGTGATTTGCTTTGTAAGAGAAGCTGGATGTAGGCAGTGGCTTAATTCATTCAGAAAGAAGGAAACTGACAGAGAATGTACAACAACCAAAGGACAAATTGTTATGGCTCAGATCCTTATTCAAAGCTCGGGAGATTCATGAAGTTCTCATTAATGTTGCAACGATCAAATTCTATAAAAAAATATACAAAGACACAATGACAAGAATTGTTCACTTCAAGTATTTCTGTATTGGAGTTATAAAATTAACTCAGTCATGGCAGATCTTTGGAGAATGAAGAAATTATTTGAATTTATATTCATGATGTGCGATTATTTGCTTTCATTAATGTTGAGATCTGATATTGTATTGTATGATCCTATATCAGTGTAGCCAAAGCAGCTTTAGCTTCTACCTGCATCCAAGCATATGAAAACACATGAAACATGTTTAGTATATGGCAAAGTATATGGGAAAGGAGAATATAATGGTTGTTATACAAAGAGAATAGCAGATGGCCTGGATCTAGCCTCTGGCATTTGTGCCCTCTCCCACTTCTGCTATTAAAACACGATGGGTGGAGGAGGGAAACTTAATATTTCAACTCTGGCTTAACAATTTGTGAGCTTCACACTTCACAACAAAGGCGACTGAAAGTTCTTTGTTGGGTGGCATTAATCATGGCATTGAACCTCGATGTTAGCAGCAGTTAAAGGCAGCCATAAAAACCAGGAGAGCTTTCATTTACTGTTTCATTAAGATCTGTGGTCTCAGGGATTCGGGACATTTTTGTTCTGAGATATTTCATCCATCCATGTTTTCTTATATGTGCAAGTGCCTTGGTGGATTCATGCTACATGTAGGAATTGAACTAACAACCTTGGCGCTGCTAACACAAGGCTCTATTTGAATGACAGGAACACAAATGCTAGATCTGCAGACACATCTCCAGGATCAAATAAGATCTGACAGGTCAGCTGATCTAATAGGGAAAAAAAGAAGCTGAGTTTTGAATGTCTTCCTCTCAAGTTATTCGCAGATGGAAGGGCTGCCTCATGAAACGCCTGTTGTTTTAAAAAAGCTTTGGAAAACGAAACAAGCTGGCCACATAAGCAGGGGGATTCCATATGTGCAAACACGTCACCTGGGCTTTCCTCATCATCTTTTTCCTCTCTTTTGCTTAATTCTCCAACTTGTGCTGTTTTTGGACTAAGAAAAAGCAGCGAAAGATTGTTATGAATCAATTAAGTCGTTTCAGTCGTAAATTGCTGGCAAAATGTATGAATACACAACACGGTCACTCGACTTTGATCTCTCACTTCACAAGCGGCCACAACTGAGTTCTCGCAGATCAGACAGACTGATACGCCTGATTATTGACCGATATTTGGATGAAACACGAACTGTGGACTGGGGGCGACAGCTCCTCCTTTGATTGGGCGAGTGATGAATTACAAGGAAGTGCGGTAACCGGAGCCAAATCAACCACACGATGAGAGGGGACTGTGTGTGTTTTATGGTGGGACATAGGAGCTCCCATTTCTCATTGTCTCTCTCTGAGACTTCTTTGAAATGGAAGTTCGATGTTACAGAAGACCGAAACACTTGAGCAGTCTGTGTGTGCGTGTCTGCTAGTAATCGTCGTTTTTTATTAATGAAGTGACAACCGTGAAAGATGTGTGAGAAACTTGCCACACTCCACATCCTTCATACTGTATAAACCTGTTTTACGCTGCAGACACCTTGTGAACTTCTTCTTCATTCACATACACAGAACTTATTTATGAGGGTTTTACTATAGTGTGGGTCAACTGAAATGTCTTTTTTTACTATATTTGTGAGGATGTTTTCAAAGATGTGGCTCTCAGAAATGTAACTTAATTTGTACTGGACACTAAAAACAAATAAAAGTGGTTTTAATATGGGCAACAGCATTTACAACATATTTCACAATCTAACAGTCCAATTGGGTTTTCCAAAAAGGAACTTTTCTGCTATATGAAAGCAATCCATGTTTTTAACTTAGAAAGATATTTTATGGAAAATATTTTTAGGTCATTTCCTATCCACACCTTATTACAAATCTATGCACCACTATGAAAACACCACCGCTGTGCACTTTACAAAAATAAAGGTTCCTAAAAGGTTATTTGTCTGGCTGTAATGTTCCATAAAGATCCACTTTCTGTTGCACAAAAGGTTGTCTGTAGTGTACAGTAAAGCGGTTCAACAGAAGGTAAGAAAGAAGTAGTTCCTACAAGAACCTTTGACTAAATGGTTCTTCGGAGTAAAAAATAGGGTATACTCTAAAAACAACTGTGCTAAATAGCACTAAAAGACAAGTGGTTCACTGGCTCGTAATCATAGGGGATACATTTTAAGTGCCATATATCACCTGTGTAGAACCATTTTGTGTTATGTAGAACCATATGTGGTGCCACATCACCCTGTATGGTTCTTCTTAGGTGCTATATATGAATAAAAATGGTTCCCCTATATGATTACAAGTTTTTAGTGCACAATTTTTTGGTGTTCTTCTGTGGCACCACTAAGCCTTTGTAGCACCCTAATTTTTAGTAGTGTATTTTTAAGGGTGATTACTTGAGGTTCCTGAGGGAAAAACAATACTATACATACAGATGACACGAAGAAGAGGACATTTTCTTGCTCAGTTAAAAGCACAGATCTTATCAGCTAAAACCAGGATTCGCAGAAACATCAGAAGTGCCACTGGGTGCTCTTGTGCCATCTACAGGTACACTTGAGTCCTATTTTTTCACATTTTTTTGCTGCTATATCTTCTTCTGTTACACTGTTTTTTGGCTTATTAATAAACATTATTAGATTATAATAAAATAAATACTAGATTATTAGATTACTCTGAAAGGTATAATAGAAGGAATAATACTAATCATATTATTACTAGTTTTGCCATTAATCATCAATCTATACAAGTGATAATGTCAAAGTAGCAACCTATAATAGGTTTAATTTACATAAAAAGGTGAGTGTTTAATAACTTTGTCACCTAGGTCTAGGTCTAACTACTGCAGATTCCTGGTAGTTACAGTTAACAAAAATATGAAATACTGCACAAAAGTGACACAAAAGATATATCGGGCTGAAAAGTAGCAGCTGCAAAAAAAGAAAAAAGTGACTTTCAGATAAAACGAATGTGTTAAAATAACACATCTTGTGTTAAAGGGATGGTTCACCCAAAAATGAAAATAATGTCGTTAATGATTTAGTCCAAGAGCTTTCTGCCCTGCTGAAAAAAACAATAAAACCATTACAGAAAATTCTAATGATTTCCATTAAAATACCAATAGGAACCATTAGCTTTTACCTTTAAAACCACTACACTATAGTGTGTTTTGGGCCATATTCCATTAGAACCAATACATATAACCAATACATGCCATTAGAGACCAACAAAGACCAATACACTGTAGTGTGTTTTGGGCCATATTCCATTAGAACCAATAATATTCCCAATAAAACCAATACAATTTCTGTGATGGTGTCCATTGGTTTTTTTAGCAGGGTGACCCTCCATTGAAAATCTATGTACGGTTTACTGTCCAGAAAGGTAATAAAAACATCATCAAAGTGAGCCATGTGACATCAGTGGGTTAGTTAGAATGTGTTGAAGCATCGAAAATACATTTTGGTCCAAAAATAATAAAAATTACAACTTTATTCAGCATTATCTTCTCTTCCGGTTCTGTTGTGAAGTGCATGCGCGAGGCTAAAGTCACGTGACTGCAGTGACGCGGTTGACGTGTTATCCTCAGACATGTTTGCAAAGTTTTTTTTTCAAACTTACAGCGTGCGTCTCCCTCAGACTGTAAACGAAGCTTGGGCGCACAAAAAAAAAACAGCTGGGGCGCACCAGATAACACGTCAGCCGCGTCACTGCAGTCACGTGACTTTAGTCTCACGCATGCGACGCGGAAGAGAAGACAATGCTGAATAAAGTCGTTATTTTTGTTATACTGATGTCACCTGGACTACTTTGATGGTGTTTTCATTACCTTTCTGGACATCGGACAGTAAACCGTACATAGATTTTCAATGGAGGGTCAGAAAGCTCTCGGACTAAATATGAAACATCTTAAACTGTGTTCCGAAAATGAACGGAGGTCTTACGAGTTTGGAACGACATGAGGGTGAGTCATTAATGACATTATTTTCATTTTTGGGTGAACTATCCCTTTAAAGGTGCAGTGTGTAATTTTTAAAAGGATCTCTTGACAGAAATGCAAAATAATATACAAAACTATATTATCAGGGGGATATATAAAGAATTTTTTATAATGAACCGTTATGGTTTTATTACCTTAGAATGAGACGTTTTATCTACATACACAGAGGGTCCCCTTACATGGAAGTCGCCATTTTGTGCCACCGTGTTTCTACAGAAGCCCTTAATGGGCAAACATTTTTTACTAAGTTGTCTCTGACGATGACATGTTTTTCCGGTGACGGCTACCGTATCTTCTCTATGCGTTTCAAAAGTGAGGGGTGAGCAGTGGACTGAGCCGTTGGCTTCAATTCGCAACCTCACCACTATGATGCTGTTAAAATTTACACACTGCACCTTTAAGAACAACACATCTAATGTCTTGTTCTTAACTAGACACATCTCTGTGTTATTTTTGGAACAACACACTTTCTTTTATTTATTTGAACACAAAATCAACACGAAATGTCACATAATGTGTTAAATAGGATAACACAAAACAATGTGTTAAAAATTAACACATCCTTTCTTAGAGTGAAAGGGTACCACCCCTAGCTGTCACTGGGGTGGTACCCTTTCAAAAAGTACACCTAAAGAGTTCATATTAGTACCTCAAAAGTATTGGTCAAATGTATACATAGGCTATAAATGGTACATATTAGGACCTTTTAATAGGCACTGCTCCAGTGACAGCTAGGAACCATATTTTCAGCATTTTTCTGACAATATATAAATGATGGCAGAGCACATCTGATAAAGTCACTCTCTTTCCATTGTGCTGAAATCAGTTAACACTTGTTTACATTCACAAGCTATTAGAGGATCCATCCATATTATATGTTCATCACCATTTCTGACAGACAGTAGAGTGGATGAGAGCTGCTTACAATATGACGTCATCTGTACGGCAGTGACCTATTTATGATCTTTATCTCTCTAAATGTCAGGGATTTAAAAGTCAACATCTGTCCCTTTTTGAGAATTCTGACATCGTCTTCATAAATCCAGTTCCAAATGAAATAGTCTGTTTAATAAACAGGGAGATCCGTCGCACACTTTGTAGCCGTCACGATTAATATCTCTAGTCGAATATAATCCTAACTGAAAGCAGTAAGGCGCTCTCATTCTTTGAGCGGAGAACAAATGACCCGAATTAGAGGTCTCATCAGTCCTGTCTCCCGGATCAGAGCACCTCTGCATGTCAAAGTCACGTTTTAATCGCAGAGGTAATTGGAATTCACGTTAATGAAAACAAATGGCTCCAGGAGCTCCTAGCGCTCCGAGTAATAAATTATTATTGCTCCCAACAATCACATCTCCCTGCATTTTTCAATTACACGCACCCAGATGAGTTGCTCAAGTAGAGCCACATTTGATGAAGATAAACGATCTTCCCGTAGAAGTCCGAGTGTCTCATTGTAATAGTTGTCTAATTTAGGCACATCTCCCGTGATGTGAGACATGATTTATCTGTCTGCATCTCCGGCTTGACAACGCAGTGATGTAATTGAAAGCAGGTGCTAATTACACTTGTGATTGGGCAGGAATATTAACAAACAGAGGACGGTGTGTTGATCAGGAAAGCTATTTTCCACAGAGCGATCAAACAGTCATTAACATCATGTCGACAAGTTTTCTCGATAAAAGTCAAACGGAGGGTTTAACTTTGCGCATAGATTAATGAAGCCACTGCTGGTTAGAGTTTCACTGCTGTCCCCTCCATCTGGCATTATGGGTAACTGGCGTCCCAGATTGCCATACAAGCCAAGTAATCTGTCGTTCAATGTCACCAATTCTGCCACGCTCCGGATCTCCGGGTTTATGGCGCACTGTAAAACAACTTTTAGATTGATCACCTCTGAAATAATATTTCTCATTCTTTATCCACTATAAAAATGATCGATTGACACAATATACACAATAGCTTTTGGAAAAAACACACAAGAGTCCTTTGAATTGTTTAAACATGCCCACATCACACGCTTTTCTCTATGATTTATAATCTGAATACACGCAACTCGCTGTACCTTTCAGAAACCATAGAGTCTTTCTTCTAAAAGTCTCGCAGATTCAGACGGCAAGGCGTAATTGCTGACGGTAAACATCGTGAGGCGCATGATTTAAGTGCGCTTTAAAATTTAACAGAGCTGAATCTAAAGGGCACGTTGCCAACCCACGGTGTTAATGATGCCGTTCATTCGACTTCTCTCACTCCCTGGAAGGACTTACTATAATTGTTCTAGTTGTCGTGGAAAATGTGTTTTTGAAGATGGGCCGAGACAGAGGCCAGCCAATGGGCCTCGAAACAGATGGGTTCTCAGGCATAAGCTTACAAATAGGTTTGGAGTGTAAAGCCGATTAAGGGAAGTTAGGTTAGCTGTTCAGATAGCAAAAAAGAAGCGGAGGTCATTGAACAATTGCAAAGGTGTCAAAAAGAGCTTAGATCTTCTGCTGAATAAAGACAGACGGACTGTGTGTCCAAGCAACATAATACCAGCACAGAAAAACCCAAAGGGTTTTTGGCTGTGGTTGAAAGAACGTTCTTATTGTCAATCAACAATGTCGATGTGTCAATCACAAAACAGACAGGTCAGGTTAGCCGGGGGTCAAGTCTCCATACGTCTCACTCACTTAAAATGAAACACCGTTAAGCGCAGCTGCAACTGCATTCACTTTCACAAGCCTGGCGTCTGCTATTGGCAAGCATAATGTTGAAAAATAACCCCAGACACCAAACGCTCTTCTATTCAGCTCACGGACAGACGGTTATGTCTTTAGCAAATTTAAACCGAGTGACATGAAAAGATCTAATCGTCAGAGAGGTCCTCCAGTGAACACTTTTCAGAAACATTTTTGGTTACTTCATTGACTTTACATGTCCTTGGAGAAGCACTCAACCTTTTTAATGCGATGCAGATAAGGGTTGGCGCGCAGATGTACAATTCGTTTTACCTCCCAAGTCATCATGTCGGTGATGAACGTTCTTCCATATTAGAGTCTTGGCACAGAGGGATATAAAGGGATTGATTTACCCATCTGGGGTCTAACATCTCTTTGTGTTTGGTTTCAAGTGTTTTATAAGTCTTTAGTTTGTCCACTTCTAACAGGAGCACTGAAACTTAAAAACAGGGCAAATGCAAAGGGCGCCCAAAAGTTCCCAAGGGTCTTTAAGGGATAGTTCACCCAAAAATTAAAATGTATTTACTCTCCCTTATGTTGTTCCAAACCTGTATTAGTTTCTTTAGTCTTGTTTATCAACTGTGTTCCTACAATTATTTATTAAAATATATTCTTTTGTGTTCAACAGAGTAAAGTAACTCACATAAACAACATGAGGGTGAGTAAGGGGCCGATCACACCAAACGCATTTATGGCAGTTGCATGCACTTTTTTGAATGATTTTCTATGAGCGTTTATGCAAACAAAAGCGCCCGACGTCATTTGCGTCTTTCCATTATCCAATTGTATGAGGAGGGGTGGGGGGCTTTCCGTTGTGGTGACGTTTACAGTTGAACAACCGGAGACTGCACTCACTCACTGTCTCCTGCGTGTTTGTGCACCTCTCACCCTCGATCAAGCTCAGCGCAAGTGTCCTCTTTGTAAAGTTTCTGCTAATATGACAGTTAACAGCAAAAGAGCGCTCACGCTTCAACATTTGATTGACAAGACACATAGATATATACACTAGATGTCGCCTTGGGGTTCTGAGCATGCGTCAAAACCGCCGCCATCTTAGAACAGGGGTCTTGTCATAGGAAGTATCTAGGTAAAGCTGCTATCTCCGCCTGTACTTCGAATTCATGGACGATGCCGGACTTTTGTGCTGCGTATGGATATTAGACCTACTAGCACTATGCATTATGGTTAGAAAAAGTAGATTTTCTAAATTTTAAAACTTAAATTTTTTTCTTGACCCAATGCTAAATACATGTCTGACTGTTGAATCGAACCAAAAGAAAATGAAGGAAATCGCATTCATGACGATTTATGGTGATTTTATTTCCGTTACACCATTGCCTACAATGACGCTGATGCGGGAATCCCCTGTTTCAAGATGGCGGCTCTGTTTGACGCATTCGGTCCAATGAACTGCCGTAGCCAAGCCGACATCTAGTGTACATATCTATGGACAAGACAGCTCACTCGGTGGTTGCCTGGCAATATAAAAAGCCGCACCGCACTGTTCTTTTTTAAAGTGACCAAAAAAGGCATTGCGATGCGCCTTGTGTTTCCAAGTGTTTAAAACGTGTTTGATGTGATTGGCCACTTATATTACCCAAGCCAAACTGCGCCCGAGCACGATTGACTCCTAAAGCCTGGTTCGCTTGACTAGTGTGATCACTAAGGTGTAAGGTGCCCGGGCACGGTTTGGTTAATCGCACCCTGGCCCACTTGCAGAGGTGGGCTGGAATGCGGTTCACTTGGGCTCAGGCGCAGAATGCGCAGCGTGATCACAAATTGCACCAGAGCACAGTTTAAAAGGAGAGACATCAATTGCACGACCACTCATCTATATCTGACTTCGTAAGGGGGCGTGCACACCAAAGCTTTTACGCCTGCGCATGTTTTCCGGCGCATGTTTTCAATTGTTTCCAATGGAAGCGCTCGGCAGTTTTTCCGCGTTCAGCGCTGAAAGAGATTCAACTTTGGGTGAAAAGCTCCGCTCGTCAATATCAGTTCTCACACAACCGTCCAATCACAGCAGAGGAGGGGCGAGACAAGTATCACAGCTACCAAAGCGCTCAGCTGAAGAAAGCTGGCGCTCAGCTGAATAAACAGCTGGCATTTGGCGTTCTCCAGCCACGTAAAAAAACTTTGGTGTGTCCCGCCCCTATAAAACTTCTGATGCACGCAGCAGGGTTACGTGAATGTCTGAGCTGCACACGCGACAGATCAACTAAGCAATATGATACGCATATGAGAGGGGAGTGTGTCATCGAGCCCCAAATGACTCAAAATAAAAAACAAAGATTTAACATTACGATGGGCTGAAGAGAGTGTTAAGAGAGTGCCCAACTTCCTATTTTCTTCAAAACAATTGCTTTCTAATGATGTAAGTGTGCCTAGATCACTCAAAGTACAGGGTGAGTTCGTGCTTCAGGGGAAGTAGGGAGGGGGGAAATCATGGCTGGGGCACGGTTTGGTTGGGTATATATGAGTGCACCCTAAATAATGACAGAATTTGTATTTTTGGGTGAACTATCCCTTTAAGAGGTAAACGTCCATTGGAGTGTCCTGTTAAATGACACAGTTAGTCTACACCAAGCAGAACATTTGGAAAGTGTTTTTTTTACTCCAAGTACTGTTTACAAACCAACCGCAAATTTAAGGCCCTATCTTTTCAGAAAAGAAAGAACTTGACAAATTCAAAAGAAAGTAGTAAGTCTCCCACAAAGGACTGTGATGCCAAAACAGGGAACTGCTGGCTCAAACAGAACATAAAAATCATCTCCAGCTTCTTTACAACCTCCAGATAATTACATCTGAACTTGCAATCCCGACTCGTCATAATTGCCTTTTCTCGACTTCCTTAGTGTCCATTTCTTTTCTTCGATTTGGTTAAGCCCATCAGAGTATGTCGCTTTTAGGCATGTAATGAATGGCTCCTCTGTCGCTATAGCAGTCACCAAAGAGACGCCAGTGGAACGAACGCATACAAAGGACAATGTAGAAAACAAACAGAGTACCAGCTGCACTTCATCGGCCCAGATGGGCAGATCCCCAACCTGCTCCCATTCACTAACATTTCTTTCAGACACCCGGCGTCACAAGCTGGTTGCAAACCGAATCCACAGACCTTTAGATTCTCCGATAGTTCTCTTCCCTTTCCACAGGACAGGAGCTAAATTGTCAGCACAAGGAAAGTTCAATAGGATTTACTTTCTAAATCTAACTATTAGCCCTGTGCTCTCTGTGCCTCTGGATCTTTTTAAATGAATGGTTCAGTTGAAATATCACATTGTTTCATATCTATACTTCATCTTCACTGCTGGAAAAAAGCTTGGATGTTTTTACAGCACCCATTGGATAGCGGCTCTCCTGCGGTTAATCAGATACAATGCATGATGGACACAGGTAGAACACTATAAGTTATTGACCAGACTGCTAGTCAACACCTGCTCTGATGACAATCATCTGCTTTTTCCATCATTCATTCACTTCTATTCACCCTCACGTCGTTTCATAAGTTAAGTTCCAGCTGTTCGTATCTGAGACGCCTTGCGCTTGTGGACGGGTTTCTGGTTGCTCTCAAAGACCCACTGCTGTCCCATTATGAACTTATCCTTTGCTCTCCACAATTCATCTCAAATTTATAATCTTCACAGGAAAACGTTCTTTAGTTTCTGTCTCATGCATCTTATAAGCGAGACATCTCATTTCATTTTACTCCTGAGAAAGCTGAAACTGTGGAGTGTCTCTTTTAGTTTTTTGGGGGGCCATTTTTGCATTTATTTCATTGACATTAGGAGAGGACAGGAAAGTACAGGGTGGAGAGAGGGATATAGGAACGGCAAAGGGATTTGAACTTGGTGGCTGAAAGTGCGTCTGCACCATATGTTGGAACGCTCCACTACACCATCTTTTAGCATTATTTATGCATTCTAACTTAAGAACCAGTTTGACCCATTCAATCGTAGTTTAATTTATATGCAGTTGACTGTCTTAAGTATTTATTAGTATTAGTTACACTAATACTGTATAAATCCTCCAAGAACAGCTTAGGATATTGCCTAGTTTGTGGCCCATTACATGTGTGCTATTTCTTTTATGTTTGTAACAAAAAAGTTATGTCTGCGCTACGCTGTGAACCCAAGAGTTGGTGGATTTACAAGGAGCCTGTGAGATCATTTCTACACTTTCCACACCCTTATAAATCACAGACTCTCTCCAAATACGCGGCTCCAAATGACTTTACCACAACAATACACCCACTGCAGCTCTTTACACACAAATTAATATTCAACGTCATACTGCACTATTCAGTTCACAATGACAGCTGCTCTTGAAGTATTACAGACCTGAAGGAGGAGCAGCTCATGGACAATCAGATTACCATCTATAATAATTCCTAAAGTATGTTCAAATTTCCGCACATGCGGTTTCGAATGAATGATCGATGACTGAAGCATGTCAGCTATGAACCACATCCTCTGACAGTTCCCTTCTATAGGGGCACTAAATCAGACCTGTGTGTCTTCACCAAAAGGAGTTGATTTATAATAACTATTGTAAAAAAAACAATAAATCAACAATAAACAATGAAAAGTTCCCTGCTGGATTATAGACTAGCTATTGTATACACTCATAAAAATAAAGTGCTACTTTACAGTGATGTCATAGAAGAACCATTTTTGGTTCCACAAAGAACCATTCAGTTAAAGGTTCTTTAAAGAACAATTTCGGGGTTCCCACACCTTAGTTAACTTTAAATTCAATGACCTTTCCAGTTCTAATACCCTCAAATTCAAGGACTTAATGTGGGGACACATTTCAAGTGAGAGCAAGGTTACCTTTAAAGATACATCGTTACAGTTCCCTTTCGAGGGAACTCGCGCTGCGTCACTGCAGAGACAATATGGGGACTCCCAAAAGTGTAAGTGCATCTGAATGTGTATATCAAATTCAACCAATGGTGAGGCTTAATGACAAAGACAGGGTGACGTGGGAGCCAGGAAGTATATCGCTATCTGAAATATTGCCAAAGACGGCGTTACAAGGACGCAGGAAGTATGGCAAGGGAGATGCATGAATCAACATTCAAATACAGAAGATATAAGCATTTAAAGCGACCAGTTTAGCACATGCACTTCAAAAATCTAGAATTTTTATGATATTATCCGTCACTACACAGGGAATAATATGGATTTTTTTCCAGAAAACTCTTGCATAAAATAGATTCAAACACTTTCAATGACCTGTATCTATGTATGAATATTTTTAAAAACTTCCCAGGGCCTTGAATTTTTCCCTCCAGATTCACAGACTTTCAAGGATTTCAAGGACCTGTGGGAACCCTGCCATTCATTTCTTACATTTTATAATTTAAAAAAGAACCTCTTGTGTAACAGTAATGTTAAAGGTTCTTATGGAAGCATTCAGCCAGAAATAGTCTTTCCTTAGCATCACGAAGCACCATTTTTGTGCAAAGCTTCAATGTTTGTGCAAAACCACAAAAATAACCATATAAAAGATGGTGGTAGGATTGTCAACGGCTACAAAATAACAGAAAAACAATGTAATTGATGTCAGAAATTCCATCCGACCAACACATTATGTTTACTATCAAGCAACAGTGGCATTGTTGGTCTTTAGTAATTGGAAACATACAGAGAACACACTGAAGAAAATAAAGACACTAATGAAATCCAGATGGTACGTTGTGTTGCAAAACATGCCTGAAATCACATCATATAGGGTAGCGTGGTTCATTTTACACACAAAGGTAGCTCTCCCCCAATGTGAAAATGTTTGCTTTACAAGTCATTATAACTGTATTGAGTAGTGATGACTTGCTATAACTTATAAAATTAAGTTGACATAATTTTTACAACTCATTACTTCTCAAGATAGTTGAAATGACTTGTGAATCCCAGTTGATTTAACTTAAAAATGTAAGTGCAAAAATATTTTTTTTCTCCAAACTTGCAGATCATCTTATCACCCAAATGTTTGTCTTTAAAGTCTTGCACAAGGTCAAATAGCTCTCCATGCTGTCAAAACCCCATGTGAAAGGTGCTGTTTACTCGGCAGTAAAAGCCGAGCAGGAACACTCCAGCTCGTGTGCTGTGGATAAGGCTGTAAAGAGACAGCTTTTGTTTCTTTAACTGAAAAGTATCAGCTGTAAACCTCAGGATGTGTACTGCAGGGTGACACGGCCTTGAGCTGTCTGTATGTTTCAGTCTGCCTACAGTTCTTTATTATTAAGATGGCTATGGATATTAGTTGGCTATTATATTATAAATATAATAAATATATTTGAAGAAACATGATGACGAATAATGTGCTAATTTTATTTGTAAAAACAAGTACAGTTATAGATTAATACACGTGTGATACATCTTATAACTACGACTGACTAGCTTATACAGTATGGGTGAGCAGGGCACAAACTAATGCGGGGTTAATTGTAATGCAGCTACTTTACAGCAATCTGTGATTTTGGTAAATTTCTCTTACTGTCAGAAGATCTCCTGTGAATTTGTGAAAAGTTTTGGTTAAGATATTGAACAAAGAGTGTTTTGGAGGCATAAAAGTAAATTTCTTCATCTTATGTTTTTCCGATTTCTGAGTTGGGTGTGTCATCAAATCCAACCCTATATTGTTTTAATCACTGTCTTGTTACCTAAAACATAACACCATTTTGAAACATGTCAGCAACTCCTAGTAACTGATAGCTGGGATTGAAATCATTTTTTACACAGCAGGGTTAGTGTTAACACAGTGTTATAATTAAGCCTCCAGTATACAATGATATTGGAATGAATACAATGTAAAAACTATTTATCAAGATGATAACTATAAAATGCAATATCAGGGGAAATAACTTTTTTTGTCTTAATTGTGCAGCCCTTTCAAAAAAATCTATATGTTTGGATGCATAATACAAGAATGGTTAGATGAAGGATCATGAATGGATGAATATTTGGATATCTATCTATTATAGGCAGATATATAAACAATATCCACCTTTAGTATATAGACAGAATTTTATTGAATATTTGTGTTTAAACTAAATCTTCTAGCAGAAAACAAACCCTCTGTTTGTTACAATTAACCCCACCTATAGGGTAAGTTGTAACATTTGCACTACTGTCACTTTCGGTGTATTGTACAATAACGGTAGGTCCCACAAATAAACTTTAAGTGTTTATTTGTAGCAGAGATGTGTGTGTTGATTGTGTAAAAAATGATTGATCTAACTTAAATATTTTTTGAATGATAGAGCCAAAGTCAAAAAGCGTTAGGTTGTGCCCCGCTCTCCCTTACTTGGCATTCAAGTACAACGTTTATATTGTAATACAGCAATACACTGATACTGTAGGTTCACATTTTTACAATACCTGTTAAAAAGTACTGCAATACAAATAAATAACATTAAATGTTAAGAAACTTTAAAAGCTCTGATGTGCTCTGAAATAAATTGTTTAAGACATTCTTGTGCTGCAAATTATTGTGCTGTAGGTTTACAGTGAGAAGTAAAAGATTACAGAATATTGGTCCATCGCCATTGTTGATACATTCACGAGTTTGTTGCTTAATATTATGACTGTAGATCCTCACCGCAAGAATTCATTACACGTATAAGTAAATACTTGCCATGGTGTCAAAGTGAAAATATTGTGCCAGCAAGCAGAGCATAAGAGGCTCACAAACATCAGAGAAAAGAAGGCTATGGTTTGTAATCTCTGTGCATCATATACTGATTTCTTTGGGATACCTCTGTCTGCTCTGACCTTCTGTCAATGAGGAGGTAAAACAGTCTGCTTACAGTAAAATCTGAGTGAGTGCAGAAAGAAAACTGCCCACATACAGTATAGAAATCAAAAGGCACTTTGCTAAAATTGATTGAAATTGTCTGTCTAGCGGCTGCTTCTCCAGAGAGTCTAACAAGCATTTAAAAGATGATGATAGCAACTAAAATCACCCACACTGCAATACTGTCAAGCTCATACAGTGCAATACTGTAAGATATATAGGTTTGGATAATACATTTTGTCATTTGTGTACATGGTTTAAGGATATATTTTTAAAATAGTGAAAATCATTGATGTTTGATTTATCATAAGGAAAACAAAACTACCACACATCCCACGCAAAATGACTATAAGGCTATGAAATCAGGATTTCTAAGGGTGACGATATATAAAAATATAAATCAGATATTGCTGTTAATGAATTAATCTATTTTCTATAATATTGTCAATATTTGGACAAGTGGTCATACTATATAAGACACACATAAAATCATCATTCTGCCACTCAAAAACATTTTTCAGGAAACAACAGTAAGACTTTAAGGATTCAAACATGAAGAGGATTCAGATTGCCAGTGGTTACCATGAAGAAGTGAGATGCTCTGCAAAACTTCCAGCCAGACTTTATAACAGAAGAGGTACTGTTCCTAAAATCAGAAAGAAGAACAGCATTTTCAAAACCTCTCTAGATTCAACCATGCATTCAGTAAAAGGTTAACTCATAAAATACATGCAGAGGACAAAAATTCCTCCTAACCAATAACCAGCTGGATAGTACAAATTAAAGTTTTAAAATTAAAATTGGATGTAGAAAATACAAATCAATCATTTTTAATTTGTCCTTTTTAAGTGTTTTTCATTATGCCAGAAACTTAATAGTGGAAAAATTGCCTTAGATTGGACATTTACATTGAACATGATGTTCTGACCCGAAGTACTCAAATCATTTGTTGTACAAAAGAAACAAAAACTGAAATTATTTAATATATTTATAATGGGAATGTAATATTTAAACCAAAGAACAACGTGTTTTTATAGTTTGGTAGTTGTTTGGTCTCTGAATGTTTCTTGAATTTCAGTGGTTTCATGCTCTTGTGCAATGTGTTCATGCTTGCAGCAAATTGTTCACTTTCCACCATTAAAAGGACACTCAACTTTTTTTTTAAATATGCTCATTTTCCAGCTCCCCTGGAGTTAAACATTAAATTTGTACCGTTCTGGAATCCATTCAGCCGATCTCTGGGTCCGGCGGTATCACTCCCAGCATAGCTCAGCATAATCCATTGAATCTGATTAGACCATTAGCATCGCACTCAAAAATGACCAAAGAGTTTCGATATTCTTCCTATTTAAAATTTGACTCTTCTGTAGTTACATCGTGTACTAAGACCGACGAAAAATTAAAAGTTGCAATTTTCTAGGCAGATATAGCTAGGAACTATACTCTCATTCTGGCGTAATATTCAAGGACTTTGCTGCCGTAACATGGCTGCAGGTGGCGCGATGATATTACACAGCGCCTGAAAATAGTCCCCTTGTTTACTTTCAATAGCAGGAAACTATTTTCAGGCGCTGCGTAATATCATTGCGCCTGCTGCAGCCATGTTACAGCAGCAAAGTCCTAGATTATTACGCCGGAATGAGAGTATAGTTCCTAGCCGTAACTGCCTAGAAAATTGCAACTTTTACTTTCCGTTGGTCTTAGTAAACAATGTAATTACAGAAGAGTCAAGTTTTAAATAGAAAAAAATTGAAGCTCTTTGGTCATTTTTGAGCGCGATGCTAATGGTCTAATCAGATTCAATAGATTGTGCTAAGCTATGCTAAAACTGGTCCCGCCAGACCCGGAGATCGGCTGAATGGATTCCAAAAAGGTAAAAATCAAGTGTTTAACTCTAGGGGAGCTGGACAATTAAAAAGAAGTGTCCCTTTCAGGGAAAGTCACCAAACTTGTCCATGTTGGCCAGAATTTGGCCAACTGACACCAAAATTTAATTTCACGTGTTTGCATTAACATGTGATCAAATATGAAATAAAGCATATTTGGTGTGCTGTCCAATGAGACAATATATTAAAATATTAGCCCAAACCCAGAGAACTTCCCCCTCCTAAACTGGAATAGGTACATCAGCAGAGAGTGAAGTGATGGGGTGGAGGGATGCTTCTAAAAACTGTCATAGGACAGATGTGAGTGACGGCTTTATATAGAGTGCTCTTTGTGCTGATTGGTTGGATTACATGACCATGCTCCTCACAAACTTATTTAAATAAACTTTATTTAAATACAGCTTGACAAGACCAGCGGCTAGGTTTCCTGGTTATACATAAACTGAGAATACATGTGAGTGACTTTGTATGTCACATCCTCACACCATGCAATACCACTGAACAATGCTGCATGTTGTGTTGTACTCACTTTGGTCTGAATCATGCCGTGGCGCTGAAGTCTCATCTCCTTCACTATGTCACTCACATTAATCTACAAGCACAAAACAAGAGCCCAATCATTTATTATGATCTGTTGCCTTTTCTCACATATACCCAAATATTGCTGTAAGACCATTTAAGGTAGGTACTCACACTTAGATCTTTCTCAATGAGACTGAGGATGACGTCAGTGCAGATGAGGACCCCGGCCCGACCAATGCCTGCACTGCAGTGAACCGTGATTGGCCCTTTAGAGTGTATAGCCCTCATGTAGCGAATAAATCGCACCAGTTGCTCAGAGGAGTGGGGTGTGCCATGGTCGGGCCATGTGGTAAACTTCAGATGCTTCACAAAATGAACATCACCAGTCTGGAAAAGTATAAAGTTTCATGAGGAGTATACAGTTATAACCAGCTGGATAGTAGACTTTACAATTAAAATGTATTGGATGTGAAAAATACATTACAAACAACCATTTTTAATTAGTTTGTCAGTAAACATTTATTTATTTATTTATTTCCTACTTTTAAAGAAAAAATAGCTTTTTTAGTGTAAACATTGTTTCATTTTTTTCGTGGCAAAACCATTCAAGATACATTTGAAAGCAAGCCCTATCGCATGCATATTTATTTCATTTAATTATTATTTTATTACTCCTAACCTCTTTTTCCACCATTTTGATGATCTTAATATGGAAATAGCCGAGCATCTGGTGGTTGTCCAGAATGAGCTGGTAACGGTCAGTTTCTTTGGGAACGCTGAGCTTCTCGGGCCAGTACTTGTGGCATTTGACCCGGCCCCGTTCTACCTCCTGAGTCATCATAGCGATAACATCAGACTTGTTCTCCCACACCATCTGCCAAAAGTTATCCTGTGTAGCTGGCAGAGGGCCCTGACAGGAGATGTAGAGGAACTCTTCTGTGCCCACCTTCATACGAATGTAGCTGGCATTGATGTAGTCTTTGTTTTCTCCAACAGGAACCCGCGTCTTATCGTCTGAATGGTTGAAGAGAAAGAAACAATGGTCACTAATGCCAGCAATATTGCATAATCATATTATACAGATAATATACAGAATCACGCACTGTTATCATATGGCTGGGGAAATGTTGGTATATTTAAGCTTAAACAAGCATTTTGTATTACTTTATATAGTTATAAATATAAGTTTCGGCTTCATCCTGGTTCTTTTCGGGTGTAATGATATTATCATGTACAACATGTATGTTTTGTCTTAGAGATACTGTTTTCTGATATGTTAGACAAACTGTATTATGAATTTTTATTATATTAGTTTGAAATAAATGAATATGTATAAATCAAAGAATGAATAAATATAAGATAAGTTCTATAGGATGTACGCTCCAATAGTTTTCCTGTAGATTAACTCAAACAATGAGTGCTCATAATGAAAACCTATACAATTGTATCATTTCAAATGCATGATTCCCCCTAAAATTGTTTTTAATGTGAAATCCAGTTTCAAGAAATTTATATGAGGTCTCTGCATCCATGTAATGGGGCGAGTGCTGTTGTTGGCTTTAATACCTAGCAGTGTTATTAATCTGCAAAGCAGAGACTGCTTTGTTGATAGTTTCCCCATAGAGTAATGCAGAAGGAACAAATGGTCCCAATGTACAACAAATAACTTCTCCGAATAAATAAAACAAGCTCATCTCAAGGTCACGTGCTTTGGAAAACCTGAAGGAGTGAACGCAGGGGAGCAGGGTGAGAAGAATGCTCTAGGATATTCCCATGTTGGTTGCTATAGCTTAATAAATCTCAAGACATGAAACAAAACACGCATTTTGTTTTTAAACAGCAACATTTTACTACATATGAGTCAGAGATGATCACTTGAGGGACACTCCACTTTTT
The DNA here is from genome assembly GCF_027580225.2 of Misgurnus anguillicaudatus. NCBI lineage: Eukaryota > Metazoa > Chordata > Actinopteri > Cypriniformes > Cobitidae > Misgurnus > Misgurnus anguillicaudatus. The sequence goes on along the minus strand of NC_073347.2, from coordinate 23,978,714 downwards.
TGAAAATAGATATTAGATAAAAGATATAGAGATATGCTAATTTTCCAGCTCCACTAGGGAACATTTGATTTTTACAGTTTTGGAATCCATTCAGCTGATCTCCGGGTCTGGCTGTATCACTTTTAGCATAATCCATTGAATCCGATTAGACCATTAGCATTGTGCTCAAAAATGACCAAAGAGTTTCAATATTTTTCCTATTTAAAACTTGACTCTTTTGTAGTTACATCGTGTACTAAGACCGGTGGAAAATTAAAAGTTGTGATTTGAAAGTAACCAAGAGGACTATTTTCGGGCGCTGCGAATTTCATTGTGCCTGCTGCAGCCATGTTACGGCAGCAAAGTCCTTGATTATTACGCCAGAATGAGAGTATAGTTCATAGCCATATTGGCCTAGAAAATCGCAACTTTTAATTTTCTGTTGGTCTTAGTACACGATGTAACTACAGAAGAGTCAAGTTTTAAATAGGGAAAATAACAAAACTCTTTGGTCATTTTTGAGCACGATGCTAATGGTCTAATTAAAATCAATGGTTTATGCTAAGCTATGCTAAAAGTGATACCGCCAGACCCGAGATCAGCTGAATGGATTTCAAAATGGTAAAAATCACTCTAGAGGAGTTGGAAAATGAGCATATATTAACTATTTCCCCGCCATTGACGAGATATCTCGTCAATCAAGAGAAAACGCTTCCCAGCCAATGACGAGTATTTCCGTCTTTCCGCAATACCGCTATTATCCACTAGGATAATACTTTTTAAACGCAACTTTTTAAAACCGGAAGTATTGCCCTATGGCAAGCTGCTGCATGTCCGTGTCTGTTTTAAAGATCGCTCTGAATGGGATCTCTATGAAAAGTCTGTCACAAAAATGGAATTATCTCTGCTTTTTGCTCAAAATGTGGTGTTTTTGCAGAAACATATTCAAAAGCTGATTACAAAAGAACAACTGAAGGTAGGATGAAACGCTTTTTTTTTTTGAAAGCAGAGGGTCTGTTCTTACATTTGGTATATTGTATGTTTATATATTTGAAGAAGAACATTTTCTGGAAGGCATTAAACGTTTGTGAAAATCATGAAAAATGGCGCTGGCTGGCAACTTTTTAAAAAAACGCTGGCGGGGAAAGAGTTAAAAAAGTGGAGTGTCCCTTTAAATATTTCATTGAATAAAATGAAAATATTGACTTGTTTTATGAAATTTTAACTCCGTAATAATAGGTCCAAAATAATTTTCAATTTTATAGTTTGTTTAGTCGCATGTTTCTGGATCTGTGAGCAGTGTACAATGTGTAAGAGAGCAAAAGAAATGATTGTAGGACAGACTCAGTGGTGTCTCTCACATGCTATTTTACTAGTTTTGGCCGCAACTCAATGCAAGGGGGCCGCTTGCAAAAACATGTTCGGAAGAGGAAAAGGGTTTGAAAACTAAAACAGTGAGAAGGGAAACAGGGAGCACATGTGCACGCAGTACATCGCCAGGAGTAGGTAAATTCGTGCGGAGCGAACTCCACAATGGGTGGCATCACGCTTTCCGGAGAAGGTTGCAACCCTTGAACTGCTTCCAGCAAAAACAGCGGTTAAGTCCCAGGGGCCTCACACTTTCAATCCTGGGCCCTTTATTCGTAGAACAGAAGCCGTGATAAACAAACATTCCAGGGCAAGCTAGGGCTGTCTGCCTCCCGCGAGCACATGAAACACTGTATTGTACGCCTTCTGCACAGAGACCCCCTCTTTTCAATGCTAATACAGCCCACATACACACCACCGGCCTAAAAATCACACACTCCCCTGTGACCCCTCACATGAAGGGATGTTTCCCATTACCAGTGAAAGCGGATCGGTGAGTCACACATCTCCTGTTTGACTTTTGCAGCATTATAGGTTATATTCGAAACAGAGAGACCAAACATCAACTTACACGGCTCATGACCCACCACACCTCACGGCAGCGAAAACTGAACAGGAGTGCAAACAGGATACCGTAGCCGCAATATGAAAACGGCACCACATGGGTGAGGAGGCCCGGAAAGCCGCAAAGAGGTGCCGGATAGAGTGTGAAATAGGGAGTGAAATACACGTCCACACCGGCGATGTAATCTAACACCCTGCTCTGGTAGGACACCCGGGAGTAAATAACCAGGGATTGGTTACATTTCATTTAATTGCTGTGTTGTGTGTTCTGTTTTTACTGGTAAATGTATAACGGGTTGTTTACTGGTAAATTTTCTACAACAATATATGTTGCCCTGCATTGTAAAAAGTGTTATTATTCATATAAAACAATATATAGTTGATGTACATTCGCAGTATCTGTACCATTTACTACACTTACAGTAAAAGGAAATTACAATAAAACTATAATTTGAAAATTTGGCCTTTACTGATTTCAATATAGTATTTTGTTAAATTCTGGTAATTCTTTACAATGTGGTTTCAAAATGGCATGAAATGTAAAGGACAAACATCATTTTATGAGAAGTGAGGCTTGCTAATTGTAAAATGGCAATAAAAATCTTAACTAAGGGAACTAGTAAAAGGTTTTGTGGTGCACTATGGGAGAGGCAGAGGTACTCACAGGGCAGGATATCCCTATATCTGTTCTTCTCACGGTTTTCAGGGGCTTTTCCAACCAGACAGTTGTCTGAGGGTTTCAAATGCTCTAAAGCCTATTAGGATAAAAGTAAGATTAGTATAAATCTCTCACTTCTATAAATGAACAGTTCATGTTTATTATAGACATAAGTTACATAGTGTTATCTATATCAGTGGTTTTTAAATTGGGGTCCCCCAAAAAGGTTCAAGGGGTCCCCATACAATTTGTGAGATAAAGGACTTTATCTAACAGTTTAAATGTTTTTTTATATTTCAGTATGGGGGTCCTTGCAACCAAAAAGTTTGAAAACCCCTGACCTATATCATTTATGTAGGGAAGAGCAGGGGCAAAAGTAAAATTTTTCAGAAAAACTTCCTTTAAAAAGACAATGTTTTAGACAGAGATATATTTTTGCTGTGGTCAACTCACAAGTGTTGTCTATCAATACCAGGTGAAATTGTTTTACAAAATTAAAATCACTTTAGAATAATTTCACTTTGAACATAAGTAGTGCAATGTTACTTTTGACCCTGTTGGCAGGGACGAAAGTAACACACAGGTGGGTCAAAAGTTACACAACAAAACAAGACAGATTTTTGTGTTACACTTGTTTTTAGTAAATATACACAATGGTGATCTTGTTTATATGTAACTGCAAAAATGTTGTGTGACAGTATTGAATTGTTGAAAATAAAATAAAAATTTAACAGTTTGAACACCATAAAATTAAATTAAAGGTCCAGTGTGTATTTTTTAGAAGGATCTCTTGACAGAAATGCTAAATATTATACAAAACTATATTATCAGGGGTGTATAAAGATCTTTCATAATGCACCGTTATGTGTTTATTACCTTGGAATGAGACGTTTTTATCTACATACACCGATGGTCCCCTTTCATGGAAGTCGCCATTTTGTGCCGCCATGTTTCTATAAAAGCCCTTAACGGACAAACTTTTTTTACTAAGCTGTCTCCGATGACGACATGTTTGTCAGGTGGCAGCTACCGTAGCTTCTCTATGCGTTTCAAAAGCGAGAGGTGAGCAGTGGACTGAGCCGTTGGTTGCAATCTGCAACATCACCACTAGATGCAGCTAAAATGTAAACACTGCACCTTTAAATCAAATTAGAATAATATACATTTTTAACATAATGCAGCAATATTAGCCGCGGGACAAAGGTAACAAGTGTTACTTTCGTCCCGACAGGAACTCCTGAAATTTAAACCGGATTTAATTTTATTTTGATGTGTTAGAGCATTAAATAATCTGTAGATTGATCATTACTTAAACACATGAAACGAAAAACACAACCCTTTAGACCGCTTTAGGAATTTACTTATCATGGTTGAAAACGGCTTTCCGGACCTACACGCGCAAAACGGTAAGGAAATAACACAATATTTTTTCAGGTCTGTCAAGGGCTGTGTGCTAAAGTTGCTGCCATAGTTTGGGGTGCAAATGTTATCAGGGCTCGGAGAAAATCGCTTTTTTACTTTTGTCACGCGCTACTTTCGGCCAGGTTCTCCCCGACTGTATATCAAGTACACTAAAAAAAAAATGAAATGACTGGATATACAGTATCTGATTGCAGTCATCTTTGCTCTCTGATCATTGTGATGAAGAGACGACTTTTACTATAACTACAGGCCCTTACCATAAACTCTTTGATCAGATCTTGCTTTTCCAGCTGTTCAAGAGACTGGATAAGGGCTTTGACCCTACAGCCAGAGTACCGCCCATTCTTAGAAGGGGATATTACTGCAAGATTGGCAAGCTCCTCTTCTGACACAATCGCTTCACCTTAAGGTAAAAAAGTGATCTTAAAAATAAGGAAGCACACAAACCAAATGTAAATATATAACATATAATGCATTTTCATTCACCTGTGTGAGGGGCGATCTCCAGGGGCGATGAAAGAAGGACGCTGTCGTCGTCATCGTCACCATCATCTTCCTCATCACTGCTGCTCCAGCCGTCTGACTGGCTATGCTTTTTCTGACTGGCAGAGTTTTCTAGTTGCTGCTTCTGGGGGTCTGTCCTGAAGGGGGTACGGGGCAGGAATGAGCAGAGACCTTGACCACATTGCTACGTTCCGGGGCCTGTTATCATGCAAGGCTGATTTTCCTGCGATTTTTCCACCTAAAATGTAAAACATCTGCTAATTGCAAGTGCTTCGTCAACCTAACTAAACCATAGCTGGTATTATTTTCTGGCTGGTCCTCAATTTTAATAATGACTCTATAGTGCCTCCCTGTGGTGATTCCTTTTGAGAGCTAGGTTGAAAAAATAAATGGTTCAAATATGTTTAAAATATACACAACGAAGCAGGAATGATCTCGAATTGAAATTTGCTGCCTAAAACAAAACCTGCCTACTGGTGGCCATTGTGTTAAAGCATCAGAATTAAGGAAAATGTGATTTAATGACACCCACCTTTCCTGTAACATGTCCGTAACTCTCAGAGATGGGCAACACCTCTGACAGGTAGGTGTACAGTTTCGACTTTCCTACAGGCAAGAGACGGGAGAAAACAAGAGAGAGAGAGAGAGAGAGAGATACAGAGAGTAAGAAGAGACATGTGATAAGTTAACTTAGCTTGAGCTACACTTACTTGTCATCTGAGTTTGTATAAACTGTTTCCTCTGAGGGACATAGAAGGCATTGCTAACAAATATTGGGAGTGCACCGATAAATGCCGATATACACTACTAATACGTGGCCGATAACTATTCTGATTTGCACAGCCGATATTATTCACAGCTATTTTATGTACTAAGGCTTATGATCAGAAATCACTTATCGATCTGAAATCACTGTTATGCTGCGTTTACACCAACCGTGTTTGAGGCGTCAAAATCGCGTCTCCATGCCTAGTTTGCCGCTTGAATGCATTCGCGCGTCTAGAGCGAAGTAGACGGGTGGAAAAAGCAAGCATTTGACGCGTGTCAGAGGCAAAATCCGCTTCTTGTGGGAGGGGCAAGTGCTATGCGATGTCTGTTTGCAAGATGACTGGTGTTGAATCGCTTCTTCCGCGCAGCACCAAATGCCTCATTCGTGCCGCGAGACCTCCAGACGCGCGTCAACGTGACTTAACATTGCAATCACTCGCGCAACACACTTCTACCGCGGCTGGTCTAAACGCAGCATTAGTTTGAGTCACATTTCCTCGAGCTGTGTGTCATCATAGATATGTATAATAAAGGCTAGATGTGTTATGGCGGAGTCTCTAATGTCATCACCTGGTGGCCATTTTACCACAGGCAGCTCGCTCTCTTTTAGCACTGAGTTTAATGGTGCAGGTACTTTTAAATTACCATAACTTGCTAAATTTTCTACCAATTTTCAAACGGTTTGGTCTCTTACAACTATATAAACGTGGCTATAATTCTGGATGCTTTAACATGTTTCATGAAAAACATTTTTTAGTATAAGTATGCAGTGTCATAGGTACATCTTTGATGTTTATAAAAAACCAAACCGTTTGAAGATCGGTGGAAAGTTGAGCAGGTTGTGGTCATTTAAAGGTACCTGCACCATTAAACTCAATGCTACGAGTGAGCGAGCTGCCTGTGGTAAGATGGCCGCCAAATGCGTTCCACTCAATTGGCCAGCAGCGTGGGCGAGACATCTAGCCTTTATTATACATATCTATGGTCATAGCTGCGTGTGTATGGTTCTTCTTCTACGGCGCATATTGAGTACTTCTGCACAAGAGCGCCCTCTTGCTTTTGGATGTAGCGGCATTTCACCGTAATTCATTGAGAAGCATAGCAAGCATCATCGGTCAATATATCAGTGTTCTCCTAAATAATATTATGGTGAACCTCTCAATCATGGTTTAATATCACTTGTTCACTCATTGGACTAGCTTTTTGTCTAGTGTTCTGTGTTAGGAAACGGCTTTAAATTCACTGCAACATTTAACCAACGCAAAGTTGTTATTGTGCTCACAATGTAAAGAGGTGGGACAACAAAAGGATATACCTGCTCACATTCTCCTCCAGGACAACCAGAGGTTTGGAAACCTGCGTGATCTGCAGAATTGGATGTGGTTATATCCGGAGAGGCTTTGGTAGGGGAGCTTGAACCAGAGCAGACTGACATGGGGAGGATGTCCCTACAAACGGTCAGCTGAACCGTGCCCTCTGCCTTCCTCAAAATATCTACAACTTTACAGTGGCTCAGACCTGACACGATAATGCCATTCACCTCCAAAACATAAGATACTATGTGACATTATATGGTGTCTCTAAAGATCTTCATCCACACTATGAAACCTAACAGTTAACTTAACTCAAACCATTTAAGTAAATCGGTTGCATTAGACCATTTAAGTTTTAAAACACATACATTTAAGTACCGTGAACTTGAGTCATGTGCAATTATGCACTTATATTTAAGTAGTGTAAACTGTATAACTGCATATGACTCAATTTGTTTAAGTTCACAGTAGTCAAATGTATGTGTTTTAAAACTAATGCAACTGGTTTACTTAAATGGTTTGAGTTGAATTAACTTTTAGGTTTTACAGTGAAAATGCACATACCTCCAAAATGATGTCTCCCACTCGCAGACGGCCATCCTGTTCGGCCATGCCTCCACAGCAAATATCTTTCACTCTAAGAGCGCTCCCATTGACTCCGCCCGTCAGGGCAAAGCCCAGCCCATCCCTCTCCGACTTGGTGAACTCCACCTGGACAATGCAGCTCTACAGGAAAAAATGTTTATTGAGATTGAATATGAAAAAAAGGATGTATGTGCAATGTGAACACAAGTATCCACTTCCATATTCAAGAAAAAGGTTTTACACCATTACAAATTTAGTAGTGTAATATTACTTTATAGATGATATAGAGATTACAAAGCTGGAGTCAGATTACTCTCCATGTCAAGTCCAAATACAGCAACAGTTACCTCCTGCTCCGATGTCACAGAAAGCCTCCTCCTGAATCTTCCTGAGAGAAAGAGAGATGGAGAGAGAGACAAATGCATTTATCTTGTTAAATGAAGAATGAATATACATACGCATCAATGAATCAAATATCAAGTTACAAAATTCATAAACAATTAGAAAATCATCACAAACTTCACATCAACAGACTTTTTTAACCCTGCTAAATGAAATATCAATGGCTTTGCCTTTAAAACATTTCCCAAACTCACGACCGTCCACCTCCTTTGCTGCCATTTTGAGGGGAGTTGTGTTGATCACCTGCTCCTTGCTATTGTAGGAAAACTATGCTTGCTTTTTTAAAGTGCTTACAGACCTCCTGGCTAGTGGTTTCATAGCAACCCGGATGCCCTCGAAATCATCTGGCCTTTATTCATCACACACAACGAATCCGCACTTTGATCGGCCGGAGGAGGCCATGTCACTCGCTAATAATTAATCCTGTACCCGCTGCCCTCTGAGCAGGACATACCGCATCTGTCGACACACAACTAATGTCACAACTCCTAGACAACAGAGACACGGGAAAAGTCTTTACCATCTGCAGGTACTGCTTCCATTTCAGGTGAGCTGGAATCTTCCAGGGGAGGGAATAACGGTTTCTCCGTCCATTCGAACAGACCTGGAGATGAGAAGTACCAGGAACGGTTTACTATTTCAAACATCATAGTGTGCTGTATTGTGCACTTATTTTAGAAAGTGATACGCAAACTGTTCACCATACAGTACCTACACTGTTCATGTTATTTCTGGTCAAAAAACATTTAAGAGACTCAGTTTGTGAAAATGAAAGGTATCTGTAGTATGTGATACAGCAAGCACTATAAGGATTTGTACAAAGCCCAAACCTAACTTGTCTTTTAAGTTTGTGCCATGAATGATGATTAAGAAGATGGATGTTATAACATATGTAAATGAAAAGATTTAACTGGACGAACAAGACGGCACGTATGAAGAACTCTGGTTATGAAGTATGAAGACTCAGTTAACTAGGGTCAATAAGCAACCACAGAGAATCTATCTAAAACACATTAGTCACTCACTTGTCCTCGCAACCACCCAGAACACCCTAGCGACTGGAAAAAAAACACCATAACAACCACCCAGCATGAATAGGCATTATTTCACTGTCTTTGTTAACTATACACCCGAATCCCGATATTGTACGCCTATGAGTAATCCAGTTCTAGCAAAAAGAAACTTTTGCTAGATTGGTAAAATTTGTCAAATTTTGCCAAAATAAGGGCGAAGATGTATAATATTCCATCATGTAGGCAAAGTCAACAGTGATTACAGGGTGTTTGAGTTCCATTAATTCTTTATTTTATTTTATTTTATTTTATTTTATTTTATTTTATTTTATTTTATTTTATTTTATTTTATTTTATTTTATTTTATTTTATTTTATTTATTTCTGGGCTATGTTAGATGTCGATTAAAGAGCACCTATTGTCCAATTCAAGTTTTTACATTTCCTTTGGTGTGTAAGTGTATTAGTACATGTTAACAATAAGGTACAAACCCCAAAGTAAACAATGATGTGATTTATCATTTCCAACATAAGTCTCTTTTTTTGACTACAACGAACACACAGATCGTAGACAACAGTTTACTTCCTGGGATTGGTGACAAGACTGACATTATCAATTCCTCCCGCTTCGGAATAACAGCCTGTAAGTTAACTCCTGTTAGCATTGCGAGCAAATCTTTCAAACATGGTAAGGAGCGTCACATTTCTGGCTGACGTCAGAGGTATTCAGGCCAATCACAACTTGCAGATTAGCAGGCCAATCAGGGACAAATCGATGAGTTTTGTACCAAATCAGCCCATTTCAGGAAGAGAGTAAAAATCTGGAGCTACATGTGGGTATGTGGAAAATAATGTGTTTTTTTTACCGTAAACCATGCAAACACATTGTATTATACCAAATAGACAAAATAACATTGTTTTTTAGCAATGGAATAGGTGCACTTTAAAGGTTCAGTGTGGGTTTTTAGCGGCATCTAGCTGTGAGATTGCAAATTGCAACCAACAGCTCAGTCCACAGCTCACCTTTAATTTTGAAATGCATAGCGAACTATGGTAGCCACAGGACAAACATGTCGTCGTCTGAGACAACGTTGCTATGCAGAACAGTTATTGCTACTGTAGAAACATGATGGCGATCTCCATGTAAGAGGCCCCGCCGTGTATGTAGATAAAAAAGGCTCATTCTAAGGTAATTAAAACAATACAGTTCATCATGTAAGATCTTAAACATCACTAATAGTATAGTTATGTATATTATATTGCATTTCTGTCAAAGGATCCTATTAAAACTCCCACATTGCACCTTTAAATTTTCACAGATTTTGCCTTGTTTTAGCCTAGATATCTGGGCTGTGTTTGAATTGTGATGGCTATTAGACAGGGGCGGAGTGGGACCAAAAAATCTACCGGGAAATTTCGTATACCACCGGCCCTCCGTGGTAAAAAAAATGTCTCGTAGCCTATTTGTAGTAAAACTAGGGTAATACAAATCGTAATCAATTTGCCCCCCCCAAAAAAAAAAAACATTTTCATAATAATAATTAAATAATTAAATCATGGCTAATTTTCCTAAATGAGTAACTATACAAAATGATACCTGGTTGAAAGACGGAGATGCGCGCCTCAATCAGCTATTACATAACAGAGCGAGACCAGAGATGAATGTGCTCATAAACGGAGTAATGTGGAATAATTTGTGCATCTTTGAATAACTGTAAGGATATTTCCTTTAAATATAATTTTTGTCATATAAAGTTTTGAGAGATAATGTTTTTTTTTTTCACGGTTATTGCTTATTTGTTTTAACGTGTTTGGCGCATTACCTCAGAGTTTATTTCAGTAATATTGCTTTTTTTCCCACTAATAATAATACAATTTACATGCTAATCCTGCTTCCTTGTCTTTTTATTAATTTCATTATGCCGTAATGTTAATTTATATGTAGATATTATATAATCTCGTCTAATATTCAAATCATATCTGGAATAATGTGTGCATCTTTGAATAACTGTAAGACTACAGTTCATTTGAAAATAATTTTTGTCAAAGTTTTGAGAAATAATAATGTTGTGAGGATATTTATATATTCAAGTTGAATACTCTCGTCTATTAATATGGAAATCTAATAGTAGGAAATATAAAATGTGATACTGCAAAGTTAGATTCCCAAAATGTGACGAGAAAAAGAGGTGTGTTCAGCAGCTTTTTACATCAGAGGCAGATGGGCTATTCCATTTGGTGAGGGGCCGCTCACTGATCCCCCTATATTTGTGAAAATCCTAGACATGGTTTGACCTGCCGAACGGGTTGAGCGATCGCTTGTATTATAGCCTACTGTGTTGAGCAGAGGGAGAGAGAGAGAGAGAGAGAGAGAGAGCCTGCACAGTTTGACCAGCGGGAAGCGGCCGCAGATCAGGCTGCCACGGCCCCATATGCTTTTGCTAATATTAACTCGTAATCATTACGACGTAACGTATAATTATTATCAGACCGGGCCGGCCATCGCGCGGCCCCAAAACACTACCGGCCCACCGGGAAAAGTCCCGACTCTCCCGATGGCCACTCCGCTACTGCTATTAGACGTCTTTTAAATGCAAAATTGCTTGCTGGAATCGACATACAGTAGTAGTGGTTAAGTGATTATATTTGATTATTTATTTTTTGTTCATACAACATTAGACAAATAGCAAACTTTACATCCAGTCATTTCAGCACAACAACATTGACAACATCCAGGTTCAAATCAAATTAAGAAAATGAAATATTGTTCGGGGCTGACAATGATGGTAAAGCACTCTAATAAGGGTTGACGTTCTGCTCAAACCATCACAATGCCTAGTGATGCATGCAATGAAAGCCTAGCCGACTGGACACTGTCACTTCAGACCAGACAGAAACACATCGCTCCTGACCGCCCTCTACAGCCCAGTCTGAGCCCTCACATGCCCAGAGAAAACAGTAAGAGCTGTGTCCTTGCCCATGGGAAAGTTAAAGACTTACAATATATAATCTCAAATGACTCATCATGAAAAAATTAAAAGCAAAAAGTATTTGCTTTGCAGGAATAGTTCACCCAAAAATGCTACAGTAACTATAATTTACTCAGCCTATTGGTTACCATAATGATTTTTATAAAACACAGACCACTCCATTTACCTTTTGGTATCACTGGCTGATCATCTCTAAAACAAAGAAAAAAATATATGAGTAAAAAACTGACATGTAAACAACACCTAAAAAATCTTTAAAGGGACATCCCACTTTTTTTGAAAATATGCTCATTTGCCAGCTCCCCTAGAGTTAAACATTTGATTTTTACCGTTTTGGAATCCATTCAGCTGATCTCCGGGTCTGGCGCTAGGGTGGCCATTCGTGCCAGTTCCGCCGGACACGTCCCGAACATGTTTTCGGGTTCACTCTCCGGACGTCACGCTGCTCGACCGCATACGTCATCGAGGTTCTCACATTTCAGTTAAAATACATTCGAAAATTAAGATTTATTTCTTTTAAGACATACAACCATTGTAGTTTCATTCTTACCTTGAAATGTAACGGTTGCTTTTCTGAAATTAAACCCGAAATATTAAACCTTGATGACGTATGCGGTCGACCAACGCGAGAACGAACACGAAAACATGTTCGGGATGTGTCCGGCGGAACTGGCACAAATGCCACCCTATCTGGCGCTGGCACTTTTAGCATATTAAATCTGATTAGACCATTAGCATTGCGCTTAAAAAATAACCAAAGAGTTTCAATATTTTTCCTATTTAAAACTTGACTCTTCTGTAGTTACATCGTGTACTAAGCCCGACGAAAAATTTAAAGTTGCGATTTTTTAGGCAGATATGGTTAGGAAATATACTCTTATTCTGGCGTAATAATCAAGGACTTTGCTGCTGGAGGCGCAATGATATTACGCACTCCTCGAAAATAGTTCCCTTAGTAACTTTCAATGGCAGAGGACTATTTTCGGGCACTGCGTAATATCATCGCCTCCTGCAATGCTCCTGCTATGCTAAAAGTGTTAACGCCAGACTCGGAGATCAGCTGAATGGATTCCAGAACGGTAAGAATCAAATGTTTAACTCTAGGGGAGCTGGAAAATGAGCATATTTTCAAAAAAAAGTGGAATGTCCCTTTAAATCATACTATATGGTAACTTAAAATCGACTCTCACCTCATGGCTTTGAATGTGACTCTACGTGGAGCGGCCTCACACACTTTCACTGCATCCTCCATTGTCATCCCCAGTGTGCATTTCCCGCAAATGTAGACAATTTTGTCATTGGGCTGGATGCTGCCCTCTTCACTAGCAGGGGAGTTTGGCACCACCTCCAGGACATAAATTCCCTGCCATTTACTGCCAATGCCACCTGTGAGCTTGATACCTGTGTAGGCAAATCCAAACCAAATGTATACAATTATGGTAATTTGATGTATTCTTTATATTAGTCCCACATTTTTTATTTCGTAAGTACAATAACCAGTAACCTCTCAGACAAAATAAAATCTTGTGGTAGCTACAGTAGCATCTATGGTATACTGTGAGCATTTGACAGTATACCAAAACTTGAGAGATTAGTTTAAATTCCAATGTTGTAGTTTAAAAATCCATTATGCATTTATGTGAATGTTGCTTTGTAAATGATGAATCTTCTTCCAATTTCCTCACCCAGTTGTCCAGATGGAGTTTTAGATATGACAATGTCTTGGAGGGTGTCTGGAGGTGGTGGTGGCAGCAGATTTTGCACAGCTCGGCACAGTACCATGTACAGTCTTTTGGAGGAGGACCGGAGAATGCTAATGGCCACATGATCTGGCACATTAGTTACATTGTGGCCATTCACCTGCAAAATGTAAGAGATGATGTCATTCATTCTAAACATGATTTTTTATTGTCATTCAACCCCATGACCTTGCTAATAAGCACAACTAAATGTCCCACAGAAAAACTGCTGACTCAAACTATTATCTATCAAATCTAAGTACATAGTGAGGATAGCTGTACCATGACAAGCCGGTCTCCTGCTCTCAGTCTGCCGTCTGATTTGGCTGGATTATCCAGGACTTCCTGGACGTAATAGCAGTTGTCCTGTTTACTCCTGGTAATGGTAAAACCAAAGCTGCCACACCATGATTTGGTGAGTGTGACAGTCAGTTCAAACTCCTTCAACATGTCCTATAAGATAACAGTTTATACATGTTTATATGCTTTTCCACTTACAATTTTAATGACACCTACATCTGCAGGCCTACACAATCAGAATTACTTTTCTGGGATCTTCATCATCCTCTTCATCTTCATCATCCCAGCCATTGTTGCTAGTTGAAGGGGCACTGGACTGGGTGGGTGGCTGATGTGTCGATTCCGCAGGAGGTGCTTCCTGGTAGGGTGGAGGTGTGTTTAGGGGCGATAAAGGAAGCAGATGTTGGAAGACAGAGGTGCTGCAGGCAGGAGAACAGGGTGCTGTAGTGGTGATGTCCGAGTATTCTTCATTGGTCAGGACCGATGTCAGGCCGCTAGCTAAGGTATCTATCATGCTCTCATCCATATCTTCATTGGTGTGACTGGAAACAAAAAACAAGACAAACACATTTGTTCTGTGTCTGTTCAATACAAGCACAAGAAGAACCGGTGGGGTTTTTACCTGGTATGTGTTGAGCTACCATTGTTTTTTGAGATGATATCATCTTTTAATTCTTGCTGATCGGCTGTTATTGCTGCTTCAGAGGCTATTGGAGTTGGTGGTGCTGTGTTGGCAGTTGTCATTTTAGCAGTGCATGGAGTTGGGGGTGAGACTTTGTTATCAAAGTCCTGCTCCATCATGACAGGGGGTTTTGGTTCCTCTGCTTCACCTGTGGATGGAAGAGAAGGTGGAGATGGAGGGGCGGATGTAGTCTTGTCCATCAGCACATTATCTAGGATCTCTTGGGTTTTCTCTGGAGAACCATCTTTCTTTATAACCATCTCTTTAGCCGTCTTCTTGAGGAGTTCACTGAGATCTGGGGCGAGAGACCTCGCTTGCAGGTCTAGAGATTTGGATCTCTGTTCACAGTTTGGAAGCGTTGCAGGATCCTGTCAGAGAGGATTGCAAGATTCATGCTCTCTTTAAATACTGAATACCAAAAATATCATATAAAAATCGTGCGTTGTGACTGAATGTGGAGAGCATAAAATCTGTGTAAAAAAAGTTACCAGTAAAATGTCGATATCTGCACGTTCAGCACGTGGAGGTCTGCAGATTGACAACCTGACCTCAGATGGCGATTTCTGGAGGAGATGCAGAATTTCCTGTGGCAAGAGAAAATATTTATTAGGAAGTATTGAAAGGGTTTCCCACAGCCAATTATGCAAAATCACTTTCGTTTAAGGGCTTAAAGGGATACTTAACTTTAAAAAAAAAAAAAAACATTTTTCAGCTCCCCTAGAGTTAAACAATTGATTTTTACCATTTTGGAAGCCATTCAGCTGATCTCTGGGTCTGGCAGTACCTCTTTTAGCATAGCTTAGCATAATCCACTGAATCTGATTAGACCATTAGCATCACACTCAAAAATAACCAAAGAGTTTCTATATTTTTCCTATTTAAAACTTGACTCTTCTGTAGTTACATTGTGTACTAAGACAGATAGAAAATTAAAAGTTGCGATTTACTAGGTCGATATGGCTAGGACTATACTCTCATTCTGGCGTTATAATCAAGGACTTTGCTGCCGTAAAATGGCTGCAGCAGGTGTAGTGATATTACACATTGCCTGAAAATAGTCCCCTTGGTAACTTTCAATAGCAGAGGACTATTTTCGGGCAGTGCGTAATATCACTACAGTAAAAATCAAATATTTACCTCTAGGGGAGCTGGAGAAAGAGCATATTTTTGAAAAAAGTGGAGTATCCCTTTAACTGTGACACAGAAGGACAGGTTTAAGAAAGCATGCAAATTATGTTCATTGGTCTTACCTACACAATACTAAGTCAACAATATGGGATAAACTATATCATGGCGCACACACACACTAATTAAAATGTACAATTAACACATTTAAATATCACTATTACATCTAATTGATGGAATGCTGGATTTGAATGATCCTTTACTTGATATGATAGGTCTCTAAGAGGTTCTCCATTGACAGCCACGATTATATCTCCCTCCTTCAGAAGCCCACAATCCCCTGCAGGCTGACCAGGAAAAAGCCTCTTAATACGCACTATGCTGCCCTCATCAGGATAAAGCTCAGAAATGCGGAAACTTAAGCCCAGGCCACCCGAACTCTTCTGTAGGATCACCTCCTGTGTAACCGCTTCATCTGTCAAACAAACAGGACAAGACACTAAATTTGTATCTTACAGTGGGTACAAACTTAAACTGTTGTCTATACTTAGAAAGTTTCACTCTAAAAAAATGGTGCTAAATAGCACTAAAAGCTCATAATCATAGGGGAACCATTTTAGTGCTATATAGTACATAAAAAGCACCAATGAAGAACCATCCAGGGGTGATATAGCACCACTATAGCACCAGATATGGTTTTATATAGCACAACAGGTGCTACACAGGTACTACATAGGCACTTAAAATGGTTCAACTATGATTACGAGCCAATGAACCACTTTTAGTTCTATTTAGCACCGTTTGTTTTTAGAGTGTACAAGGGGTCCCCAGAAAATTTTAAGAGAAAAAAGACAAAGCAAAAATTGTGTAAAAGTTTATGTGTAGCCAATCATTTAAGTTTGTAAACAATTTGCTGTCTTTATAATATCACGATTACCATTTATTTAACACAGTGTAAATGTTTCTTTATAAAAAATATGGATAAATATTTTAGGAAATGGGTCCCTTGCTAAAGCTTCATCATATGTGGGGGTTCCTGCCATCAAAACGTTTGAAAACCCCTGGTCTATACAATCATGTGGAACTTTTGAACAGGATAATTTGTGTAATAAAAAGTTATTCAATTGTCATCCAAATGCAGTTTATTCACAGCAGTAATAAATAACAAAAAACAAATCTATGATCTATATGATCATATCATGTAAAATTAAAGGATTAGTACATTTTCTTTTAAAAAATCCAGATAATTTACTCACCACCATGTCATCCAAAATGTTGATGTCTTTCTTTGTTCAGTCAAAAAGAAATTATGTTTTTTGAGGAAAACATTCCAGGATTTTTCTCATTTTAATGGACTTTAATGGACCCCAACACGTAATGCAGTTTAAACTTGCAGTTTCAACGGAGTTTCAAAGGACTCTAAACGATCCCAAAAGGGGCATAAGGGTCTTATCTAGCGAAACGATTGTCATTTTTGAAAATAAAAATATGCACTTTTAAACCACAACTTCTCGTCTATCTCCGGTCCTGTGATGCGCCAGCGCCTGCATTAAATCAACGTGTTGGGGTGCATTAAAATGAGAAAAATCCTGGAATGTTTTCCTCAAAAAACATAATTTCTTCTCGACTGAACAAAGAAAGACATCAACATTTTGGATGACATGGTGGTGAGTAAATTATTTGGATTTTTTTAAGAAAATGGACTAATCCTTTAATATCTTACTATATTAATATACATATTACTTATATTGCATATTGTACTTCTATTTTTATTTCTGTCTCTGTTTTCCTTAAATTTGCTTTGCAAAAGTCTACATAGTAAAATGCACTATAGAAATAAAATAAAAAATCTAGGTAAATGTAAACTTTTAAAACAGTGATGATCATCAGGGCAAGATCTATATTTGGCTAGATCTTTGACTTATGTTGAGCTGTCAGTTAGCAGAGGTTTGCTGTCAGATTCAGTTGACATGTTTTCTAGCAGACTCCCCCTCCCTCTCTGAGCTTCATCTTACCATTTGACACAAAGCTGAAGTCCTTGGTGGGGAAAGACAAGGGCGTTTCCATGGCGACATTTCTCGTTCGGGGGGTGGGTGTGCTCTGTGTGCTGAGGGGTGATGGAGATCTCTCTCTATCTAATGAGGAATAGGCACTAGAAATGTCCAGCACCACCGGAGCTTCTCTCTCCAGAACCAAGCTTACCATCTGAAAGGAAAGCCAAACACAAAACCATCAGTGCATGTCAGACAAGAAACCAGGGAGGTCAGTCTGGAACATGGTCATGTCTACTTGACACGCGGTTTGCTATCTACAAATTGTGTAAGGGTGGAAATTGGCCAGCTTAAGTGTTCCAGTGTGTCAGTATGACGATGCACACTTCTGCGTCATATCCCAGAAAATCTCATTAGCCCAGATTAAAATAACAACCAATGCATGTGTTCTCAACTTGTGTCTTTTGTGGTCCTTGGGATTACTAGACACCACAGTAAAAAACTACAAAAGGTTTACACTTACTGTACAATGTCACAAAAAATCAGAGATTTACTTTGCATTTGAGATGTGTGTGAATAAGAAGATGATTTTCTAAATAGAATTAAAGCCATTTGCAAAGGTGGTTATTAATCATACATATATCTGTTTTCTCATTTTGCATTTTACAACAAAATAACAGTATACAGTTTATGATAATGAGTACATGATGCCTTAGTAAACTAATTTTAATGAACCGTGGCTTTAACCCTCATAAGCCCCGATTTTCCTGTATACGTTAGAGTTCCACGGGGGTAAAAATGACCCCAGAAATTAAAATATATACATTTTTAATTAAACAAATAATATATCACTTTTTTTCTTTCCATCTATACATTAATGCTGTGTTTTGAGAGATATGAAGTACTTTTGTACCTGTTTACCACTCAATTCCTCAACTACACCATTAGCTTGCCTGTAAAATATAACATTTTTATGAAAAATGCACATAAATTATGATCTAAATTTGATTTAAATTGTTTTTAGATATTGATCTAGATGTTGTGTTGAATTTGGCCATCTGGTGTTTAGAAAAAAACATAAAATAATTACAGTTTACGAAAATAAATCATTTTGACCAGCAGAGGGCCATAGAGACCCATTCATTTCACTGGATGTGACCAACTGCTTACATCACTACTTTAGTGATACATTTTGTGAATTTATGTATATATATATATATATATATATATATATATATATATATATATATATATATATATATATATATATATATATATATATATATATATATATATATATATATATATATATATAAGGGATGCACCGAATATTCGGCCACCGAAAATTTTCGGCCGAAAATGGCCCAAAAGAGCATTTTCGGTTTTCGGCCGAAAGACTTTTATCACCGAAACAATACGGCCGAAATGATGACGCAAACAGAAGCCGCGACCTGCACGTGCTTGTCTGAAGAAACATGTATGCGATGTATTTAACCGCAAGAAAGCCGCTAAAGAGAGCAGTTGTCTGTACGCACAGAGGCACATGCGATTGAAAGTGTCCGGTCCAGACGTGATCATCACAGTGAGTACGCCCTTCAAAGATTCAGAACTCTTGGTGTGTAAACTTTAGAGAGAGTCGTGCAAATGTGTCTCATACTGTAGTCCAATTGCATACATTTGCCGAATAAAGCAATGAAAAACAACGTAACGTTTGCATGCTGCGCTGTTTGGGATTTGCCCTTGGACTCTGTGTGCGCGCGCCCCTCAATAGTGCACACACGAGTGAGACGCAAACAAGCGAACATAAAATCTTTGTGTTATTGACAGGGCACATATAAACAAAATTATCTCCACAGTATTCTTTTTCTAATAAAAACATTTGTTTATGTCTTAAGTGTATGTATAGATTACAGTCAGAAACCAGTCTCTGCTTATTTAAAGAGACAGTAGCCTCAGTTAACCTACTTAAGTCTGTGTCATTAATGTTAATCAAACAACCCAAGACAAAGAGAAAATCACTTCTGTAGATGTAAAAATAGTAATATATTTAATTTATACAATAAAGACAGTGTTATAACTCATTTAATTTGATTTCTGTACCTAATGTTAGCCCTTATTAATGTGCAACTTTGTTCTTTTTTTATAAATGTCTTTGTTTTATTTTTTTATTAATTTCTGTATTTCGTTATTTTTTTTAATTTCTTTATTTGTTATTAGATTTTCTCCACCCCCTTTTCACTGATCTTAAAAATAATCCGATCTGTGCCTCAAAAACTGTAATGTGATCCGAACCGTGAGTTTTGTGATCCGTCACACACCCCTAGTAAAGTTAGTACACAGTGATAGCCATAAATGCATTTGTACTAATAATTGGCATAATGATTTATTTCGGTGTTTCGGTTTCGGTTTTTCGGCCTTGGTTTCCTCTTTTTCGGTTTTCGGTTTCGGCCAAGAATTTTCATTTCGGTGCATCCCTATATATATACATTAGAAAGGACATTAAAAATAAATATTATTTCAAATAGTAAAATTTTTTGTGTGATTGAGCATGTTTTTTTATATATTGCATTTGTGCTCCAATACCAGCCCTTCATTTCTGTGTTAAAATTTTCAGATTTATTCTGGATGCATTGTTTTTTTGTAGAAATAAAAAGGAAAAAAAAAATTTTTTCCATTAATTTCAATTGGGGTCATTTTTAACCCCAAATGGCCTCTTTTGGTAAAATTGTTTTTACACATCTTTAAAACGACCGAATCAAGCCCAGTTTTTTAATGAATATTGACAGATAGTCTAGAGAAGTCACAAAATCTTATTCCACTGAGATGAAGGGAACCATGTTTTTTAACTAAAGAAAAGTGGCTTGGGGGTAAAATTGACCCCAAGGGACTTATAAGGGTTAAATGACATGTGACGGTACCTCTCCTGTTCTCTTCAGGCACTCTACCGCCTGCCTGTGGGTGACACCACGCAGGTTACAGCCGTCCACCTCCAGCAGCCTGTCACCTGTCACACAAACACAGCATCATTAAGCTGTCAACATTAATTATGAGTCACATCCAATGAGGATGTTACATATTCATGCTCATTAGCATGTTAGCAACACATCTGAACCGGAACACTGAGTCATTTGCACATCATCAAGAAGACGAAAAATATACATACAGAATATCTTCATTCCAAAAGATGAATCTTTACCTATATGTATCCTTCCATCCTGATCTGCTGCTCCTCCCGGCATCACACCCTTGATATAGATTCCTCCATGACGTACACTGGTGTTGATTCCTCCCTAAAAACCAACCAGTCACACATTGTATCATCTACAGTATGTGTGAAGATGCACAAAAATGGACATAAACTCACAGCAACACTGATCCCCAAGCTGCCGTTGATCTTTCTGAGCTCCACGTAGATGACATCACCAGGTTTATTGCTGGATAACGTATTGGACAGCTCATCCTATACAGGACGAAAAACAGACGATTTTTGCTTTGTGTCAGGCGATTGGGATAATTGGACATTACGGTGCTATAAAAGTCATACCTGGACGTCCAGAATCCGCACTACAGGTACATGTAGTCTTTTTCCCATTTTGGGAGCCATGATGTTGGAGAGGGTCTCCTCCAGCTCCTCCATAACAGGCCTGTACTCTGCATTCAGGGTGCTTTGGGAGTCAAAGCCTTTTTCCAGCATTATCCCTAGATTGGATGAAGCCAAAGAGGTCTTGCTGTCACGGAAGTCCTCTGTAATAAATGTATATGATCCAGCAGTTAAGACAGACTGTGTAAACAACTTGAAATTACAGTCATGAGATCTAATAATCAAGACGTACGTTTGGGTTGGGACACTATGAGCTCTATTTCATCTGGGCTGTTCTGGAGTATGGAAGCAGCTGTATTAAACGTCACTCCCTCTAAACTGATCTTATTTAGAGAGATCAACCGACCACCTGTAAATAAATAAGAGAGACTGGGTTTTCATGTTTTGTTTCTATTTTCTTTTGGAATAAAAGAGCGAAAAGGGTCACCCTTACGAAAGGAAAATATATTTAACAATATATTACTTGAAATATATTGTAATATATTATTTTCCTTTCCATTTTCCAATATATTATATATTGGCAATACATGAAATAATATATTAATGGTACATATATTCTATATTTGTTTAATATATTGCAGTATATTGCAAAATATACAAATTATTGCTGCTTTCAATATATTGCAGATGAATATAATATATGTGTTTATATATCTAAAAATATATGCAATATTATATTTATACATTCCCGCAATATTGTATTCCGATTTATATGCGAAAATGTATTAACAATATATGTACAGATATAGTGTCACATGTATGTTTAGAATATATTTCAAATATATGTAAAATTATCTGAAAATATATACATAAAATACATGTAGATATGTGTTCAATATATTGTGCAATACATTTTAAATATATGTAAAATTAGATGGAAATATATGTACATATATATTGTAAATGTATCCACAATATGTGTACATATATGAGAACATGGACATACAATGGGATATATACAGTACATGTACATGTAACATCTAAAATATATGAATACTTAAATATGCAACCTATTTTGTATCATATATACATGTATGCTCTATGCATATATTGCAATATATTAAAGCATATAAAGTAGTGCTGCCTCACGATTAGTCACGACTAATCGTTTGCAGAATAAAAGTTTTTGTTTACATAATATATGTGTGTGTACTGTGTTTAATAATTATGTATATATAAATACACACACATACATGTAGAATTTTAAGAAAAAAATATATCAATATAATAAATATTTATATTTATATATAATATAAATTATATATAACTATAAACATGTATATACACATGCAAATATTTCTTAATTAAATACATGCCTGTCTGTGTGTGTATTTATGCATGATTGTTGTACACAGTGCACACGCGTGTATTGTGTGAACAGGGACTTTTGTTCTGCAGACGATTGGTCGCGACTAGTCGTGAGGCAGCACTAATATAAAGACAAACTATTACATGTAAAAATATAGTGCCCTTTTTTGTTCTTGATTGCAATATATTTTGTATCATATATACATGTATGGTTTATGCATATATTGCAATATATTGAAAAATATAATTAAATCCCATATATGGGAATATTGCCTAATATATTACAAGATATTTTCCAATATACTGCAATATATTTTTGTTTCGTAAGGGCAGGACTTTACCTGGTCTGATTCTGCCATCCTTATCAGCTGGGCCATCGGGAACAATGGATGCAATAAAAATTCCAAGATCTAACTTTCCTGTGTTGTCCTCCCCAACTATTACAAAACCTTTATAACAACAGTGATAAACCAGTGTCTTACAAGCAAGATTACTTGTAAAGATTCAAAATATGACATAATTCATTCTTACTTACCAAAACCAAGCTTAGGATCTTTCTTCAGAGTAACACATATGATTTCTCTCTCAGGGGGAGTTTTTGTGGGAGTGTCCACTGGAAAAAAAAAACTCAGTCATGTAATAAGTGGGATGATAATGACTAAGACTTAACATTAGAGTTTTTACACTCACTACCTCTTATAGATGAAGTGGTGGAATGAGCCTCATAGTCCTGCTTCTGCAGGGAGACATTAGACATGATGCGATATATTGGAAAACCTAAAGCATCCAGCGGGCTGCAGAGAGGAAAGTTCAACACAATAGACCTTAAAAATGGATGTGCATTGTTTTTTTAATCCTGTGCAGAGCGTAAAATGCATTAACAGACCTGGAGCTTTGGCTCTGATCTTTATTTTCATTCAGACCTCTCTGTTCAGGAATATAACTGTTATCGCTCTGCTTCTGAATCCGGACCCCGATCTTCGCTGGCAGGTCGTCACACGACCTGCTCATGGAGTCGTTCGGTAAGCCATTCAAACCAACATTATTGAGCACTATCTCAGAGCAAGAGAGCCTTTTTATCTGATCGTGTCGAGCTCGGCATATTGACATATATTTTGCCACGCTGTCACCTACGGTGAAATATATTAGAAGTTAGTAACTGTTAATTCACTTCAAGAAATTCTATTATTTATAGTGCAATCATGAATAATGACAAAAATAAAAATAATGACACAACCTTTCCATGATTTTATAAACCTGATTTTAAGACCAAACACAGGTAATAAACAGCTGAAATTAAGGCATTTTAAAATTGGGTCCTCAGTGCTTCTATCAATTTAGAAAATGTAAAAAAGATCAACCCAGTAACTTAGTTTTGGTAAACCATTCTCTCCAAGCACGTGAAAAATAGGGGATTTGTCAAAAGGGGATCTTATTATAATAATACCGCCCCTTAAAGGGAAAGTTCACCCAAAAAAAATGAAAATTCTGTCATTATGCACTATTTTGTTACAAACCTGTATAAATGTATTTGTTCTGATGAACACCAAGGAAAATATTATCAGAAATGTCTTTAATCAAACCGTTTGTTGACCCCATTTACTTCCATAATATTCTTTTTTCCTACTATGGAGGCAAACGGGGTCCACGAATGGTTTGGTTCCAAACATTTCTCAAAATATCTTTCTTCGTATTTATCAGAACAAAGAAATGTACGCAGGTTTGTAAAAACATGAGAGTTAGTAAATGATGACAGAATTTGCATTTTTGGGTGAACTATCCATTTAATCTGCACTATCCAACCACAGCACAGCTCATTTGCATTTTAAAAGACATAGAGACAGAGCGCAGTTATGCAAATTTGAAAACCACGCCCACCAGGGGGGAAATCAATCCAACCGTCTCCATTGACTTTGTATTGCGAGAAGCCGCCTCCTTGTCATTTCTGGCTTATAACAAAAAACTGAATAATGCCTAAAAGCTGCTGTGTGACAATATGTACAGCTAACAAGCCAAAGAACCCAGAAATAAGTTTTTATAAGCTGTCGAGCCGTAAAACCCAGTCTTTAAGGAGAATAAAGTGGATCGCCGACTACGATTCCCCCTAGTGGACACAGTTTTACTAATAGGAGTACTATGAAAAGTTGCCTGTATCCATTTTTGTGTCTTTAAACACTCGTTTTTTGGGGCCGACAGCTTATAAAAACTTTTTACAGATTAAACTTAAAAACAGAATAATATAAAAGCTGCTGTGTGACAAGGTGTACATCTAACAAGCCAAAAAAAAAAAACGTTTTTATAAGCTGTTGACTTCAAAAAACGAGCGTTTAAAGACACAGAAATGGAAACAGGCAACTTTTCATAGTACTCCTATTCGTAAAACTGCGTCCAATGGGGGAAACGTAGTCGGCGATCCACTTTATTCTCCTTAAAGACTGGGTTTTACGGCTCGACAGCTTATAAAAACTTATTTCTGGGTTCTTTGGCTTGTTAGCTGTACATATTGTCACACAGCAGCTTTTAGGCATTATTCAGTTTTTTGTTATAAGCCAGAAATGACAAGGAGGCGGCCTCTCGCAATACAAAGTCAATGGAGACAGTTGGATTCATTTCCCCCCGGTGGGCATGGTTTTCAGATTATGACGCGCTGCGCTCTGTCTCTATTCCCCAAAACAGGCATTTTTGCTCACACCTACAAAGTGCCGATTTTAACATGCTATATTAAATTATCTATATGGTATTTTGAGCTAAAACTTCATATACATACTCTGGGGACACCAAATAATTATTTGACATCTTAAAAAGTCTTGTGAAATGTCCCCTTTAATGACAGTAATGATTATATTGTTTAATTATTATGTAGAGAAAAAGTAATGCTTTTATTCAGTCAGAAAAGAAGGAAACATCAACACACCTGAGGCCAAACAGTAGGTTAGCTGACGCGAGGTCATCTCACTGTGAAACTTGTGCTGGGCTGAGCAGAGATTCAACAGATATTGGGCAATCTTTGAGCTCTCGGTCTCAAATGAGTGCTTCTTACCACTTGGACTGCACTCAATAGAGAGTTTTCTTCTCTGAGGGAAGATCAGTTTGAAAATATTAAAACCTGATACCATAAAAAATACAGAATCACACCTAAACAAATCTACACAAATAATACACAAAAACACAAGGTGAGACATTTTAATATACAAAACGTCCCTGACATTATAAAACTTGAAATGTGAACTCACATTTGTTGAAAGACTGTCTGTCTCTGACCAATTAAACTTGCGGCTTAATATGCGACTATTGTTTTTGACTTCGTAGACCATAATTCCTTTGGCACAAATTCCCAACATCAACTCTCCAATAATAGGTTTCCTTTCACGGGCAACTCTGTGAAACAAGACCCCATACTCTGGTAGCTGCTGTGCAATCTAAAAAAGCACAAAAGACATTGGATCAAAACAGTGACTGTTCTATATTAGGAGTGGGACAAAATATCGATACGGCGATGCAATGTATCGTTGGTCTGTCTCTGGCGATACGAGAATCGATCGGACTGCATCAGACTGCGTCCAAATGAGACAGCTCGAGCAGTTGTACTCGCACATGTGTTGGCCTGCTAATTTTTTCTAGTCATTTCATTTTCTAAAATCATCAACTATATGTAATACACTTAACCAGCAATAGTTAGCCTGTCCGGAACCGAGCTGACTTAAACCACATCACTGTGTGACACTTTCTTTACATGTGAACGGCCCCTACGCTAATAAGATTTTGTTTCTCTCTCCCTGTCTCGTCCTCGATCCCGAGGACAATGAGACAAACAGATCCAGTTCCGGTAAATGTGAAAGTCGGCACAACTCTGATCTACTGGCTGTTCTTCAACGTGATGCCCAGCTGATGCCTGACCAATGACCACCGGCAGAACCTGCTTAATCTCCGCTTAATCTCCTTATCCGTTTCAATGAATATATATATATATATATCCCAAGGGTTTTTCCCTCCTAGGACTTTTTTTACTTCCCCGGCTAAAAAGTCTGGTTTTTTTTTCTCCTAGGGGGTTTTTCAACCCAGGGAAGCAGCCTTCTTGGGCTTAACTTCGATACGTTACATTAGTAATACATTCGCTTTAATGTTGATTTATAGCTGCAGCAAATTTAGCTGCTTGTGCTATCGTGTATTATGTTGTGCTATCTGTCGATTTTCTGTGCTTTTCACTGCTTCTAGTAATGTAAAGCTGCTTTGATACAATTACCAAATTGTGAAAAGCGCTATATAAATAAAATTTAATTGAATTTTGAAAGACAAGTAGTTCGCAAGCCCGCAAAAACAAAAGTAGTCTGAACCCTACTTAATACTACTACCTGCACTTAATCTTTTCCTGGACATTTTGTTTTTATAGTTTGTCAGATATCGTTATGTATCGTCACAGGATTAGCAAACAATACATTGATTATCGGAGAAACGTCGCACCGTGATACTGTTGTTACCGCGAGCAATGTATTGTTTATCAAATCGTATCGTGAGGTACCCTGCGATTCCCACACCCTACTCTATAGACCGTTTCATCGGACGCATCGCATTTCATCGGGTCCGGACTTTACTTCCGGTTTCGGTTTTTTTTAATGGTCTGACTAGTTGCTAAATGGATCTCTTGAACAAATGCCTCGTCGAAAATAAAAAATGTTTTGGTTTCCTATGTAATCTATGTGTTTTTTGCTTGTTATATAAATAAACTACTTTTAAAGAACTTTGTTGTTATTTATTCTTAGCGGAGTTTACCGGAAGTTACGTGCGGACCACGACAGCTGCTTGTTTATGTTGTTACTGCTGAAACCGTCTATATGTGACCAATAGTAGTTTACCTTCCCAAAGATGGTTTACCTGTCTTGGATGGTCTCCTAGCCTGGTCAGTGTGGTTTGTTGGCTGGTTTTGGCCATTTTTAGTTGAGACCCATCTTGGCTAGCCTGTAGTACAGGCTGGTTTAAAACTTTTTTTTTGGTCGAGAGCCTACACTGACCTGCAATTATTTGCTTTATTGTTGTACAATAAGGATTTTTACACGAATTACACGAACGGTGTGACTGTAAAAATCAAGGTTTAAAGAAGCTACCTTTAAGAACTCCGTCTCAGCATCCTCTGGTAGCAACTGGGCATTATTGGCATGTAACCTTGGCAACTCATCTCTTAAACAGGGCAAGGGCACTTTCTCTATAACTCTCTTAGATATGTACTGCTCCATCTGGAAATAGTTCTTTCCATAAACCTGAAAACATCAACGTGATAGTGTGAATACTACAGTAGATGGATGTCTTGTGTAGCGAGATAGGCTTAGATAACGTTTAGTTCCATAATATCCAACTAACCTCAGGCATGTAGTCCCCAAACTCAACCTGCAGTGCCAGGGCAGCAAGAAACAATGCAGTCTCTTCATTACAATAGACTCTGTCGTCCAGAATGTCCCTTCTCAACTGGAGATAGTACTGGTGACGTGTAAATCTATGCCTGATTAATAAAAAACAAATAGTAAGCATTAGAATAAAATGTGGAGAGGACATTAGAGATAAACAGACAAACAAAACATGATTATTCAGCACATAGTACAGAAACCTTCAGTACGTACAATATGTACGAAATGTCATCAGGGAAAAATTTGACACGGAGAAAAAGTGTAAATGTCACAGAAGCCGCTTTTTTCCAGGAATCTGGAGCAACTTTTGAGATTTTTGTCTCTTGGTCCAAAAAGAAAAATTCACCATCTGCAATAGAGAAGGCCAGCATTGTTTAATCATTTATGCAAGACACAATGTGCATACATGATATTTATTAGGTATTTATTGTAATATGCACATTTGTGACCCTGTCTGTGAAATCTAAGCTAAAGTCTCATAATATATTTTTGATGTGTGATTTCATTCATTGATTTCACACTTATTTCAATATTTGACATGACCTAACTCACACAATATTAAAGTTATCAAGGTTATATTTAACAGAATCTTCTCTACATTATGTAGGATGATTTTTTGTCAAAAATAGACTTTAGCTGGGTTTCCCAAGCATATATAATAAAATATATCAGAATAAAAATATATCCTTAAACTATGCAAAAATGCATAACCTCACCTTCAAACATGATTTATAAATGCAAAATGCAAGTTCACAAATCATCACATTAATTTTCGACTGAAAACATTATTGTCATAGTATACAAATCCTAATACAACTATAATTTGTGAATCATGTTTTATGAATGTATTGGTTCATACTTTGTGCTTATATAGATATAGCAATATCTGACTCATACATGTGTATTTACTGAAGAAGATTGCTTTACCATCAATGAAAGCAAGGCCAAAGTAAAAGTGCTCCACAAGGTTAGCATGAGCCACGACCATGTCAAAGACATCTCGTCCACGAGACTTGATGTCACATTTCACTGCCACACATTGCTCATTTGGCATGATCACGTTAACTTCCCTTTGAGATAAAACTGACTTGCCCTTTTTTGACTGAATTGATCAAAAGAGAGAAATTAAGAGAAGATTAATACAGACACACAGATTGCACAACCTTAATGCATTTTTTATTAAACATCGTAATAGAATGACTGAATATGGATTGGATTGTACCAACAGTACTGAAATGTGCAACAGTTGCTATGCACAGCTTACCACTATAGATCCAGGCAGCTCTAAAACGATATGAGGTTCATCATTCATTCTAGTAAACTCTGGTCCAAGACTCTACAATTGAAACATAAAGGCAAATAATCAACAACTAAAAGTCACATTTTATGTCCAGCACTGAAGACACTGAGCACAATATTACCTTAGCTTTCATTTGGGAAAGGCTGACTGCAGATTCGCTAATAGTAATACAGGGACTGGAAAGTCGGGCTTCATCCTTATTGGGAACACTGAGGTATGAACTCCGTGATGGCCAACAACTTGTGCTTCGTCTTTGGTGAAGGTCCGTTGGAATTCTGGGATACCAAAGCATTAATACCCCTCCATCACAGACTGACTCAAGCTCAAGGTTCTATACAGGATGATAGCTTATACTTTTACAATTGCAAAACCAAACTGCTACCTGCTTGAAGGCCCTTCATAGGCTGTGGTCTGACTAGATCTGCTTCTGAGAGACCAGGATTTCTGGTGATGGAAAACTCCTGAAAAAAAAGTAACTAGATTGGAAAATTGGAAATGATGTCTAAATGCTCTGCAATAAAGATGAAAAACCTGAAAAGTTCCACAATTAAAGGAAAACACCACATATTTTACTATGTTTTAACCTCAACTAAACAAATTAATACATGCCTATCTTTGTTCAATGCGTGCACTTCATCTTTGTACAGCACGTTGTGAATGTGTTAGCATTTAGCCTAGCCCCATTCATTCCTTAGGATCCAAACAGGGATGAATTTAGAAGCCACCAAACACTTCCGTGTTTTCAATATTTAAAGGCTGTTACATGAGTAGTTACACGAGTAAGTATAATGGCACAAAATAAAATGTGACAATTTTTTAAAGTGATAAAAAAATGAGAACTATATTGCAAACTAAGTGCTCTTCCGCCATACAATATAGCTCTCATTTTTTATCCGCTTTAACAATCGTAAGGTTGTATTTTGTGCCACCATACTTACTTCGCGCTGTACAAAGATTACGTGTACGCATTGAAAAAAGATAGACATGTATTAATTTGTCTAAGTTGAGGTAAGAATATAGTAAAATATTGAAAAACAGTGGTGATTTCCTTTAAAATAACAATACAAATTACTAAGATTTAAAGGTGCAGTGTGTTTTATTTTTTGTGGCATCTAGTGTTGAGGTTGCATTGCAACCAACAGCTTAGTCCACTGCTCACCCCTTACTTTTGAAACGCATAGAGAAGCTACATTAGCTGCCATGGGAGACAACTTAGTAAAAAAGTTTGTCCGTTAAGGGCTTCTGTAGAAACATGGCTGCACAAAATGGTGACTTCCATGTAAGGGGACCCTCGCGTATATTAGATCTCGTTCTAAGGTAATAAAAACATAACGGTTCATTATAAAAGGTCTTTATACACCCCTGATCATATAGTTTTGTATATTATTTTGCATTTCTGTCAAGAGATCCTTTTAAAAATTACACACTGCACCTTTAACTAGCAACATAGGCCTACAGCAAAACTAATTTCACTAAAGATGAAATAAAATGCTCTACACTGAACACTCAACATGAGCTCACCTTGCTTTGAGTCCAGAGACAGTCTGCGAGTCTCTCCTGTAGCTACACTTCCCTCTGTATAACCAGGACACGGCCCACGCTTACCTGCCCGACAATGAGACCTGATCACTAGATGTCCACTACATTGTGTACGCATGCAAATACCTCTGGAAAGCGGCCAAATAAAAGAGAGCTGCAGGGTTGCATGAAGCATCACTGCTTAGAGACCAGTTACACCTTTGTAATACCATGTTTGGTTTAAATTAAACCTAGGAGTGGTTTCCCGGACAGCGAATAGCTTAAGCCAGGACTAGGCCTTAGTTTAATTAGGAAATATAACTAGTTTTAACAAACATGCCTTATTAAAACATTACTTGTGTGCATTTTAAGACAAAAGAAAGGGCACTGATGTATTTTAAGATATGTTAGTGCAAGTGGTTTTCAGTTTGGACAGCTCAAACATTTATTTTAGTCTAGGATTAGTCTATTCCCTGTCCGGGAAACCGCCCCTTAATCTGATCTTGTACACTATTAAACTGGTACAGTGGTACTTTGTTACGCACATTATGGTAAAACCTACCAGGTACAAGGTTTAGCCACTGAGTTTCAGGATAAACATTTTGGCAAAGACAATACAGTAAGTCTGGATTAGCGTAACAACATTTAGTGAAGATGCTGGGCACTGGTGTATGTTATGTAAAGGATGTGATGTGCACAGTGTAAAGGGACTCTCTGGAACTCTTCTATAAATATCCATTACATCAGCACATTTGGATATTTACCAAAACAGATCTATTTAACATGCAATAAACAGTTTTATCCAAATAAGAGGGAACAATACATAGTGGGATACAACATAAACAGTCGTACCGTGAAGTCTTTCTCTGATAATTTGACTCTTGCCACTCAACTGCACAACGTTCTCAGTTAAAGCAGCTCGATCCACCTGGAAATAAAGGAAAACAAAACAGATCCCTCGATTCCCTCATATCAGTCAGCATAAAAGGGCTGATGAAAATATTTCCTGAAATGTTAAGGAAACCTACACCGTTTTTCAATATTTTCCCTTAACTTAGATTAATTAATACATGCTTAAATTTTTTCAATGTGTGCACTTTTAGTCTTTCAGTGCTTCGTGAATGTGTTGGCATTTAGCCTAGCCCCATTCATTCCTATGGATCCAAACAAAAGTTTTATTTTGTGCCACCATATTTACTCATGTAACTACTCATGTAACAGTCTTTAAATAGGAAAAACATTTGGTGGCTTCTAAATTCATCCCGGTTTGAAACCCAAGGAATGAATGGGTCCAGGCCAAACGCCAACACATTCACAAGGCACTGTACAAAGAAAAGTGCACGCATTGAAAAAAGATAGGGATGTATTAATTTGTCTAAGTTGAGGTAAGAACATAGTAAAATATTGAAAAACTGTGGTGTTTTCCTTTAACTTTTTATGAATTAAAAACTTTTTGGGAACATTTTTGACTCACAGAATCTTGGAAGACGTCCTCCACCAGCTGTTTGATGACTTTATTCGGAGGGGGCAGGAGAGAAGCTTTGTGGTGTGACTCGCACACCTCTAGGATAGAGTTCAGGTTTGCTCGCCGATGGGCCCTGTCCTCACACATGCTCAGAAGAAGGGAATTTAGAGAGTCACTTAACTGAATGGGCTGATAAAAGAGGAGACAAATCTTTTTTAGTACATTGGTTGGAAGGTAAGCAGCTTTAATGTAGCTGGCATATTTTTTACATTTATCACAAGTCTTTACTTTATGGGATTTTTGCGAAACTGACCTGATTTTGAGGGAGATGATAATCAACTGACCAATAGAGAGTCATACCAAGGGAATAGACGATTATCTGAAAAAAAAAAAACATGAATAAATCATCAATATGAATTCGAAGTAGTGGATGACTTATTTGTTGACATTTATGTTTTTCATTATGCATTTGGAGTAATTCAAGAAGTAAATACAAGAATTATTCCCTTATACATACATGAAAAGTTTGGTTAATTTTTAGTTTTAACATTTTAAAGATAGCAAACTATACACATTTTTTGTCCTGATCAAATAATGGTTGTCATGTTTCAAATGCAAACAATATGAACCTAACAGTAAGAAGTAAAATAAAAACCGTAAGCAATCATTGCATTTCGACCTAATCTAAAGTAAATCACTGTCAACACTGAATAGTTAGTATGCAAGCCGAGTATCCCACTGGATGTCGCTGAATAGAAAACTGACCTTCTCCATGGCTAGCTTAGTAGAAATGGTACGTCCTTGCAGCATTTCTGGGGCTGTAAAGGCACACACCTCATCTGTCATTGCACAGTTCTTAAACGCCATCGTGCCCGTTGCTGACAAGAGCAGTGATGCAGGAGTTATAATGTTGCAGAAATTGTGACCTAGAAAAACACAATTACTTAATTTTACATGGATTGCACTCTTTGCCAGCGGAAAACAACGAGGGTCAACGTCTTACCTTTGTAGGAAAGGTCCACGAGTGATTCTGCCGAGCCCAGCAGGAGAGACCAGACCTCATCTTCCTCCAGTGCTCCTCCTCTGGCTTCCAGCACCTCGGCGAGGGTCACAAACGTGCTGCTCATCCTGCAGAGCCGCGGGACAGATACCTGAGAAGGAGACACACACACACAAGCAAGCTGGCTAATGGAGGAGGAGAGATAGTTGGAAATAATATACGTAAAGATGCTGCATAAACAATGCTGATCAGCAGGAACTGTGACCTCATCACTATTGATTCATGACAATCTTGTGTCACACGCACTGTGTTGTGTAAATCTAAATCTGTCTACAGTGAATTCAGTGAATTGCATGTATTATTGTACTCTATATTTTTCTTTCACTGTGTAATTTAAAATGTTTAATAGATTTCATTTTACTACACAAAGAAAGTCAACAGATTTCAGACAGCTTTTCCCCGAAGTAAGATATTGTATTTACAGTATATATCAAATTTTAATCATATTATGTTTGTCCTGTTGTGGTATAAAAATACAGTTGAATAAGACTAATAGTTTACTGAAGTCTTTCAGTTTTAGTATGGTGTTTTTTTAGCTGTAACTACTCAACATGGAAACTAGAGGGAGCCATTTCAGTTTGAAGTCCTCATCAGTTCCAACAACAAGTGCATGTTTATGCCAAAACTCATTTATAATTACTGTATGCACTTGTTCCTTGGT